>NW_026526655.1:39301300-39901300 GCF_024362965.1 Panthera pardus | reverse complement strand
TCTCTCTCTCAAAAATAATAAATCTTTAAAGATTTTTTTTAAATAAATTAAATAAATAAAAATGGAAGTACTACAAAAGTTGTGTATTTAAAAACAACAGTCTCCAACAGACCACTACTACCTACAGATAAAAGTTCAAGCCCAACACTGTATTCACTCGGTTATTCTACCATCCGGGCCCAATTTTTCTTTCTCAATTTTATCTCCTCTTACACTTTTACATGTAACTTACTCTCTAAAAAACTCTGTACCCTATGTTTTTCAAACACAACCAAACAATTTTTACCTCTCCACTTTTGCTAATACTATATCTTCTTCCTTGAATGCCATGTTACTGTGTCTGACTTTTAACCTCCTTTTCTTCAGCGATGGTCGAATTCTAGTATTTTCATCCTTGTCTGATATTTCCAACGAAATTTCCTCTCCCTGTCCATTTGGAACTACATGTTGCTTTGTTTCATGTGTTTACTCCTACGTATGCCTCATTCTTGCTGCATTTGTACCCATCACAGTGCCTGGTAGTGTGCCTTGCTCCTACCCCTCATTTTCTAAATGTTTATTTGAGTTGAAGAAACTACAATAAAATAAATGACCCAATGACACTTGTCCCTCAGTGGTTTTGCTGGAAAGCACAGAACTATTCCCTCAGGATAGCATAATTTAGAAGAATGAAAGCACCAAACATTAGCCTGATAGTTTTTAAACTATAAAAGCCAAGAAAATCTAATAATGAATGCATCAAAAATTTGTTTTCCTGTTTCATTATTTCTCTGTTCTAGGTATTACTGATTAACTTGTAATCACCATGCTAATGAGGTCCCTTGTGGGCTGCTTCACATCTTTAAACTATACCCATAAGGTGAACTGCAAATGTACCCCTTAATCACAATTAGAATCTAATGAAATACTTTAAATGCAGCAACCTGTTATTGCCCCCATTCCTGGAAAAAAAAGAGTTTAGAACAAATCAAAAGGGGTAAAGAGCGTAATTTTGTAAGGAAAAGACACTGCTTCACTTAGTATAGTGCTGTGTGTAACATGTATGAAAAGATCCATCTGAGTAATACTACTGTCTCACAGATATGATGTGAGATATCACTAATATTCAAAGCCATTATATGCTTTGATATTGTAAAATAATCATCAGAATAAAATAAAATTAGAAACATCCTAACAATAGCCATTAGCTACACATTACACAAAATGAAAGAGAAGAAAATATGATTATCTATATTTAGACTGTAATGACAGAAGCAGGTTATTGTTTAAGCATAAATAAGAATAGTGTCAACAAATTCCTGCACAGATAAGCTGTCATGATAACATTTCTATCTGTGTTTTTCACAGGATATGCCAAAACCAAGCCTCACAGTATTTGTGGCTTAAAAACAGTTAGTGCCTTTGTCATCTGAATTAACATTGCATTTTCCTTAATACATTTTACAAAGGAAATATAAAAGAATACAATAATTAAAGTTCATTTAGAATAACTGGAGGGTAAGGTTTTTTTATTAAAATTTACACTGCACAACTAAATGAATTTCACCAAAACCAGCTCAAGTGCCAAACGTGAAATCTCTGTTAGTTATTCCAAACTAGTCTACAAATTCTAGTCTAGTTTACAAATTCTTTGCTTTTCAGAAAATTTATTCACTGTGGCTTATCCTAATAATAGAAATATTCAAATAATAAAACAATTCTCAACATAATAAAACAACTCTGCAGAATTCCGTAAAAAAATATCATGCAGCTCCTTCCCTGTGACAGATCTTTGTAAATATGCAGTGCACATCATCTATTTACTTATTATTCTTACATAACTCATGACAATCTTACCCTAGTCAAAATTTCTTTTTAAACTTCTCTTCTCATTATTGAATTAGATGGCACAGAAAACATTCTCACAGGGGTGCCTGGGTGGCTCAGTTGGTTGAGCATCTGACTTTGGTTCAGGTCATGATCTCGCAGTTCGTGAGTTCGAGTCCCACGTCAGGCTCTGTGCTGACAGCTCAGAGCCTGGAGCCTGCTTCGGATTCTGTGACTCCCTCTCTCTGCCCCTTCCCCTCTCATGCTCTGTCTCTCAAAGATGAATAAATATTAAAAAAAATTAAAGAAAAAGAAAACATTCTCACAGACAGCCCCGTACAAACTGACTTCAATTATTTTTATGTTAAAATATGCACATGTAACATTAATATCAATTTTAAATGCTTACTTTTTTTTTACAAATTACAAAATTAACTTTTGCAAGGTAAATGCTAACTAATCTCAAAGCCAGTGAAATCCAAATAAACTACCTTAATCTGATAGGATGTTACTATTTTGTAGGAAACTCAATGGTGTAAGCAAAGTGAATAAAGTGTTGAGTGCTCAGACCTACATTCTACTCTTGAGGTTTTAGTAATAACTAAACTCCCTTTTTGCTCTTTGAATGACTATTAAAACTTTCCTTTCAGGAATGCATCTTGTGTCTTGAGATCACCTGGTCTTAAACTGATATAAAATTCATTTTTCACATAATAAATCTGATCTGTTCCATCTTTCATAATTCTTGACAATGTCATTTTTATTCTCTGATACCAAGAAAATCTTAGTCAAAAAATGCAAACCCAAGCACTGAAATGCTATACTTCTAAGATGATGATCGAGATGGTTCAGGTCACACTTATATTTTTAATGCTTTTTAAGATTAAAATGAAATAACAACATAAAATGTAAAACTTCTCAAATAAAATGCTCAGACCTGAGAAAACTGATTTCAAGCAAAGAACGTGGGTTTTCTCTGGTGTTCACAAGGAATGTTCTGCATTTTCTCATGTTTAACATTACTCCTGTAGACTTCAGGATACTGTATGAAATGGGCATGTGATAAAACACGCCTCACTGTGTCATTAGGGAAGGGGAGAAATCAAGATGGCAGTTACCTGTCAGGCTTGGGCAACTGAGAGGATGATGGCAGGACATTACTAAACAGAGTAAAACTGGTGAGGTAAAGAGCGTGAAAGAGAGGAGAATGTAGTTCGTGGGAAAAAATCAAGAGTCTTCAAAAGAAAATTGTATATGAGAACTGGGGAAGCCTCCAGGTGTGGCTGCTGGTGCAAAGTCTGACATGCCCAACAGAAGTTCAGAGGAGAGGCTAGCACGCTTAGTGAAAATCTGTTTGATCCTGTCTCCAGACACATGTTAGACACATTTGCAAGAGGGAGGAAGGCTGCATATTAAAAGGGTAGCGCTTGTCGGTAACACTTTGTGCAACTGAAGTGATTTGCTGGCTTCTTTCTCCATCTGGTCGGCAGAACTCTGGCAGTAAAGGCAAAGCCTACCTGAATGGGCAAAGACCTGAAACCATACTAACCTCTCATTCTCTCTCCTTCTCTCTCTCTCTCTCTCTCTCTCTCTCTGTCATCCCAATTACCTTCCTCCTCCTCACCTCCATCCATTTGACTTCTTTCTATATATATATATTGTTCAGTAGCAAAATCTAAAAAAATCAGAGGCAGTTACTCCCCAAAATGTTAGGTAAAACAATGGATAACATCAATATTAAAATGCTAAATTTTATATTGTCTTTACCACTTTTGATCTTCCAAACAATTTTATTGATCAAAATAAGATAAAAGATTACATGTTTATTTTATCTTCAGGAATGTAAAGGTCTAATTATTCAAACAAGGAGCATGCTTTACCCACCTATAGCCTTTTCTGATATGAAGCTATGAAAAGCCAACTTGTTGAAGAAAAAGCATGGGCATAGATCAGCTTACTAGAGTTCTCCCTGTACTGTACAAGTTCAGCCAACAATAATGTGGTACTTTCCTCCTGTAGGCCATTCTTCCTTGTGAATGTACCCCCCTATGGAATGGTAACTGTGGTTCTAGGGTGAATTTTTGATATCCTAGATGCCCCCATGTATCATTATTCCTGATGACTTCTTCATTTAGTCTTACATTTATTCTGTACCTGTCAGATGGCTACCTACTTTGCTAACTGACTTGCAGAATTTAATAAATAAAATACTCACTATATATCATTTACTGTCCTTTCAGATTGTACTCTTAGTGAATATGAATACTCCACTGATTCCATTTAACTTGTAACAGATCCGGGCACCTGCTTCTGGGCTGCAGCACATCTCAGCTGTGGAGTTTTTTAAAAGCTTTAGCAACTGAAGTGCATCTTCACTATTCAATGGCATCCCTCATCTGTAAAGCCATTTACAAACTTTACTGATCAAGCTGTACACTTCTGAGTTGGAATTTAATCTACAGAGCCTTCTGCAAAATGAGCTGAATCCTTTACTAATTATGGGCAATGGTTGAATTTATTTGGTTTGCAGTAATTTGCATTATTTGCTTATTATACCCCTTGGTTCCTGCTGCAGACTGCTGTGTGGTGTTGCCGGAGCTGGGAAATCACTCTCCACATCATCCTACTCCCGACCTGAGAGCATTTTGGTTGCAGAGGAAATGTCTTCTTAATGTGAGAACCTCCCCATCCACGCATGCACACATCCTCTAGGTTCACATGATGCCATACAGTGAGCCCTGCCTGGACATCTCTTCATAAACCTCTATGAAGTTATGATGTTCCAAAACGTTAAACCAAAAGCAATGTTATTCCATTTGGCCACAGTTGCTGTATGACTCCCCTCAGCCTAACACAGCAAACATTGTGTTCCCTGTAAACAACTCGTAATGCTATTAAAATTGTTCCTGTGTTACATACCAGCACTCTTACTCAGGAAACAGTGCAGTTGATTAAACAGTATGATAATGTAGAATTATTTTAATCAACCCTGGGTACCATTTTATGATCCCTTATCCAAAATAATAATTTTATTCCAGCTAAAATATAGCAAATTGATGACTCAAAATTCCATAAAGATATTCAAGCACAAACTTTTATTTCTGGTTAGCAAACCCACATAGACTACATTACAATACAATTGGAGTACTGTTTTAAGACATAGACTGCACCCCCATAATACTCTGGCAAATGCATTGTTTCAAAAGGAGCAAGAATAAACACTCTAGAAAAAGACTGCATTCACATCCACTAGTATCTGAACCAATATCTAGGCTTGTCAGGCAAGATCAATATACCTGCTTCATGTTTGCATCACAGAATAACAAGAAAGCTTTTGACTGGATAAGATAATACCTAGGGTTTAATCCTGGTGTATCAAAAGATAAAGCACTCAATTGTCCAAGAGATTATAAAATTTATGTTTTAGTACCATGTAGATATTAACCACATAGACATTAGACCAGATAAGAGAATATGTACAATCTTGAAACAAAAATATAAAATTGAGTCACTCATTTATGCTTGCCAAAGACTTTTCTCAAGAAAGAACATAAAAATGACTAAGGTAGCCTACAGTATGAAGACAAGAAAATATATAGCCCAGTAATAAAGTCAGGAAATATGTTCCATATTAACAAATTCACTCCCCAATCCATAAATTGTATGCAAGGAAGATTTAATAATTCCAACATGACAGAATTTGTTAAAAATAACACATATATAAATCCTCACCTTTTTAAAAACTAATCTCCACATTTGCTCAGGAAAGATCAGAATCACCAAAATTTGCTCCATTGATGGTTCTTTCGTATGCATGTTCTCAATCTGTCTACTGAGAGATAAATGTTTTCGAAATCAAATTAAATGATAAAAACTATAGAATATCACCCTTGGTTTCTTTAGTATTTTAATGTCTGTAGCATATAACAGACTTCAGGCAAATCTATTTGAAAAAAATAGCTTCTGAAGTTTTGCTAAATATACCTTTCCTTTTGCCCTAACTTTATTTCAGTTCTGGGAAGATTTCTCTGTTTTCAGGACACCCCATTGATTTTGAAAGCTGCTTCTCAGGGAGCCTTGCTAGAAGTATTCCAAGAATCTACTAGATGTCAAGAAGAAGGGTTTAATTTCAAGACTGTGATTCAAACTATTTATATTTAATCCCTTTTATAAAATAATCATTCATATATGGTAGAGAGTGGGCTATTTCAGAAAAATTCAATACAATATTAGAAAAGATAGAACTCTGTGCCTTTAATTATTTAGTTGTTTTCTAGTTAGTTTGTAGAGTATAAACCCCAATGGAAACATGCTCACAAAATCTCCTATCATACTATGAAATTTCTGCCAAATGCAAAGGGAAAGAAGGTGAAAATGGAACTGAGCAGGTAGAAAAGTAAAATTGAAGTAAAACTATTCCAAGTTTAAAGATGTGTGAACTTAATATTGAGATCCTGCTGGGGAATAAGTTGTTTATTTGCCTTGACGTAACAGCTCTGCCTGAAATATGAATAATGTTCCTGTCTCTGATCAGTGTGAGGGTCCTGTGTACCACAATCTGTAAACAATACTCTGAATATTACTATAGGTTTTACCTAGAAAGATCCCTAGATACCTCAATGTAAGCATGTCCCCATAATTCCCCAAGGACTATCCAAGATGGTATCTAGCTCTAAATTCAGGGTTTCTATCCTATCTACAAATAAGAAAGAAGAAAATGAGAGTGGCCCATGACAGTGCATGAATTTTCACGCAAACTTGGGCTGCTAAAGTTGTAACAAGTAATTATTTGTCAACTCAGATGGGAGGAGGGTAATAAAACAGAGCCCTGTGTGTGGAAAACATACAGTGCTTGCATATGGTGCTTTTCTGTAAGAAGATAACCACATCACCAAAAAAAGGAGAGGAGGAGGCCCTGATCCACTGCCTTCTGTGAAGACAATATTCCTGGGAGGTCTGGCAATGGCCAATGGGACCAGCAAAGGAATTTGTACATCCATGTTAGAAAATAACTCAACAGATAATGAACAACTAAAACTCTTGTGTGATAATGTACTAATAGTCATGTCAGCACTGGGTGAAGTCCTAATCTTAATGTCAGCTGAACCTCCACAGCATGGCTCAGAAAAAGTGTTGAGAATGCAATAGCCCTTCTGTTTGAAAACACCTGGAAAAGGTGAGGAAAGCAAGGGCAGGCATCATTTAAGTAATTCACAGGGTAGAGAAAAAGATAAACACATTCAAGATACGTGTGCAATAATCAAACCAAAGTTAAACTCTAAACTCTAATCCCCAGCCTTTACATACTCCATGGGAGACTGGAAGGGGTTTTGTAGAAAAGGAAGATGGAGAGTCTGCCCCCAAAACAAAATATTGCCTATCTAATCTGAGTTTGAGATGCATACATATCAAATAGGGCTTCCAAATGCCAACTTGCCTACAAGTTCCAACTAATACAAAGCCACCTCTCTATTGTCTCATGAATACTATTCATTGACTTAAAGCCAATAATCTCAGTAAATTCTGTCCTGTGATTCAATAGACAGTGATTGAGTCTGGCCCAGGCATTTTCTCTGATCCTCCTTCTTAACAAAGGAAGTCATGCCATAGCCTTCTAATGAAGAGGTTCAGGGGCTCGGAAAATGAATTACTCGTAAGTAAATTCCATTTATCCAGATTGGATGATTCATCTTAAATTTTCTAACACTCTCCCCCTACCAAAAGGCGTCAGGACACCAATGCACCCATAGTATGTTCTATAAAGTACCACTTCAATCATCCTAAAAGGAAGATACCTGGTCCATGAGATTATCTTTCCCTGGACCACAGATGAGAGAAATCTGGTAAGGAAGAATTGATGTCATATCCTTTGTCATCCACTACACTTCTACCTTTTTTTAAAGTATCTAGAATTGAGAGTGCTTGATTTGATCAACTCATCTAGCACAATTAAGGCATAATTTTAAAGGCTGTGTATAATCTTTTAGCTATCTCAGAACTCATATATAGCACGAATATGAAGTAAGAGCAGGTTTTGAAGGGTGAAGTGGAGAGTTCACCAGACCCAATTTATGTACCTCCCCAGATTTCCCCAGCCCTGATTCCTGCCTGATGTCATTATGACCCTCCAGGAGAACGATCTGGCCCAATCACATTTAGCTAAGCCCAAAAGGGAGTTTCAATTTTCATTAGATAAAAGCTCATTGGTCTCCATCTCTGCCTTTATGACCATGGCCAGATAGACCATTGTGTGTTCCCCCTGCTTGGCCACTTAGGTTCACTATAGCAAATTTTTCCTAATCTCCCAAATTCCCTTTGGTACAACCTGAAAACACCCACCTCATGCCTCACAACACATGTCACCTGCCACGTGTTTTGGCAATTCCTTTCTACAATGGGAACTCAAGTGGGATCCCACCTGGTGCCCACACATGTGCACAGGCTCACCCACCTAAGCCCATGAGGCTACAAGCTACAGGAAGACAGGAGTGCCCCAGGGTTGCCCTGAATGCTGCGGTCTGTCCTGTAAATGCTGCTGCTTCAGTTGTGAAATCTGCCTTCTCCAGGGACTTCCTGGAGGGGGTGAATAGCACAACCTAGAAGGCCTGGGGAGTTAAGAGCCTATTCTGTAAACTGATCACAGAGAGATAGGATATGAAAAGATCGAGAGGATGAAAAGATCAATTTATCTTTTCCTTGCTCTAGACTATTGCAAGAGGCAATCATTTCATACTGCCTCCTGGAAAATGTCTTGTGAAACTGAGCAACAACGGAAACTTGTTTTGAACCTGAGAGCAGCTTAGTAACACATCCACTTATATATGCTCTCCTTTATCTCTGACTTGCTTTCTTATTCTCCTCACTGGCTCCCCTGGGCTTGCACCCTGCAATATAGTGCTAGCATGTAACTTTTGCCTCAGGCTCTCTTTTCTAGGAAACATGAGTTAATACTGGAAAGCAAAATAATGAGATTAGTACAGGTTGAGTTTGAGCCTCCTGTAGGACATCCATGTGAAAATGTCCAGCAAGTGAATAGAGACAGGAATCGAAAGGGATATCTGGACTGATGATAGTACATTCTACAGTGGGAAGTACTGGAGTATGCATGCTTTGATTCCTTTGACCCATTATTTTAAATTATAAACTAATAAATTATCTTCTCAAATGTGTCCTATTTGTTAGCCATGGATCCTGCAAGTAATGCTATAGTATGGAGTCACTGGGAAAAAAATCATATTGTGTAGAGTTTCTTCACTTGGGGTCCATGAACTTAGATGAAAAAATAAAAACTGACATCCTTATTTTCACTAACCCCTAACTGATGTTTCAATTATGAATGGAGAAAACAAACCACACTAGTATTAGCAGTATTTGTTTTGTTATACTGTCAGCAATAGAAATCACAGGTATTTTCATCTCATGTCATGTAATAGTTGTCACAGATAACTCGTACAACCATCACTACTTTTAAATTATGACAGTTATTAAATCTACTGGTAGGTCACAGTTAATGTGTTAATTGTTATATTACAAAATGTTTCTAATATTTTCCTTTTTTTATCTTCTTTTTTTTTAATGTTTATTTTTGAGAGAATGAGTGTGCGCACGCAGATGGGGGAGGGGCAGAGAGAGAGGACGACAGAGTCCCTGAAGCCAGCTCTGTGCTGACAGCAGAGTCCGATGTGGGTCTCAAACCCAAAAACCGTGAGATCGTAACCTGAGCTGAAGTCAGACACTTAACCCACTGAGCCACCCGGGTGCCCCTCTAGTATTTTTCAATGTAATTAGTTTCTTTGTTAATCCTAGGTATTTTTTATAAATTTCTGAAAAGGAAGTCCGTAAGTGGATGAGATTTCTGGGGCTGCCAGAAAAAGCACTGCAAACAGGGTGGTTTGAACAACAGAAATGTATTGCCTCACTATTCTGGATCCAAAAGCAAGGTGTCAGCCTGACTGGTTTCATCTCATGGGTGAAGAAAAACCTATTCTATGCCTCTTTCCTAACTTTTTTGCTTTGTTGGCAATTGTTGGCACTCTTTGGCTTGTAAAAGCATCACCCCAATGTCTGCTTTCACCTTCACATGGCATTCTCCCTGTATGTGTTTGTCACCAAATTTCTTCTTTTTTTATGTTTATTTATTTATTTTGAGAGAGAGAGAGACTGAGCAAGCTGGGGATGGGCAGAGAGAGAAAGGGAGAGAGAGAGAATCCCAAGCAGGGTCCACACTATCAGCACAGAGCCCTATGGTGGGCTCTGTCTCATGAACTGTGACATCATGACCCAAACCAAAATCAGGTCGGACACAACACACTGTGCCACCCAAATGCCCCAGATTTTCTATTTTAATAAGGACACAGTCATATTGGATCATGGCCCATTCTGATGATAGTATTTTAACTTGATTATCTCTGAAAAAACCCTATTCTAAACAAGGTCACATTCTGAGGTACTAGGCGTAGGACTGCCACATATCTTTTTTTTTGGGGGGGGGGGGGAAGGGAGGGACACAAATCAATCCATAACAAGAGGCCCCAACAAACTGCCAGAGCTGCCTCAGTTACAAGAGAGGTTAAAATGCTATTATGGAAGAATATTCAACATGAGAAAATATTTAATATATTCAAATGAGAAAAAATAACATTAAAAACCTGCAGGTATTTTACAATACTGCTTTTATTATACATATATTTTTCATATGTATATGTATATATATATATCATAAGAAAAAATCTGGAAGACTACACGTAAAAAAGTCTATCAGTGGTTTTCTTTCAGTGTTGAAATTGAGGGGATATAAGTAAGGTTTGCTTTCTCTTTTGTACTCGTCTAAAATCTGTAAATGTTCTTTATCTTAGCATTTCAAATGGTCTGAATCTCTAAAAAAAAGTGTTGTGTAATAATATTTTTAAAGATTATAAAGATAAAAGAAAATATTTTAAAGTGAAATACTCTAAAATTATGCCTTTGAAAGCCCAACTCTAAATACACTCTCCCCCAAGTATTTGATAAATGAATAACTGTTCTCCTCATAGTTTTCCAAAATGTAGGTTTCATTACATGTATAGAAAAATTACTACCCATGTGGCTATAATTACCAACAAGCCCTCTTGTAAGTAAAATAGGACATGTATATATGGTTTTCAACAGGACTAAACATATAAGCATTGACCTTACATACCTTTATTCAGAGATAAATTTCAAACAGCAAATTTTTTTTTAATTTTTTTTTAACGTTTATTTATTTTTGAGACAGAAAGAGACAGAGCATGAATGGGGGAGGGTCAGAGAGAGAGGGAGACACAGAATCTGAAACAGGCTCCAGGCTCTGAGCTGTCAGCACAGAGCCCGACGCGGGGCTCGAACTCAGGGACCGCGAGATCGTGACCTGGGCCGAAGTCGGAGGCTTAACCGACTGAGCCACCCAGGCGCCCCCAGAGATAAATTTCAAATAAGGTCAGTGGAAGAATTATATGCAGTGAAACAAGTGTGAAAGAAATGAGGAAACAGTAATGCTGGATGAGGCAAGTAAGTGCCTTCCAGACATTTGAAAAGCAGCACAAGGAAAGCAATTGGCTGGATTGTACAAATAGTTTTCCAAGTCACTAATTCTTTTTTTTTTCTTCTTCAGAGACATAACTACTGAATGTCTGTAGTAAAAGTCAAAAACCAATCCAGTTCAAGCACAAAATAAATAGACCATAAAGCTTCAACAATTGTTTTAATAATAGATCGAATCCTTGAAATTTTCCCCTAGAAAAACTTCAGAGCTTTGCCACAATTCTCTACTTCTCTTTGGCAATCGTTCTACATTGCCAACATACAAAGAAGGACATTCAGTAGAATGTAAGATGTGGTGATTCCAGAAAATGTGTCATTTTGGTTTTTGTTTGTTCAGTTTTTTGATACCCAAAATTTTACTTTGCCCAAGCAATCAGGGTAACAAATACAATCAGAAAGTAATTGTCTTAGATGGAAGAAGATCAGAAATTAAAATAGAAAAGAATGAAAATGTGGAGATTACACAGAGCAGTATGACAGGGACCACAAGAACAACTCCAACATGGATTGTTTCTCTGATACAGTCATTTGGCAAACTCCTGGTCTTAGCACCCAGGCTGGAAGGAACCATTAAGATGTATGAAATGATCGGACGTTTTGCTCTGCTCCCAGTCCTTTAGACATGGAGGCGGTCAAGTGCAAAATTGATCACTCCAGCTTTGTAGTCAAGACTTTCTAGATCAAAACCACCTAAGCCTCTGATCTAAAGTATTTGCTTGACATTGGTTATATATCCTCTCTGTTGCTGTTTTCTCCTCTGTAAACTGGCACTACTGTGCCATTGGAATTATGATGCAGATTAAATTTCGAAACATTTTTTAATCTCTGGAAAATAATAAATCCCTAAAAAATATTACCTACTATGAACATTATTACTATTAATTCTTTAAACTCCTGTAAATTCTCAAAGAGATTATTCTCACAATGGTTTCCACAATGGTTTAAATTGCTCAGACCCAGGGGTGCCTGGATGGCTCAATCGGTTAATTGTCTGGCTTCAGCTCAGGTCATGATCTCGCATTCTGTGAGTTCCAGCCCCACATCGGGCTCTGTGCTGACAGCTCAGAGCCTGGAGCCTGCTTCGGATTCTGTGTCTCTATCTCTCTCTCTGCCCGTCCCCTGCTCGCTTGCTCACTCTCTCTCTCTCTCTCTCTCTCTCTCTCTCTCTCTCAAAAATACATGAATGTTAAAAAAAATTTTTAATTGCTCAGACCCATCAAAAAACAACTGAGAAACCAAAATGATAATGTTATATGTCTACCACTACTCATGGATTTAAAACCAATTTCTTTTGCCCCTCTACAGTTTAATTGTCAGTGTGAAGGTGCTTATTAACACTTCTAAAGCACATCGCAATTGTGTAGTGATCCCTGTCTGTCTTCTACTGACTCAAACTCCTCTCTTGGTCTTTTCTTGCCCCATGTTCTCTCTTTCTCTCCAAGACATTGAGAGAGAGAGAGAGAGAGAGAGAGAGAGAGAGAGAGAGAGAGAGAGAGAGAAAGAAAGAAAGAAAGAAAGAAAGAAAGAAAGAAAGAAAGAAAGAAAGAAAGAAAGAATGAATCTAGTTTCTGGTTCAGGCCTCAGCTTCTGAAGTCTTGATTTGTGGTAGGAATAGAAGCAGCCTGTTTTTAACCTCCAATGACACTTCATTTCAGAAAGCTGCTTGAAAGGATCTCAAGAGATCGATATCAGAAGTGGTCGCAGCTATTGTTATGTTACTGGTCAGGCAACAGGAATTACCTATTTGTAGCAAGAAAGATGAAACAATAACCAGCTGGTTAAAATCATACATCACAAGAGTAAATTCTACGAAATGGAATTTAAACAGGAATATTCTATAGTTTACCAAATCTAAATTTTGGCTTATAGATTTTTTAAGGCATTATAATACAGAAAGGAAATGTGACAATACCATCTGCACAGCCACTATTTTGGAAAATTCAGTAATGCAAAGTAGAAAAAATTGATATATTGGCACATACGCAAAAGTAAATCAATCTAGATTTAAATAAACAAAATAATGAGCCAAATTCAAGATTCAAACCCTTTAAAATATTTTTTCCAAAAGAGGGAAAACCAAACATGAAACACACACTTCCAGTCCATCAGAATCAGACAATTTAGAAAATATATGGTACCATAAGCTTTGCTCCTGTCGTTCTACTATTTTTCCCTGTCTACTCAGTCCCGGGCACAACACATTTAAAGCACTGGCATGAGATCACAGCTCTCGTTGATTTTAATGGGACTTCTAAGGTGACAGTAAAAATTCAGTAAGATCATACTGTAAATGAAACCACTTTATGAGGGTGAAATTAATAAAATCACAATATTGACATATGTTCAATATGTAGGTGGAGTTTACTAATTGCATTGTGTTTGCATTCTGACTCGGATGGGCTTATTCTAAAAATCTTGGGGAAACTATACACACACACACACACACACACACACACACACGCACACACAGAAGACAATAAAGTTACCATACGAGCTGTTGACAATAAGGCCTCTTGTGACTCTGAGTTTAACCATAATCTAGCCTGACCTGCTACAGATATTAGTTGATCCCTTGCTGTTCTTTTTGTCTCACAAGCTAAGGGGTAAAATTCTCCATTTTTGAACATTTATGAGCTACTTTTTTTAGGAGCTCATAAGTTCAAATTGAACAATAACTATCTAATTTTGTATCTTCATGTGTACTGATTATTATTGGAACTGGCAATGAAATTGTGCTGAGAGCAATGTTATGCATCATGTTCTAAGCTGGCTTGCTGGCATATTATCACATGTAATATTGTAAAACAGTTTGTTCTAGTCAACCTCAACTGCAGCTACTGTGACAACATTTTGCAGATGATGAGACTTAATTGCACAGAAATGTCATTTTTCAAAGATCCTAGAAACAAAGGACAAAACCAGGATTTAAAAAGAAATCTCATATTAACAAGGTCACCAGGAATCAGTCTTGGATCAGGAGACTGGATGATCTCTGAGACATCCTGTATTTGATTTGAAGAAATTATAAATATAACTTTAAATTCTTAAACGAAAAATAAAAGATAAAGCAGACAATTCTCTTACACTGGTAATCTAAATAAACTATTTTATTTTAAAAAGCACAGGTTAAATGTTCACTAAAATAATAAAAATCTAACAATAGATATGCAGAAATTACATAAGGTTTTAACAAAGTACATAGGAATTTTTACCGTATGTGTATTCGAAAAAGGAAATAACTATATAAGCCTATAAGAGGGAAATTTATTTTTAGTGGTCCAGCTTCCAATACATAAGATGTATCCTATTATACAGTGGCATGCTAGTTATGTTTCATCAAACTGATTATATACCATTTCATGAGGATGTAATCCACTGGGATTTAAGTAGTCCATTAGGTTGTAAAAATATCAAATCCTCCAAGAAATAGATCAAAGCACAAAGGGTCTATACGTTGCAGATCTCTGGGTCCTGGCAGAATAGTCTATAATTACAGGTCTTTTATGGTTTTGTTCCAACCAATTTTTCTACAAAGAAGGCAGCACAATATTTTCTTTAAGCACTCACTATCCATGAAACAGTCATGACTTTTAATAAAAAAGCTATCAAATGTTTTCCTTTCTCAGAACTTGCTAAATCACAAGTCAATGCTTTCTCTATTTTTTTGCCCAGTATAAGTCTCTCAACGTTTCTGAAAACCAAGTATCATATACCTTCCCCACCAAAACAAAAACTTTTCCACTTCAGCCATATGCAAACCACAAGAAAATTCCACCTTGAGAAAAACATGTGGATAGAGTAGACCATTTTAAAACAGTTTCTTATAAACTAAAATTTGAAAACAGAAGGTAATGAAAACTCATAGCCTCTGTCCCTCATCTCATATTGGCCTACAGCCAGCATCTCCCTCCTTTGAACCCAAATGTTCTTGCTAGCCAGCTGGCCAGCTCGTGCTGCTCTCAAACTCACACATGCACTCTCTCTCTCCCCTCCCTCCCTTCCTCCACCTCCTCTTCTTCCTCCTCTTCCATTCCTCTACACTCCTTTTGTCTTTCCTTTCTTCCCATCTTCACTCTCCTTTTCTCCTCGCATGCTTTCTCTTCTTGTTTCTAATACAGCCTTTATTCTGAAGCCTCCACTCTCTCTCACTTGCATAAACTATACCAATTAAATGAAACTACGTAATGCGAAGGGAATTCATGCTTCTACAGACTAGTATTAGCTAACGTTTATTGAATGTTTAATATGACTACGGCTTAGCAAGGCATCTTGCATTCTCTGTATGATTTACTTTAATCCTCAAAATAATCTACAAAGATGAATTCTATTATCTTCCTCATTTTTTAGATTAGGAAACCAAGGATAAGTAGTAAGCAACTTGCCAAAAGTCATAATCTATTTAAATAAAAATAAAATTTCAATGTTTTTGTTCACTATGAAAAAAGAGTTCAGGGAAACATTACCAAATTTTGAGAAAATGCTTTGCATCACAAGATTTTAAATGTAGACACTGGATTATATATAAAAATCACTTTGGAGGATCTCAAGGAGGTCCTTCATACCAGCAGGCTAACATCTTCCAGAGAAACTCTACCTGGACTTAAAAGGTTGCCATAATTGCCATTCAGAAGGGATAGGCAAATAGTGATTGAAAATATGACCTGCAAACCTAAAATCTCTCTCTCTCTCTCTCTCTTTCTCTCTCTCTCTCTCTCTCTCTCTCTCTCTCTCTCACACACACACACACACACACACACAAAACATAGAGATATATAAGCATTGATTTATAATGAAGCTGATTCTTATAGGGACAACTTCATAAAGTGTGGCTATGTTAGTAGGAAATTATGTATTTAATGGTGATTAGTAACTCCCCAAAGGGCAGCCTAGGATATAAAACAGAAAAAGAACCCACTCAAACAATTAGTCTTCCAATGATACAGGCTGAAGAATTTTGACTACAAGGCATTCCACAAACTCAAAAATTACCCTCTGGGCATCCTTTGCCATTGCCAGAGGTTTGACAGCCCACTGAGCCATGCCTACATTGTTCATTAGCAAGGACTTGTCATACTCAAGCACGGGAGAATAGAATGTGTTGTGAGTGGCTAAGCATTTACTCTACAGTTGGGAAGCAAATCCAAAAAGTCATAGAGGTTATCAGATGTAGACAACAGCCTCCAGAGTCTATTCAGTATGAACCACAGAGGAAAGATGGTTGCCCAGCTATTACACAGTGTATGGGAAAGAATGTAGACTTTGCAATTAAACAACGTCAGTTCGGATATCAGCTCTACCAGTAGCCTCTTAGCACCCCTCCAACTCCTGCCAGCCTTAGTTTTTAATTTAATTTTTTAATAGTACTTAGTATGCTTTTTGCAAAGATTTGCTATCATATGTATAAATGGTCTAGTTGAGATATATAAATTTTTGATAAGTAGCAACTGTTATTATTATTACCTTTTTAAATTGACCAGCACCTGGTTAAGTGCTGAATGAAATGTTTTTATATCAAACAGTATCATTGGAGCGCCTGGGTGGCTCAGTCAGTTAAGTGTCTGATTTCAGCTCAGGTCATGATCTCACAGTTCATGAGTTCAAGCCCTGCATCAGGCTCTCTGCTGTCAGCTTGGAAGCCTCCAGGCTTTGAATCCTCTGACCCCTCTCTCTCTCTGCCCCTACCCTGCTTGCGCTGTCTCCCTCTCTCTCCCTCTCTCTCTCTCTCTCTCTCTCTCTCTCTCTCTTTCTCTCTCTAAAAAATAAATATTTATTAAAAAACACAATATCATAGATTTATATTCAAATTACTGTTCCTTAAATCCCACTCCAACCCACCCCAAAGTATCTATCCAGTACAATCCCATATCCAGTTTATTTACTGTGCATGTTTTTGGTATGTGATTATACCACTTTGTTGAAACAACTTCTTGAAATGGGACTAGAAACAAAATGCAAAATCTACAAGTTCATTATTCTTTGAGTCAAATGATCCTACGTTACCTTTGTTTTTATCTCCAATTCTACATTCCATCCAACAATTCTTCATAGATTATATCCTTGAGGGATGATTCACAGGAGTGACTTATGAGTGGAAGAAGTCATTTAACAATTAGAGCTGCATTCTGTAAATGTTAAAAGATATGACTGGTGTCTGAATGCATTAAAAAGAAACAAAATTCTGTTCACATTATATGTGAAAACATTGCCATTTTTATTTTTCCTGTAGTATAAATCGGTGTTGGATTAATTCATTCACGTAATTATATTTGCGGCTCTTTTACCTTTATTCATGGCTATAGCTTCCTTTATGGGAAAGAGCACTTTGCAAGTCAGTATAAAACATTTTGAGCACTGCAGTAGAAGGTCAGAGATGATATGTGGGCCTGTGGACACTGGAAACCATCTGAATTTGGCCAGAATAAAAAAGCAGATGCCTGGGCAATTTTACACTATAAACACCAGGAAGATTTTTAGACAATAGATCCTTGATTGCCAAGCTGCTGAAGATGGTTATTTCATCTCTGGAACATAATTGGTCTGCTGGCATTACACCCATGTTACTCTAAGGGATGAAAATAAAATTATAAACTGCTGTGTAAAGTCTGAAATGGCCACCTTTAAGTTTAATCTTCCCCTTAATGTTGTAGAGTTCATAAAATATGCATTAATTCCAGTTTTTAATAGCTTTTATCAATCCATCTTTCTTCTTCAAATGGGAGACAATGCCTAATAAAAGAGATTTTTCACACTGCATTTCCAAACCATGATAGATCTTGTAATTTTGCTGGGTTTTTTTTAGTTTCTTAAGCAACATTTATTAGATAAAGTGCACAAAGCAATACACAGCTTCTTCAATGTGGAAACTATATGAAAAACTAGGATCATTTTGATAAGCCAGTTCATTCATTATAAGCAGATTAGACTTTCACTGACAAAATATTACTACTGTAAGCTTTTTTGAAGGTTTAAACTTATGAAAATTTTCATTTTCAAAACTCATGCTCCTAATTTTCATTTGCCTTCACATCATATTTCTTTAATTCAAAGCAAACCAACCTAATTTTTTAACTCTATTTTTAGAAATACAAACACCCAGAAATTTTGATGAGTATAATTACTGCATTAACCGTACTTCCCGTTTACCACCATGTATCAGGATCCTGAATTTTCCAGCAGCAATTAAAGAATAAAAAAATATAAAAATATACACACAATAGACCCAACTATAATCTCATAAAAATTAGAAACAACCTAAATGTCCCCAAAATAGATACGTTAAATAAACTATGGTATACTCAGAAAAGAAACATAATTTAGTAATTAAAATCACAGCCTAGTAGAATAATTAATTACATGGACTTATGTTTTCAGTATATTGCTAAGTGAAAAAATTAGGGTATGGTATGATAACAGTATGATTTTAATTTTATTAAAAGTATACATAGTTTATGTATAAATTGTCTGGAAATAAACAGGGAAAAATAGTTACATTTTTTTCTTTGTGATGGAATTCTTGGTGACCTATATTTTCTTCTATATAACATCCAGTATTTTTAAAAAATCTCCATTGAACTTAGTGTACATGTATGAATCAGGAAAAAAAAGAATTGAAAATTTTTTTAATGTAGAAAATGTCTTCAGGCACTTATCAATTGAAAAGAGTGTCACAGTGCAACCTCTAGTAACTGCTAATGATGATTGTCACTTCTAAACTAGTAATAGTTAATTACAAACTAAATATTAAAGTGAAGTTTTTATCCTATTTAACAAAAAAACAATTTGTAAGTATCTTGAGCCACTACCAAATACATATAGCTGTTGTATAATGTGAAAGATGTAGAATTAGTGATCAGAAAAGTCAGTATGTAGGCCATCCAGAATACAGAGCCCCGATTTCAGCACAGTCAGGGAAAACATTAGATAGATGGACTAAGGAAGGAAAAGTAATGGAGGAACTATCATGGTAGGTTTGGGAGCAGAAGCTTAATGTTAGACTTCAATGAAGGACCAGGTTATCTATTAGGTACAGTTAGCCCCATGCTGAAGTGTACAATATTTTCATTTAAAATGCAAAGAAGAAACTAACTTCTACATCAAAAAACTAACTTTATGCCAAAAACAATTATAAAATACAACTTTAAATATGTTTGTGTGTATGGAGGAAGGATCCCACAAAAACAAAAATGCCCAAGTTCCATGAATATCATATTGAGACCCTAGTTCAATGACTTGCTAAAGAATAGTATTTAAGAAAATAATTCCAGCATCTCTAGAGAACAGGAATGAGAAAGTGTCTATGCCTAGCAAGACTCTACATGAGTATGTTATAGCTAACTATGAATAAAATGAGGGACAAGAGATGGAGAACAGCTGTAAATGATGAGAACAGCAAAAGAAGCAGAGCACCTTGACATAGACAAGAGATTTGACAAGTCTTGGTAACATTAGATATGGATCTGATGCAAATACAGCTATGTGGATCCATGGCTGATCAACCTACAGAGTGAGTTTTTGGTAGTTGTGCCACAGGCGCTGACCTTCAAGCTTCCCTGCTCCACCTGGATGCAATACGCTTTTCAGATTTTCATATGGCCTAGAACTGGGACAAATTACTATAATGACTGACAGAATTAAGTTTATTTTTCTTTCAAAAAGTAAAAAAAGAAAACAGTGAAATCAAACAATTATGAGTGTAGCATTCAATAAATTAATTGCAAAAGTACACAATGGGGAACTGTCAACTCAAGAGTTATTTGAACGAAAGATGAGTGGTTGACTCTAAGACCAAAACAAGTGCACCACTGCTACTTAAAACTAGTGCAATCTCAAACTTAAACTTTGGTTGAAATATAGCCTCCAGAGAAGGGAAAATTACTGTGCTCAACTCACCCATATTAAGTTTCTTTTATTCATTTATTTATTCATTCATTCGTTCATTCATTCAGAGCGAATAAGGGAAGGGCAGAGAGAGGGAGGGAGAGAGAATTCCAAGCAGGCTCCACACTGTCAGTGCAGAGCCCAATGTGGGGCTTGAACCCACAAACCATGAGATTGTGACCTGAGCTGAAACCAAGAGTCAGATGCTTAATGGACTGAGCCACCCAGGAGCTCCCACTTAGGGAGAGTCTGATATATTTTGATAAAGGCACAAGAGGTTGACAAATGATCCGAAAAACAGTATGTCAACATGAAGAATTTGGGGATATTTGGCATGAAGAAGGGAAATGTGTGTATCTATGTGGAGGGGAGGGGTAAGATTACTATATAAAACTACTTATTTTGAATAATTTATGTCCACAATGTAGACCAAAGGTTAAATTGCAAAGGAAATTATTTTACTACGATGATATCAGTGAAATAATATAAGTGAACTCTTAACAATTAGAGTTGTCTAATAATGAAATAAAATTCCTGTAAAAGTAGTGAGTTTTTGGTACCAGAAATATTCAAGTACACATTAGAAAATCATCTATCAATAATGCTATAGCAATGATTCTTTTAATGGATCTGTGATTGAGCAGGATGATCTCTAACAGTCTTTCAGAGTGAAACATTTTATCGAAGAGAGACAAATGCCTAAGACCCAGTGAAGAAGAAAATGGCAAAAGTGTGTGAGTGACTGGATGTGGGAAGGCGAAGGAGGGATGCGAGAATCACAGCATGTATGCTGTATGTCACACGCCATAGGCTAAAATAAAAGAATCCCAGCTTGTGATCTTCCCACCACACATCGTGTCTGTCCTTATTCTTTGTAATCTCCCCCGCTCAGCCCTGTGCAAGGCTGAGTCCGTTGCAGTCACACCAAGGCATCAAGAAGAGTTCTGTACTGAGTCCGCTCTTCTGCCTTCACCTCTCCCAACCCCTTTCTTTCAGGAACTGTCAGAAGCACCAAAAGCACAGCCCAAGCACCATCAACAGATAAACTTCATAAGCAATCGGGTCTTCAGAGTCAAATTCTCCCAGTCCAAGGCAAGGAAGAGCAGAATATACCAAACGAAAATCTGCTAGAAGTATTATCGTGAATTATGGCAAATATTACTAAGCAATTCCCTTTATGATTGCAAGAGTAAATGTATATTGTCCAGAAAAAAAAATATGTTCTAATATAGAAACAACTGGAGAAAACTAGGGTTTTTATTGATATCTCATTTAGAGAAATGTGTATTAAGTATAAATGATTATGGAAAGAAGTCAAAAGACAATAAAACAAAACGAAAAGCAGCTTGAGACTTTTCAACCATGAAGTGTAAGCCTGAATGATCAAGTTTTATTCATTCTTCTGCAGTTCATATTAGCATTTTATTATGCAAAGCTGTAAATTTGATTTTACAGTGAAAATAAAATTGGTTTCTTTAAACTTGATTCCTTTTCTATAAAATAAGGGGTTTGAGCCACACAACCTCTATAGCCCATCTCAGTTCTAATATTCAACAATTAATAGATGATATTTACTATATTGCCTCCAAAGTGGCTATATTTTTGAGAGATCTTGTTCACATTACTCTCAAACCACTTTTAGACACTCATTAGCAAGCAAGAGTTGAAATAACGGAAGCTATTTTCCAACTACCATCAGTATGCAAGCCTTAAAGAAAAATGATAGAAGCAGTCTCAATTATTAGAAGCATGGTTTTCATATCAATAAGTTGTGGGTACAGAATAGAATGCTGATGAACCTAGAAATGCTCTCTCATCCACTCACATCACACAATGGTCGTCATGGAATTCATTTCTTGTAGGAATCAAAAAAGGAGCTTTTTAAGTCTGATTTGTGTGATTTCCTGGCTGCCTTTCTGGAGAACGAGGAGCATTATCATGGACCTTCATAGTGATTAAGAAGTTGAAGTGATAATTATTCTTGTTAAGTTGCACAGTGCAATAGAATATCCTCCTAGAAATATAGGATTAAAACATATGACAAAATTGGATTTTGTTATTCACAATTATGTATCCCTTTTGACTGTGTTAGCATACTTAGCATACAAAGTATGCCAATTCAGCTACATATACTTTCTACACTAGCTAAAGAAATATTATGGTGGAAATCATAAAGGTCAAGTACTTGATTGAACTTTTTGGCTCAAGGCCATGTTTTATTGTTGTGAGCTCACAGAATGAAAGATAAGAACAGAGCCTGTGAAAGTTCCTAAAAACACACCATATGACACAAAATTTTCAAAATAGAGACACGCTTAAAGATGAAGCAAAGATTCTCAACAGTCTTCAAAGTGCATCTTAAGAATAATAATTCAAACATTCCTAAGAGAATCTGATTAACAGTGAACAAATCACCCCCATCATTATTCTTACCAGGTTTGTATGATGAGATATTCACATCATTTTGTGTAATAAGTAAATAGATCAAAGAGCACAACTTTGGATTAATAGGTATTTAACAAATATAAAGATCTGTTGTAGAAACTTGTCTATGGTTTCTGCTATAGCTTGCTTGCCCCAAATTATAATTGTCTGTTATTCCTGAATAACTCATTTTTGCTACTTAAAAAAAAAAAATCTGTTGCAGAGCAGATGATTGACAAATGTCAGTTTCCCTGAAAAAGTACCAACCCTAAGCACTATCCTAGGATATGTATATAGGGGACAAGTAATATTTGTGAAAACAGTAGATTTCTGGATAAACAAAGAATTCAAGCCGAATACTCCTCTGTAGTTTAAGTTCTAAACTTGTCTGGTTCTCTGATATTTGATACATCCTAAATTTCTAAATTCCAACCCCTGCTTCCTAAGAACCCTAGACAGAGATTTAAAATAAAAACTGTCTCACTGTTAAGATGAACAGTGGCAAACACACACATACAGTAGAGAACAGAAATTATGTTCAATATTTAAATAGTCACGAGACTTGCCCCTCACCAAGCAGTAATTCTCAAACTTTAATAAGCATAAGGATCACTCAGACAACTTGTTTAAAATAGCGACTGGCCACCTGGGTGACTCAGTCAGTTAAACACCTGACTCTTGATTTCAGCTCAGATCATGATCTTGCATTTCGTGAGACTGGGCCCCCCATCAAGGCTCTGCTCTGACAGCATGGAGCCTGCTTAGGATTCTCTCTCTCCCCCCACCTCTCTCTGCCACCCCTCCCCTGCTCTCTCTCTCTCTTTAAAAAATAAAATGAAGGAAAGGAAAGGAAAGGAAAGGAAAGGAAAGGAAAAAGAAAAGAAAAGAAAAGAAAAGAAAAGAAAAGAAAAGAAAAGAAAAGAAAAGAAAATAGTGATTGCCCGCCCACACTAACCCCCATCCCTTTAGCAGGGCCTGGAAATGTGCATTTTAGCCATCATCTGGGTATTTGGAAGCACATTCATTCCCAGGCTATACAGTTGTCCCTCTTTATGCATAATTTCACTTTCTATAGTTTCAGTTACCCGTGGCCAACTATGGTCTCAAAGCAGATGATCCTCTCTTTGATGTATGGACAGAAGATCAATAGTAGCCTAATTCTATGTCAGCATGCCTACATCGTTTAAGTCACTTTATCTCATTACTAGGCATTTTATCATCTTACATCATCACAAGAAACATGGGTAGAGTACAATAAGGTATTTTGAGAGAGAAAGATCACATTCACATAATTCTTACTATATAGTATATTGTTATTTGTTCTATTTTATTATGAGCTATTGTTAGTAATCTCTTACTGTGACTAATTGGTAAGTTAAACTTTGTCATAGGTATATATGTATAGAAAAAAACAGAATATATAGGGTTCGATACTATCTGCGGTTTCAGCCATCCACTGAAGGTCCTAGAACACATCTTCCACGGATAAGGAGGGGCAGCGTATTTGGAGAAACAATGTCCTAAAAACATGTAGGTGTTTCTCAATGATCTTCATTTATTAACATGGGAGACATGGTATCTTAGTGTCAATGAGCTTGTCTAAGTGGATTGTGAATGCAATGACATGCTAGTTCTTCATTGGAGAGATTTTCATAATTGAGTGGCTTGGGTGGGGACCTGATATAACTATTCTGAATGTGATTGATGCCACAGCTGATAAAGCTGAACTGTACTCACTAATGTGCTATGCTCTGGGAGATTCTTTATGCTGGAGGCTGGGACTGTTGCCCAGACACTGTGATTGTAATGAAGATAGGCATGGATCTTTAATGTTTTCCACCCCCTAACCCAAATGCTGAAAAACGGTTAGTATTGAGTATTTTTTTATACATAGCAAGAATAACACAAACTGAGTCAGATATTTCTCTTCCCATGTATCCCAGTGACAATATTCTAATATAATTTTTAATGTTCTATGAAAATGATTGATGTCAAATTAAACCTTTGGAATAGTGGCTGATCATGTGAAAGAGTGACAGTTGGCCAGCATGCCATTATTAACAGTTTGCCTTCTGAATGACTTAACTAACAACAACCCCATTCCACTTGGTATTATGTGTGTACATTTACCTCAATTTGCATACCTAAAAAATGCTCTTTAATGAGTAAACTGGCTCATGACAGCTGTTGCTTGATTACTTTTTCCTAAATCTTATTTGTAAATAAGGTTCAACTATCCAGTAACCAAAAGGCTGTCATACATTACTTTGTTGAATTTTTACTGAACCAAATTATTTCTTCTTAAAAGAAGAATATTCTTTTTAAAAAGCGTTCATTATATGTATTTACTATCCATATACTGGTCAGGCTTTTAAAACCATGTCCCCCAGAATAGAGACAAAAGAAAATCAAAGAGGTGAATCAACTGTGCCAAATTTTGCAGAGTAAAATCATCATTATATGCAAACCTGATGCATTTCATAACCCGAGTGGCATTCCTTAGACCTAACAGTACACTGGCAAGCTCCGGAAACTAACTGATCCAAGCTATTAGAATTCCAAAACACCTGAATGCTATGTCTAAAATTAGACTATTGAAATTCTCCCTGGATGTCACTTTCCTTTATTATAAACACATTTTTCTCATCATCAAAGCAACATTAAGTGAGTAAAGAGTGCCACCAAGCGGCAGCATATCATATTCCTAAATCTGTTCTTTAGAGAAAGAAAGAAAAAAGAAAGAAAGAAAGAAAGAGAGAGAGAGAGAGAGAGAGAAAGAAAGAAAGAAAGAAAGAAAGAAAGAAAGAAAAAGAGAGAAAGAAAGAAAGAAAGAGAAAGAGAGAAAGAAAGAAATAAAGAAAGAAAGAGAAAGAAAGAAAGAAAAAGGAAGAAAGAAGATACACTTTACTTTTGTTAACTGCGCTCACATCCTTAAGAGAGACAGGTTTATCTGCATATTTTAAAACACGTGTTTCAGGGGTGCCTGGGTGGCTTAGTTAATCATCCGACTTTGGCTCAGCTCATGATCTCCTGGTTCACAACTTTGACCCCACCTTGGGCTCTGTACTGATAGTTCAGAGAGTGGAGCCTGCCTCCAGTTCTGTGTCTCCCTTTCTCTCTGCCTCTCCCCTGCTCATGCTCTCTCTCTCTCTCTTTCAAAGATAAATAAACATTTAAAAAATACAATACAATACAATACAATACAATAAAATAAAACAAAATAAAATAAAACACATGTTTCAAGGGTCCAAGTAATATGGACAGTAGAAAAGTAATATGGCAAGTAATGTGGCAGCAGAAAAGCATATTTTTCTGTGTTGATGAGCAAATCTGCCATGATAAATTTTTTAAACATGAAAATTCTATCCACAGTTATTGGTATTTATAAAAATTAATATCGATAAGAATTCAGTTTCCAAAACTTGTTGGTTATATACTGGGTCTTGGTTTAGAAATCTGTACAGTTTCCAGAAAAGATTTTGTAATACAAAACGTTATAGTTTCTGTTGAGAAATTTCAAATATATCAGATCAAGGACAAAGATTTTTTTTTTTAAGTAGCATATAATCCTAAAAATGTTGACCTCTAAACCTTGCTCCACATTTCCTGTCAAAGGATTATGCAGTTTTATGAGAACAAAATCTATACATATTCCCCTAAGTCTATTTTAATTATTCATTCTGCCTTTGTATTCAGTAATCCCCTCATAAAACAAATATGTCTTGAACATCTACTGCGCCACAAACAGTACCAATTAAAAATGAGTAGGACAGTCTCTGTCCTGATGTTCATAATAAGCAGGGGATTCTGGTTCTCATTGGCTCTGTTGGAAACTTCAAGCTCCCTAAATTGAGACAACTTTTTTTACAATTATGCATTTATGTTTGTGAGCATTTTCTAAAGCTTTTAAAATGATTTGCATTTATAATTGCACTTATAGTCACAATGAGTTTGACCATTTACAATAGCTGGGAGAACCCTTAATTATTATTCTTATATATGACTAAGGACATGGTTAAGTGATTTACCTAAGATGTGATAGGAAGGTTGTGGCAGGGTTAAAATTAAAATCTCCTGACTTCATAAATTGTGCCCTTTCTAGAAGGCCACCACTCTTTATGATGAATACATTAAAATGAGCATGATATTTCAAGGAGGTCATCATCATAGGAGGTCCTACAATAATTACAGTGATGCTGACACTGCTTAAAATATTTCTGGAACTCTTGTTTCAAATTTCCCTTACAGGGAAAACAAGAAAATCAGTCTCATTACACATTCAATTCAACATAGATTTATTCAGTATCTATCACTTGCATGACACTATACTGGATGAAATGGAGGTATAAAGATAACACAATTGACAAGAAATTTACAATTTAGCAGGTACAGTGAGAAATGTAGCACTGGTGCTTTTTTTTTCTTAGTACTAATAGGTTGGGTGGCCATTGTCTAGATATAACACATCCTATACTTCATTGAATCTAAGATACTGTTAAACAGTATTTTATGTCACAAAAAGAAAAAAAAAACAAAAACAAAGCAAAAACAGAAAACAAAACAAACAAAAAAAAACCCACTGCACCGACAAAGTCTAAAAGTTGCTTTCCCATCATTTAATTTTTTTTTTTACATTTAGAGAGAGTTCTTTTAGCCTCACTTTGACACTGATTTTCTTTATGTATCACTCTATTGCATACATTAGAAGGAAAATAAAAGCAAAATGCATTGGTTACAGCAATGACAACTATGTCACAACTACTACCAGGTAATTAGTGATTATAAAAGCTCAGTGATTATTATATGCACCCCAATTTAAGACATGTGAAAATGTGTGTTGGACAGTGCATGTTAGAATAACTGAAATAACTGAAGTGCTTATTTTTGTTCAGTCTCTGAAACAGTCATGTATCATGAAGCTAGGACAAATCATGGGGGGAAAGTGGTAAAATGATTTAACTCATGTCCTTTTGTCTTTGGGTGTTATCAGTAATCACTGCAGTGGTTAAGAGAATGTGCAGAGGAGTCACAAGACACAGATCAAGTATTTCCTCTACTTCCTACAAGCTATGTGACCTGTGGGGAGGTTACTAAGCCTTTCTGTGTTGCAGAATCCCCACTTATGAAAACGGCAACAATAATAACTACTGCTTAGGTATTAAATGAAATAATGCATTTAACATATTTAGTACATAGCCATCAGTACTATTATATTTAATTATGGCTAAGATCTGGAAATTCTTCTAAGTAAAATAATGATACTATACTATTAAGCCCAGAAATAGCTAAAAACCTTATTTTCTCCCCTCTCCAATGATACTACATGCAGCATTATTACCCTTTTAGCTGACCCTCTGGAAGACCCCAGATCCCACCTTCACCAAGGTAAGAAAATAACTCAGTGCTCTGTCTTAAAGCCCTTCTAGAATAGCTACCAATTTAGCAAGTAGAAAAAAATTAACCTTAAAGAAAAATTTAACTTCTGAACCCATCTCTTATTTTCAAATATTCAAATATTAAGAAGACTATACAAAAGGAAGTGTATTCCTAATATATCCATACCATCAAATCACAGTATTTCAAAACAACCAGAACTTAAACACTATCAAATATACTAACTATCCCATCCAGGAGAGGTACAAACTGAAAAATAAAGTATCTGAAAGTCTGCCTTTTCAGACATTGTGACCACCATTGTCTTTATAATAATGAACACAGCTTGGAAAACACCATTAGGTAAAGTGATTCCAACCAGTGAGGCTTTTGGTAACTGATAGCTTAGCTGCTGCCTTGCCTTCCCCAGGACACCACTGTGACAGGTGGAACAAAGCCAACCCCATAAATCAGACATAGCCTCCAGGTTGGGACTTGTTCATAAAACATAAAGACAAACTTCAGAGACAACTTGTATCTCCTGACCCTCCCTGAGGCGGATGAGTCCAGATATCCTAGTTCTAGGTCACTTTCTGAGAGGAAAAGAAGCTTTAATTTGGGAATATTCCTCCATTTCAGATGTCTGCCCGCCATCACTAGGCCTTGCTATACAATATTCACTTTTTATTAAAAATATATATATAATTGCAAACAGCCAATGATGTTTACTAATAGAGTAAAAACCTTAGTATTTCTGAAAATTTATTTCTCAATTGGAACCATTTTGTAGTCATTTCCATTTAAAAAGAGAAGGGGGAAGAAAACTGAATCCTATGGGCAAAAGTGAGTAAAATAGACAAATAAACAAATATTTGGGAAGGTGTGCAGTATTTATTTCCATTTCACCAGAGGGAGTGGATTTGTCTGTTTCATTATTCATAAGTCATAATTTTAGTTTGGTTTTTCTGCTTACTAAATAGTGAGAATGTTCTAAGCCCCCAGGCAACAGACTTCAGTAAATTATGACTGACTTTCATTCACTGCAGTATGGAAAAATAAAAATTTTAAATCATAAACATGTGCATAACACTGTCCAGTTTCTTCTGTGTGTGTGTGTGTGTGTGTGTGTGTGTGTGTGTGTGTGTAGCATTGTAACTACAATTCCTTTGACATCAAGAACTAGTCAGCCTTTGTGTATTATGAATGCCTATTTAGCAAATTAATACAACATGAATTTTATGTTAATAAAACTGTTTTACTTATGTCTGTGTTCACAAAGGTGAAAATCACTTAATCATTGCTCTAATATGAACCTGCATCTTGTGATAAGGTCAAAAATGATAATAAAGCAATTTTCAAGTTCCTAATGCTTGCAACACTTAAATCGTAGTCTTTTAAAATATAAAATACAAAATCAGGCACAGAAATAATTGTTTCTTAGTCTTTTCCTCAAGTAGCATGTTTTAAATGCCCTCTTATACTTAGCCATAATGAGGAATGGTATATGGAAAAATTAAACAGATTAAGTTCCTGACCTATTCATAGTCTTAAATAGAAAACTTCCAGCTAAAATTGCAAGTAAAGAGGGGTGCCTGGGAGTGAAGAACTAAAACTGTTTTATTAAAACTACCCATTAATCTATGTCATACTGATCTGGTCTAATTATAATAGAAAATCGTGTACATGAAAAACTACATTCTAGCCCTAAAGAGGATTTGGCCATTGTGGTTGACATAGCATAAACAGGTTCAAAATAAAATAGCAATGTGTCCTAATCATGTTATGCAGGTTTTGAAGCATCCATGGTGATGAGAGAGGAAAAGTGGCAGTGAGAAAGAGGGTTACCTGTAACATACATGGAGACTAAGGAAGGTAAAGCCATTCAGGTACTATTTGGGCTATTTTCAGGGCATCTTTCCCCCTCTACTGCTCATTTGAAGATAGATATGATCTAATTAATTCTATTAATAGGGGAAATCTTATGCAAAAAATTTTTCTCACAGGCTTTGACGGAGGCCTGAAAATCACAAAATATTAACTCCTTTGCATCAAAATATAAATATAAACTATTTCTTTTTACCAGTCTAGTATTTCCTTTAAATTTGTGAATAGATTAAGCAGTAACAAGACTGTAAGATATTACGACAGAGGTAAAGAAAACTTTGATGATGAAAGGAAAAGAAAGTCTGGAAAGATGTGAAGAACTTTCAGAAATACTGTTGAAGAAAAATACCAGTGGAAGGATAGGAGCTGGGCATGGCCTTTGAGAAGACTGAAGACTGTCCTGGCTAAACCTGGCTAAATAGAAGGAGTACTAAGAGAAGAAAAAGGGCTAGTCAAAATCAAAGTTCAATACTTCCCAAAAGTTCGATAAGATTGTCCTTAACCATTAATAGAATAGATTCCAATCAATTTTGATGACTCTAACTCTTGAAAACAAAAATCTCTGCACATTAGGGTTATAGATAGCATGCATTAGAATATTAGTTAAGAAAGTATAATTACCTCTCTCTAAGTTTTTACACTACAAATTTGTTTGTTTTTGTATTAAAAGCTGGTTAAAGTTTCAGGAAGGATGGAAAGATAAGACTCCAAATCACAAATAACCACCAATAGAACTCTAATTGGTTCAAGGAGAAAAAGTAACCACACAATAACTGACCACTGCCAGTCATCTAGTGAAGACCAAAAAATGAGTTGTTTGGGACCATTTCCTCAGTTCCTCCTCCCAACCCTCCCTCAGGAGGAAGCAGAACTGTCCACCAAAAGGGGTTCACAAATCAATATGGAGGACTACATGGAAAACTCTGTACACTTAGCATTTGAGAATAGGTGAAGTTAAAATGCGGGCAAGGACAAGAGGGACAAAAAAGTGAAGAGTTCTTGATGATATATATGGAGAAACAAGGACAACAATTCCTGTGTGGGACCCTGGTTTTTAATTATTCGCTAATGGCTGGACATTCATCTTCTTTGATCTGTGCTAAAGCAAGGTGGAGAATAAAACCTGCCTACATTAATTCAATCACCTTCTTTAATCCCTAATTGCCTTTTAACCATAGGAAGCCATAACTACCAAGAAAGACAGAAAAAGCAAAAAATACATGGTTTTAAAAAGTTTTGCTTTTTACGTAATATTTGCTAAACTACACAATCGCATCAGAAACGGGGGCGGGGGAGCTAAAGCTATCATGTGTAATGTTAGACTGAGCAGAGATTGATTATAAGTAATTTTGATTTGTTTATTCAAATCCAGGTTCTTAGGACCAAAAATGAGCTTCCTTCTGGTATGAAGCACCCTCCTCAGTTTCAGAGAAGTGCTGGGTTCAGTGATGAAGGTGGAGTTAAAGTTCCACACAATTCTATAGTTTTTTAGCATAAGTCTGGCTTTCAGAAGAGATTACTGTGGTAAAATGAATTTACTAGAATTTTTTAGGCTCTACCCATGCTGAACACTTTGTTAGTAGAAAGCTGCAAGACTTCATTTGAGTTGTATAAATAATTTATCAATTCCCACTTACTCCTCAGTGAATTTAAAAGACTTGATGACTCTTCACCCACATTCTGAAATTTTAGGGAATGAAGTAAAACTCAACTGACAGCACAAGATGGGGCTCATAAAATGACCTTCCACACAGTGCTCAGTACCTCATGTGGTCCACAATATAAATTTATGGGTTGAGGAAAAGCAGTGCAATTGTTTGTGTTAAATACTGTGCTCATCCTGTAAGGAAATCACTGTATGTGGGTAACACAATAATATATAACCTTTTCTTGAAAAACATCATCTGAATTCTTCATTAGAGATTTTTTTAACTGTTTTCTCTTTCTGTGAATAAATAATTTCTAAATGAAAAAAATAGCAATCTATTTTTATGTTGGTCATTTTTATCTTCTTTGAATCTCAGAAATAAAATGAGAGATCTATTAAGCCAAGAAACATACAAAGTTATGGAAAGTTATGACATTCTCACAATTTTTTATTTAAAAAAAAATGCTATATCAAAACTCCCAATCAGCCTTCCACTTTTTTTCTAAAAGAGGCAAAGGCAAATTATGAAAGAATGTTCACTGATCCTTCATGTACTAATCCATTCAAAGGAAGCCTCATAAAAAACAAGTCACTGTAGTTAGCTAAATCTTGTGTGTGCAGGACAGCCGGGCCCATTTTTCCTCCTTCTCCATCCCAAATATTCTCACCACTGTCCCTCAAAAGTTTAGGGAAAGACTTTTTTTTCAGATTTTCTCAGATATTCCGGTGAAAACTCCTCCAGAGAAAATGTTGAACTTTTCACCTCATTTTGAATTAGTACTTATGACTTTGTTTTCTTCCATTCACTGAGTAATAACCCATCCTGTCCCTCCTTGGACAGCTCAAGGTTAACAGCTCTAGTCTATTAATCTCTAGAAAACTGGCTCACAGATGTGCAGTTTTCATGTGGAGTAAAAATAGAAGTTTCAACACCATTCCATCTTTACATCTTCGGTTTCACTTCTGAGTTATCCACCACATTCTTTTCTGTTCTACAGCTTGTCCTCTAGAAATGTGCTGGAAATAAGCCCACAAGTGTGATAATCCTTCATTTAGCTGAAACATTAAGCCACCTCACTTATTTAAAATTTCAGAGGAACTCTCAATACTGCTTTAAGACACTTTGAGTAATACAATTTTATCATAATTTACTTATCTTTTGTATCAATTTTGAAATAACTAGTAAGACCAAAATTCCTAAACCTGTTCTTAAGAATTTTAAACCATCAACAGGTTTAGGATCATGGGGTACCTACCACAAAAGTTGCTGATATTTGAAAACTCCTCCAAAGAAAAAAGTCAAGTTTGTTGTTGACAAATAGCCCTTTTCTTAGGTGAAGAACAGGATTTGTAGCTCTTTACTTCTGTGTATAGATAGACAAAGTATTAGATATTTTGCATATTAGAAAATGGATAACTAATCACAAATTTTTAAGGAGTTAGAATTAACCAACTCACTTAATTGCTTCATTTTACAAAATTCAACACTGGGAAAAAAGATGTCCCTTAAAAATTCCAGCTGTTCCCTTTTTCAATGGTTATTACAGAGGAGGAGAACAGAAGCTTTGGGACTATAATTTGCTCTACTCTCTCCTTACCTTAAGTATATGAAAGTTGAACTCCTTTCAGTATTTTCTTGAAAGAGATGAAAGAGATCGATTTTTAACACCCTTCGGAGTTATATTGGTCTAGTAAAAACTTTTAAGTCTTGATACTCTATATTGTGCTGTTACTATGGCATCATTCTCTATTAAGTAGAATTTGGTGTAAGGGTCATCTTGTATTCTTTCCATTGTCAAATAATAAAGGAACATGAGAAGGCAAATTTTGCACAAGCCCATTCTACATCACCATAGTCAGGAGTAGCCTCTAATGCAGTTTAATTTTTTTTTAATCTTTTACGTATGGAAAATGTTATTCATTTTCATCTTCAAATTTTTGGAAAGGGTAAGTTCTTAAGACAGTGAAGAAGAAAGAAAATCTCTCTAAACAGTATAGTATAGATTTGGTTGATTTTGCGTCCCATCAATCATCTGCCCTTTCTTATAATAGTAACTTATTTTTGCTTTGAGAGAACCATCCCTGTACCCACTATTAATCCATGCAGCATGTCAGTGTGTGTGTACACAACGATTTTAATTTTGCTACAGTTAAGTCTGAGTTGAGGTTCCTGTTAGATTCATGGTTAACAGGAGAAAAGAGGGGGAAAAGTCATTAGAAGTTGAGGCTTTTCAACAATTTTATAACATTACAGTTTTTTAGAGAATAATAAAAATGCATTAGAAAGAGAAGCCTGGAATGAAACCTACATGCACTGTTGGTGAGAATGTAAAATGGTTCAGCTGCTATGGGAAACAGTATGGGAGTTCCTCAAAAACTTTAAGCTAGAATTATCATATGACCCAGCAATCCCACTTCTAGATTCTAAGAGAAGCAAATGTCCTTTGAGTAAAACTAGTATCAAGTGCTGCTCTTGCTTCTCTGAATCCTCATTTTTCTGGGATTTTGTTTCAGAAATATTTCTCTAACTTATTAGTTATTTGATGCTTTAACAGGTTATTTTTAAATATTTTATTTCATATTTTCATTTTCTTGAGAGCCAAAGTTAGTTGAAATTACCAAGTCTGCCATTACTGGAAGTAGGTGTCCAAAAACATGAACTTCTCTACCAAATATGTGAAAACATTCAACCTCATTTCTTGAGTGACTTATCTTAATTTTTTAGGTTTTATTTTATTTTTTTTTTTATTTCAGAGAGAGAAAGAGCGAGAATGAGCAGGTGAGAGGGGCAGAGGGAGAGAATGAGAGAATCCTAAGCAGGCTCCGTGCTCAGTGCAGAGCCTGACACAGGGAGGGCTTGATCCCATGACCCTGGGACCATGACCTGAGCTGAAATCGAGTTGAGCACTCAACCAAGTAAGTCACCCAGGCACCCATTAAATAACTTTTTTAAAAACAGGTGACAACAAGGGGCGCCTGGGTGGCTCAGTCGGTTGAGCCTCTAACTTCAGCTCAGGTCATGATCTCACGGTTCGTGGGTTCGAGCCCCACGTCGGGCTCTGTACTGACAGCTCAGAGCCTGGAGCCTGCTTTGGATTCTGTGTCTCCCTCTCTCTCTGACCCTCCCTTGTTCATGGTCTGTGTCTCAAAAATAAATAAACATTAAAAAAATTAAAAAAAAAACAGTTGACATCAAGATGCCGACTCTTCCTCAATTTCATAATTCTAGGGGGCCATCAATCACAGTACATGATCTTTCTTGGTCACAGAACTGGTAACATGAACTAGACTAGTCTTGTGGCCAACCAAGCTAGTCACTCAAACTATGACATCCCCCATGAACAACAGATGAGAACTGGGAACTTCAGCAAGGTGAAGCCAATCAGAGTCCCCCATTAGATGTGATATATCACCTCTGAAAATGAGACGGGCTCTATTCCCATGGGATCACATTCTATAAATACCCATATTTGCTTAAGACTATCAGCAGCCAGCCACCTTTCCTCACATAGAGAAAAAAAGCCTGCCTCAGAATGTGGTCAACATACAGAACAAACTAAAAAGAAGAAATCAGGAAGAAGCAATCTTTAGACCCATGATGTTTTGACTATTGATCCTTAGTTATGTAAGCAAACGAATCACCTTTTGTTAAACCTAGTTAACAATCTAGGGGCGCCTGAGTGGCTCAGTCGGTTAAGCATCCAACTCTTGATTTCAGCTCAGGTCATGATTTCATAGTTCATGAGATCAAGCCCCATGACCGGCTCTGTGCTGACAGTGTGGAGCCTGCTCGGGATTCTCTCTCTCTCCCTCTCTCTCTGCCCCTCCTCCACTCATGTACACATACTCTCTCTCTCAAAATAAAAATAAATATAATCTAAAAAAAAAAACCTAGTTAACAATCTAATTGTCTAACTGGGTTACTCTCATATCAAAATGAAAGGATTTTTACTAATCTAATGTCAATGGTTGTTAAAACCCATGATGCAACTGTTTGTTGTTCCACAGCATTTGAGGACCATAATATATAACCATTTCCCTGAGGATACTGTTTCTACTGCCAGCTTCCATGAGCCATTAAGGGACATGAGCTATCACTTCCTAGAAGAGACTAATTTAAATCCTATTCTCTAGCAGTCTTTGTTTTTGTTTGGTTGCTTTACTCCAACTATTCTGTAATTTTAGTAAACTTTCAGAAGTAAGGAAAAAAAACTCTAAGTCAGGTTCTCACTATAATATAATTGTTATTATATAGATTTAGCTATCTAGAACATAATTGTGTAGTTTCTGGCCAATTTATTTTCAATTTATGTCTTCATAAAAATAAAGCTATTTCAGGTTGCTCATAGAATAATTTCCTAACATTCAGGTAACATTAAACTTAAAAAGAATGATACATAAATAGTGTTTTAGTTAGGTTCCCAACAGGAAACAGATGGAACACTCCAGATAATTCAGAGAGAAATTAATTACAAAGTGACTATTCATAAAGGTGTTGACAGGGTGAGGAGAACCACAAAGGATGGTTCTATAACCTAGGTTTATTAATTTCAACGGGACAGGAGAGGGAGGAATTACTGTAAAAGGAGGAGACTCATGTAGAGGAAGGTGCCTTGAAAGAAGAGCTACCTTCAGTTACAGTAATGAAAACATCCCAAGGCACCCTTACATGGAGGCAATAAGGGAAGTATATACCTTCATCTCATTCACCTACCTCTGATCATTTGCCAAAACCCACCCAGAAAGCAGAGGGGAAAAAAAAATATGTGTTTCCATAATCCATACAGGCCAGTCTCCTAGGGACAGTGAATAGAAAGGAGAAAGGAGTAAAGTAACAGAAACATAAACATGAGTATAACTTAAAGCATTTCTTGTTAATCCTCATCTTACCATCAAAACTAACATCTCACCATATTTTTTCTTGGTTTAAATATTTGCCTGTAAGGTATTACAAGTTAGATAACATATTAACAATAGCCAAACTATGGAAAGAACCCAAATGTCCATTGAGGGATGAATGAATGAAGAAGATGTGATATAAATAAACAACAGAATATTACTCAGCCACTAAAAAGAATGATATCTTGTCATTTGCAACAACGCAAATGAAGTTAGAGTGTATTATGCTAAGCAAAATAAATCAGAGAAAGACAAATACCATATGATTTCACTCATAGGTGGAATTTAAAAAACAAAACTGATGTACATATGGGAAGGGGAAAAGAGAGGGAAACACACCATAAAAGACTCTTATGAGGGTTGATGGAGGGAGGTCACTGGGGGATGGGCTAGATGGGTGGTGGGCATTAAGGAGGGCACTAATTATGATGAGCACTGGGTGTTGTATATAAGTGATGAATCACTGAATTCTACTCCTAAAACCAATATTGCACTATATATTAACTAGCTGGAATTTAAATAAAATCTGAAAAGAATAAATAAATAAATAATTAAATAAAATGGTTCAGCAACCAAAAAAGAGATGAATGAAGCAAACATGAAGAAATGTTAATAACTATTAAATATGCATGGTGGATTGATGATGTTTATTCTATTCTTTCAATTTGTCTGTATGTTTGAAATTTTTCATGATTAAAAGTTTTAAAGGCTTAAAAAAAACAAATTAGGTAACAAATAAGCTTCTGTACTAAAAACAAACAGGTTAAAAAAAGTAGGCCTTAGAACTCCCAGGGAAGATAGCAGAGTAGAATCCTAAGCTCACCTTGTCCCATGGATAGATCTGGATGACAGCCACATTAGTGTAAATAACTCAGAAAAGGACCAACAGCTTTCCACAACTAAACGTAGAGAAGAAGCCACATCAAAACTGAAAATATATCAATAAAAGAAAAAAAATTATAAAGCCAGATTCTCCCCTTAAAATATAAGTAATAAAAAAATTAAAATTAAAAAGTAGGCCTCGGGGTGCCTGGGTGGCTCAGTCGGTTGAGCATCTAACTCGATTTCAGCTAAGGTCATAATCTCACAGTTCATGAGTTCAAGTGCCGCCATCAAGTTCTGCGCTAACAGTGTGAAGCCTGCTTGGGATTCTCTCCCTCCCCTCTCTCTTTACTCCTACTCTGCTCATACTCTCTGTCTCTCAAAATAAATAAATAAACATTAAAAAAAAAAAGTAAGCCTTTATTTCTCTCTCACATATCTTCCAAAGTAAGTGGCCACCTGGGTAGAAGGGTTTCATTCCATTCAGTTATCAAGCGACTATGTTCCTTTTACTTTTGTTCTGTCATACCCTAAGGCATAGTCTTCCATAGCATGGTCAAGCTGGGTCTTGAGTATGTCTGTGTTCCAGCTCACAGGACATGACAAAGGCGTAAGCCCAGAGCAAGTAAATGAGGGCAAAGTTGCACATATCACTTCCCCTCATAATACCTGTCAGGAAACTTTGTCATATGGCATTTGTAGCAAAGGAGGCTGGGTAATATAGTTTCTAATTGTGTGATCATGTGCCTAGGAAAAAGAGAAAAATAAATTTTCTAAGATGAACAACTAACAGTGCCCTGAAAGGTACTAAAATCTTTTTTACTAAAGTAAAAAAATGTCCCCCAGTTTTGAGTTTATGTAATAATGGATCTTGTAACTAATAGTTCATTCTCATTTTTAAAGCTAAAATCTACTTTGTTAACATATTTAAATATGACCTAATATGATTATTTTTTCAATGATACAGGATGACTTCTCCATGTGAGTCCCTCACCCAAATCACTCATTTTCAAACACATGAGGCAGGACCCCCTACAATGTTAGCTCTAAAATTTTCTTATCTCATACAAATCCAGAATGTCCTGTTCCAAAGTACATGCCACATACTCTTAATTTTCTACTTGTACTGAAAAAAAAGACAAGAGTTATGGTGGGGAATATATAGATCTATCCAAGACATTGAATAAAGTCCTATTCATATTGAGTAAAGTAAAACATAGGCTAGGTATAATTATATTGGGACCTGAGAAATGATGGAGAGAATGCTCAGCAAATAGGCAGAAGACTTTCGGAAAAGGAAAGCAAAAGTAATATAATTCCCACAGTGACATGAACTTCAGTCACTGAGGCGTTATGACTTCTACCTACTACTCACCAGTGCTGCCTGGAATTGTGGAACTCTAAGACATTTCTTTGCATTTACATAGTACCTAAGAGACTTCTCAAACTTTAATTTCTATTCTGCAGGAAGATATTGGTATATTATACATGGCCTGACTGACAGATTTCTGAATCATTTCCTCTTTTTAAAACAAAGCTAGGAAGAAGGAGAAATATCATGTAAAATCTCTAACAATGTGACTTCTTCCAGATATGTCTAAACAGACTTTTGCATTCTTTTGTATATTTAAGAATAATCTAACCTGAAGATTAATTCGCATTGTCTAAGTTACGATAAAATGCCAGCATCTGACATGGTCTCCTTAGCATCATGTTGGTGTTCTTTCAAAATTTGTTAATTAAAATTTGTTAAGTAAAACATTAAAACACTATTGGTATAAATTAAGCTATTCTTTTTCCATTTGTACAATCGATTTTCAAATAGAATCAAGTAAGTAAATAGAGTAATCATCTTTTTTTTTAATTTTTATTAATTTTAGAGAGAGACAGAGTGTGATCAGCGGAGGGGCAGAGAGAGAAAGGGAGACACAGAATCCAAAGTGGTCTCCTGGCTCTGAGCTGTCAGCACAGAGCCCAACACGGGGCTCAAACCCATGAACAATAAGATCATGACCTGAGCTGAAGTCAGATGCTTAACTGACTGAGCCACCCAGGTGCCCCAGCAATCACCTTCTAACTTGAAAGGCAGACAGATTTCTCAGTGCAGTTAAAAGTGGTTATCAGGTGGCCAATGGACACATTAAAGAGATGCCTGACATCACTCATCGACAGGCAAATGCAAATCAAAACAACAATGAGCTATCACATCATACCTGTAAGAGTGACTAAAATTAACAATTCAGGAAACAACAGATGTTGGTGAGGATATGGAGAAAAAGGTACACTCTTGCACTGTTGGTGGAAATGCAAACTTGTGCAGCCACTCTGGACAACAGTATGGAGGTTCCTCAAAAACTAAAAATAGAATTACCCTATGACCCAGCAATTGCACTACTAGGAATTTAACAGGAGTGCTGATTCGAAGGGGAACATGCATCCTAATGTTTACCAGTGCTATTAATAATAGCCAAATTAAGGAAAGAGCCCAAATGTCCATCAACTGATGAAAGGATTAAGAAGATGTGGTGTATGATGGAATACTACTTGGCAATGAAAAAGAATGAAATCTTGCCATTTGCAACAAAGTATATGGAACTGGAGGATATTATGCTAAGGGACATAACTCAGTCAGAGAAAGAGAGAAATCACATGATTTCACTCATATGTGGAATTTGAGAAACTTAGATGATCATAGGGGAAAGGAAAGAAAAATAAGATAAAAACAGAGAGGGAGGCAAACCATAAGAGACTCTTAAATACAGAGAACAAACTGAGGGTTTGGGGGGAGTAGGGAAAGTTGGTGACGGGCATTAAGGAGGGCACTTATTGGGATGAGCACCGGGTGTTATATGTAAGTGATGAATCACTGGATTCTACTCCTGAAGCCAAGACTACACTGTATGTTAACTAACTTGAGAAGAAAGAAATAGAAAAGGAAGAAAGAAAGAGAAAAAGAGAAGAAAGAAAGAAAGAAAGAAAGAAAGAAAGAAAGAAAGAAAGAAAATATACACCCCTTTATTTATTGCAGAATTAATTACAATAGCCAAACTATGAAGGCAGCCCAAGTGTCCATCAATAGAGGAATGGATACAGATGTGGTGTACACACACACACACACACACACACACACACACACACAAGGGAATATTATTCAACCATAAAAAAGAATGAAATCTTGCCATTTGCACACGATGGATGGATCTAGAAAGCATAGTGCTATGTGAAATAAGTCAGTCAGAGAAAGACAAATACCATATGATTTCACTCATACATGGAATTTAAGAAACAAAACAGACAAGGGAGGAAAAAGAGACGAACCAAAAAAATAAAAAAAAAACACAAAAAACAGACTCTCAACTACAGAGAACAAACAGATGGTTATAAGAAGGGCAGTAAGTAGGATGGGTGAAATAGGTGAAGGGGATTAAGAGTATCACTGAGTAATATATGGAATTTTTAAATCTCTATATGATATATCTGAAACTAATATAATATTGTATGTTAACTACACTGGAATTAAATTTAAAAAAAAAAACAGAAAAAAAAAGTATTTCCCCTACTATCAGTATATCAGTATTTCCCCTAGTATCATAAAATTTCTTCTTTAATTATGTCTTTTTTTTAAGTTTTTAATAAATAAGTAATTATTTATTTTGAGAGACACAGAGACAGTGTGAGCAGAGGAGGGGCAGAGAGAGAGGAAGACAGAGAATCCCAAGCAGGGTCCACATCAGCAGCACAGAGCCCCATGCGGGGCTCCAACTCACAAAACTGTGAGATCATGACCTGAACCAAAATCGAGAGTCAGAAGCTTAACCAACTGAGCCACCCAGGTGGCCCTAATTATCAGTCTTCAATATTTTATATTTTCTACCAAGATTCTTTCTTCCTTATCTGTTGTCATTATTTCTACTTCAGTTATTCTATAACTATATTATTGTTTCAGATAACCATATTGTATAATTCAGTCACTGGGTTGTTTTTATTTCTATTACCATTATCTATCATTAAACTAGTTGAGTAACTATAATTAAATACAAGGTCTATAAAGCTTTTTTTATATGCCTGGGCAAGTATGATGGGTATTAGGTTGCTACTATTGATTGTCTAATTCAAATACTTTCACATGAAAAATATATTCATTCCACATTCAAACTCAATTTTAGAAAATAAAACATAACTGAATAAATAACAATTTCATCTAGGGCAAGCCCAGAAATACATTTTAGTAAACCATGTTCAATCTTTTCAAAATTCAAAGATCTGCCCTCCCACACTCTAGAAGTGGCTGAACACTCATGTTTGAAGTTATTTTTAAATGTACTCCCCCAACCAATTAAAAATTCATATTATCTAGATTAAAAATATTAGAAAAGCATGAAGCTATTATAGTTCTTTTTTGTAAGTAATCATAAATTCTTAGTAATAAGCATCTCTGAGAGTTCATTTAACCTACATATACACGTACCTCTGCCACTTTCAGAGACAACTGCATCAAACATACCCCAACCAGATGGAACTCTAAATCTCATAAGAAAAAAATTCCATAATCCACTACTCACTGTCAGGAAATTCTCCTTTATGTTTAAACTACAAGGCTCAGGCTACAGATTAAGCCTGCTTCCTCTAGTTCTATTCCTGGTGGAGGAGAAAAACAGATGGACACAATCCGTCAAGTAGTTAAAAACAATAATTAGGTCACTTCTCTCTCCAGCCTAAAAAAAGGAAAAAAAAATGTGTGTTTTGCATGTATTTTATTTCCTCATTATATCTGATGGGGTACATATACAAACTATTTCAGTAATAATATAAGTAGAGGCCTTCTGTGCAAACCCACATGGTAGGCACAGTTGGCTTTTAGGTTTCTTATCCTTCAGCTATCAGCAATGTCACATTCCCTCCCAGTGTCTCTGTCTGCAATACCTTGGGATCACTGGAGAAGAATACAAGACAGGGCAGATTCTTTTTTTTTTTAATTTGTTTTAATATTTATTTTTGAGAGAGAGAGGGAGGGAAGGAGGGAGGGAGCGGGGGAGGGGCAGAGAGAGAGGGAGACACAGAATCCAAAGCAGGCTCCAAGCTCTGAGCTGTCAGCAGAGTCCCACGCGGAACTCTGAGATTATGACCTGAGCCCAAGTCAAGATGCTTAACTAACTGAGCCACCCAGGCTCCCCAAGGCAGGGCAGATTCTGAGAGGGACAAGGGCTTGGTTAGACCCAACTGAGCCCAGACCTTAAGGCACCTTCATTTTGGCCTGAGCTTACAGCATCTGTAAGCTCAGTGGTGAAGCTGCAGGCAAGCTACACATTGGGATACTAAGTAAATGAGATGCGTGCCCCTGTTAAGGAATGTAATCAACAAAGAATGCAAATAAGCAGTAATGAGAACTGAAAGCAAGCTTTCAGTATCTGGGACTTCCGTCTCAAGTGAGATGTTTTTCATTTCACAAAACCTGTAAGACTATACTGGTCATTTGAAGAAAAACTTGAATTGGGACTCCAGTGCAGAGCCAGACTTAGACCTGGACCACATGAAGAAAGTGTTAGGAAACTTGGAGAACATGGGGGAAGCACCTGCCCCCAATATGTCGGGTTAGAGGAGTAGGAAGGGTGACAGAGGACACAAGGCGTGAGGGCAGAGTTCAGTAGCAAAGAGCTCACATTTGTCTGGTCTATAGATACTCACTGCCTTGATGCAGATGAATCTACTAAAGTTTGTTCTGCAGGACCTAAAACAAATTTATGAAAACTTGACCGATTTATAAACCTTAAGGATTTTTTATTCATTTATTTATAAGGTTTTAAGAATCTATTATAAGCATCTACTATGTGTTCTAGGTGCCAGGTAATAGCAGTGAGCAAAACACGAAGAAAAAAAAATTCCATCCTATGAGACTACCTTCTAGTGGAATAGAAAATAAAGAATAAATAAAATATACAGTATGGTGAGAAGCACTATGGTGGAAGAAAAACACAAAAGATTGGCATTTTTAATAATACACAAACTCCTATTGTACTTAAGTCACAAGAATAAAGTTCCTTTCAATTCATGATGGCAATGAATTGAATGAGGAGGAACTTACAGAGAAGAAGCTGTCTTTCCAAAGCCCCTAAAATCCCAGCAAACATAGGTACTCACTTCTCCCCGTTCTCCTGTTGTCCTTGAATCTAGTATCTCTGTCTACCCAGTTAGGTAGTTATAACCGGAATAGATTGTGATAACATAGGGTTTTGAAACTATTAAATACTATATAAACAAAGCTGCATTATTTTTTTTTATCGCTTGCCTCTGAAAAAAATAATAAAATGTCTCTGGTAGCATTCTACACAATTATATCTTTTCCCCTTTCCTGTTAAATATTTTTAACAGCAGCCTGGATGAAGGCATGGAAAGGATGGTTATCAAATTTGCAAATAACACTAAGTTGAAAGGCAGTGCTAATGTGTTAGATGACAGGATTAAGATTCAAAATGATCTTGACAAGGCAGAACACTGAGATGAAACCCATAAAATGAAATTAACAGACATGCTATGAATAAAAAAAAAAAAAAACTAATGAACAAAACTCTGCATGTGTACAAGAGAGATGAGGCTTGGTAGCATTTTTATTAAGGAGGAAAAAGTTGATCTCTAGTTGAAAGTTACTCAACATTTTGATACAGCTACAAAACAAAATGTTTTAGGCCGTGTAATAGAGTAGTATCTAAGTCAGCATAAGCAGTATCTAGACAAGACTATTCATACCTAGATAACACACTTAATACCAACATTAAAAAATTTTCTAAACATTCATGGAAGGGTAACAGAAAATGCACTGCTCGTATCATATAAAGAACAGCTGAGGAATTGCTTGCTTCAAGAAAGAGCCTATAGAAAACTAGTATATACTTTCAAATATTTTAAAGGACCATTACTGATAAGAATACTTCACCATTTTTAAACATATTCATTGTACGACCTCAGAAAAGATCTTTGGCTCTCTATGCCTCAGTTTTTTAATCTCTAGAAGAAAGTTAAAATATCAATTCTGTAAGGTTATTTTAAGGATTATCAATAATACATGCAAGGTGTGTAGTGCATTATCTGGAACAATGTCAGTACTCCAAAAACGGTGGGTATTTTTATTCTCTATTGCTCCAAAAAGTACTCTAAGGTGAATGGATGAAATCAGCAGAACCATGCCATGAAAGAAAGACTCCTAAAAGAGTTAGTTCCTTTCCATGAATTTTTCATATAGACGTTAAATGGTTATCAGGGAATTTGAGAAGAGATTCCTACAGTGGGTAAAAGTTGAATTAGACAGTTTCTGAAGCAGAGTACGGTTACATAGTTTGACAAAGTTCACAAGTTCATCAGTGGCAGAGTAATGATTTGAACCCAAGTGATCTGGATTCAGAGTCAATTAAGCTAATTTAACGCATTAGCCAGACTTTCTTTCCATAGCCCTCGCGTCATGTGAACCCCAACAGGTTTTGTGATGCCCTAGGATTTCTTTAGCTATCTTCAAACTAATGTACAAACACTTTTAATTACAAACGTAAAGAAAAAAATCACAAGGTATTGCTGGTGGATCCGTTGAAATTTTGTCGTGTATAATCTGGAATGACATGTTCCACAAAAATGTATTTTGTAAACTGATGAAGGCAATTTCTTGAGTGCTCAAACTTTTCCTATTCCATCTGTTTTGGATGGAACTCTTCCAGTGATGAACTGCCCACTTCCTGTTCCAATTTATTCTAATTTATGAAACACAAGTTTGCTTACCTCAAGATCACCGCATCATGAATATTAGTTATTGTTTTATGACATCATTCATGTTCTCAGGATGCACTGATAAACAGATATGTGAAAGCAAGCAGACTTTGGTGAGGGCCTAAGACACTTTCCAAAGACTCATTTCTATGGGTTGTAGAATCTGGTCTTTGTGAAAGTGCTTCCTGGCTGTTCAGAAACACCACTTGTTTTCTTCCTTGTTCTAGATTGTTTCAAATGGGTGTAACTGCAAGATGAAAGACTCTAATTATGTAAAATGAAGCTGCTTGCTCAAAGCAAATTTCAGTGCCTATCAGATAATAAAAAGACAAAGTGTGGGAATTGGTGCATGGTGAGTGAGCAGAAAAAAATTACCTGAACAATGTGGTTTCTGAAGCCACAGGATATTTTGTCTACTGAAGGGGTGGATTGCTGAGAGGAAGTATAGAGAATTTATAGGAATAAGTGAAAAAGTTTACAAGTAAATTAAGTTCAAGGAAGTAAAATTCTTTAACACCTTAAAACTTAAATCATGTGTTTTGTTTATTTGGGTAAATTTTGCTTCCTGATTATTGTAATTGGTTGAAGTTTCTAGCTCCTATGGCTGTGTGTATTTAAGCTTTCAATGCAGGTATGCTGAAGGTTTCAAATGTTTATAGCATTTCCTAGCACCCTGTTTCCTGAAATTTAAATAGCTTCATATTCAGTTTTATAAATATGCTTTTTTTTTCTTATTTCCAAGGAAAATCATAACCTAGGACTTACTTGAAAATTTACTTTTGAAACGTAGGATAATGATCTACAAATATTTCCCTGGGAAAGAGCTTTCACCTATGTAAACAGATTTTATGTACTGAAGCTAGAATTTGATTGAAATTTGATGGGTATTTGTTCTGTTGGTTAACCTTTCTGCTTACCTTACCAAATATTTGAATAGAAGCCTAACTACTGAACTGTACCTAAAGGATAGAAGTAATAAACTTCAGAGACTAATGGGGTATATTTTATAACTGTTTAATTTATCAGTGTACAAGAGCCCCCCAAATAATTACTAATTCGATAAGCATTTATTGACATCCATTTCAACTAAGCACACTGCTCAGTCCTGAACATGCAAAGGAGTTCAGTAAGGGGAGATTACATTACATAATGTAGTCAATGTCCAGGTAGGAATTCCAAGTAGAAAGAGTCCAGACTAAGAAAGTAAGGAAAGTTTAATAACAGGAATAACCATAAAAATGGGGTTGAATTAGGATAGAAGGAACAGGCTAGTCAAGACAGACAATGAGCTAAGGTGGAGGTAAGAAAGTGTAGAATATGTGGAAAAACTCAAATGTGGTCTATATGCGCTCTCTCCAATTGTTTATCTCCCCTTCTCTTTCAAATCTCTTCTAAACAGGCTTCCATTTCTCATTTCCCTGAAACAGCTTTTGTCAATATCACCAATGACCTCCATACTGCCAAATCCAATTGTAATAATTTTCTATTGCTATACTAATGAATTACCGCAAACTTAGTGGCTTCAAACAACACAATTTTATTTTCTCACAGCCCTGTAGGTCAGACATCTGTCATGGTTCTCACTGACCTAAAATCATGATGTTGTTAGGTTCTTGAGAATCTCATACCAGTAGAAATGCTGCAAGTTAGGACTAAAAGAGAGAAAGCAAAATGCAAGAAGGCTGTCAGATTCTCAAAGTTCTGCAGGCAAGAAACAGATTGATAAAACTACTCAGCTGCAAGCATGAGCTACCTTTTATGAAAAAGGAAGGATGCCTCCAAGGATGGAGTGTTAAACCCAGAGGGCAGAACGGAGAGCTTCAAGGGATTGTGAAATTGCTTGGGACCTGTGTGTTTCATATTCTTTTATAAGATGGTTAGTCAGGTGTGGCCATGAGAGGAGACAGGGGAAAGCCTAAGGAAAAACATGTATTATACTTTTAGGTCCCAGAGAGAGTCATTGCAATCTGAGAGAAGGACGACATGGGAAGGACCACCAAGGAAACAAGCTCATCCAAGCAGGTGGGGAGCCAAGAGAGAGCAAGGCCATGTGAGCAAGTTCCTTTACTGGGGGTCAAGGTGGGGAATGCCAGAAAAAAAAAGCATTAGGGGATTTCACTGGTGCATTTGAATGTCACTAGGTCATAGTCAGTGGAGGGCAAGAAGGGAACTTCTGGTGGGAGCCAGCCTTACCAAACTGATGGCACTTGATCACCTAGGCAAGGCGTTTACAACCTATTGAGGAAGCATGAAAAAACAAATTTTTAAAGGTTACAATACACTATGGCTTCCCGTTTTCTTCTATTTTTTCTTCTTTTGAACCAAACATCTATTACTGGTATCCTATGCCTATCCCACCATTGTGTTTGGAGAGTAAATAATTTGTTTCTTAAATTTCATATTCACAGATTGAAAGAAATTGTATCCCCGATGGATTATGCACAGAGCATGACTCATGGTTCATTTAGATGATCTAGATGATGAGACTTGGGACTTTTGAGCTGATAAGATTGAAATGAGATTTTGGACTTGATGCTTGAGAACCTTGGGATGGGGTGCATATATTTTGCATGCGGAACAGACATGAATCTTTGGGAGCAGGAGGACAGGCTGTAGTAGGCAAATAATGGCCCACCAGATATGTCCATATCCTAATCTCCAGAACCTATAAACATGTTATGTTACCAAGTAATAGGCAATTAAGTTCATAAATGGAATTAAGGTTGCCAGTCAGCTGACTGTAAAATAAGGGGATTATCCTAGGTTATCATGGTGATCCTCATATATAATCACGTGGATCTTTAAATGAGAAATTGGAAAACAGAAGGGTTAGAATGAGAAAGAGGCATTATGAGAATGCCTGGACCTTGCTGGCTTTGAAAATAAAAGGAGGCTACAAATAGTCAATAATATTGTAATGCTTTGTATGGTGACAGTAACTACACTTAATTGTAGTGAGCATTCCATACTGTATATAATGTATATATAATTTCATGATGTCGAATCACTATGTCACACAACTGAAACATATATGTCAAATATACAGCAATTTTAAAATTTTCAAACTTTTAAATAAAAGAGAGACACAAAGCTAGCAATGTGAGCAGCCTCTGGAAACTGCAAAGGGCAAGAAAATGAATTCTCTCCTAAAACCTCCAGAAAGCAACACAGCCATGTGTATAGCTTAACTGTAGCCCAGTAAACTCCACTTTCTGACTTCTAACCTCCAGAACTATAAGATAATACATTTGCATTGTTTTAAGCCACTGAGTTTGTGGTTATTTATTATAGCTGCAATAGGAAACTAATAGGCAAAGACAAACTGAGACACTATCATAGACCAAAGGAGATTAAATGCAATCTGATGCCCTGGATTGAATCCTGGAACTGAAAAAAGACATTACTAGAAACTCTACTGAAATATAAATAATGGTTTAATAGAAAAAAATATAGCTAAGAAAGAAAGGGGTGATGTGGAGTCATCAACTGAAGCAGGTACTACACTTAACTATCATTTGTATCACTGCATGTTCATTTCAAAATGCTTAATTTTTAAAAAGTGTTTCCAAGTAACTGATTTGACATCTTTCTTGAAAATGTTTAAAGAGGGGTGCTTGGGGGGCTCAGTCGGTTAAGCATCCGACCTCAGCTCAGGTCATGATCTCATGGTTTGTGAGTTCGAGGCCAGTGTTGGGCTCTATGCTGATAGCTCAGAGCCTGAAGCCTGCTTCGGATTCTGTATCTCCTGTCTCTCTGACTCTCAATAATAAATAAACATTAAAATTTTTTTTTAAAAAAGAAAATGTTTAAAGATATCATAGATATCAAGCAGAATGTTTATTCTGCACAAGGCTGACATTAATATTTATGAACTAGGAAGTTTGAGTGACAGTTCTTGCTTCTCTTATTTCCACCTTCTTTTCCCATTTTCTCTTTACTTTTATTTTGTTCATTTCTTTCTTCAAGTGGTTTCATACAGAGTTTTCCCGTTGAAGAAAAAAATAGGACTGATATAAATGATCTGTACCAAAGTGCTAGTTCAAAAGAAGCAGGCACTAAGGAATACTGACAACTCCTGACAGCATAATTCTCTAAAATTATGAATATTTTTTTCCTAAAATTTGCTTCTTCTATCATTGTTTTCACATAAAGCTTAGTGAAACACATATCGTTTTCAATAGCTATTTTATTTTGTTTTGTATTGTGTTTTATCCCTGCCCATAATTTGGATAGAATGGGTAGTATGGGGAAAAAATTATAATACCCAAATCATTAGTTACTCCTTTGAATTTACGAAGCTATCAACTACTGACCACACCCACTCTTGGTGAAATTATTTTCTGGCAAAATCTAAGATGCATTAAGAATAAGAATACCTCTCTACTGCAAAAGCCTTTACCACCAAAGTAGTTTCATTTTCACAGCAACAGTGTGTGGTGAATATAATCATTATCCCACTTTATAGGTAAAGAAATGGAGGCTTAAAGAATTTAAATAGTTTGCTCAAGGTCAAGCAAGTAGGTTAGAACAGAGAACCGATTTGAAGTGAAGTAGTTCGACTGTGGAACACAACCCAGGCTTTGCTCTCATTATACCTCTGCCCTTCCTTTGCCTCTCATCCCACCCTATACACGTTATTTAGGTAACTCAATAGAATTGTGTACTTTCCCTCTGCATCCACTATATTAATACTAACACACTAAAACAGAAAAATATTAACTGCACACGGCACACAATAGTTATATTGAAACAGGCTTTTCTTTTAAAAAAAAATAAATAAACACGGCATCTCTACTTCTTCAAAACAGCCTGGGAGAAATGGATTTTTCTTTTTGAAATGCATATGCATAATGTTCTTTCATTCTGCTCATGGGCAAACTTCTGACATTATGACATAGTTCATGTCCAGTAAAATATATGCTATATAGTAAAGGATACATTTACTACAGATAAAAGTAGAGTTCAGTTTCCCTTTAACTTTGGGTTCCAAACAGAGAGTAGCTTTTGCAGAACAGGAATTTCCCATTTTATTTCAGTGATGCCTTTTGATAAGGAAAGCACATGTATACACGTATCATTTATCTCATGAGAATGAAAGGCATTGTGTGAAGGTACACTTGCAGAATCTCATTTCACCCTCCTAAAATGTAACTTTATTACTATGGAATTAGGATAGAATATCTTGAGTAATCCTGTTCGACATGTGTCAAAATCTTAATTACTTGATAAGCAAAATATGTGAAAGGCAAGTTTCAAGGACATGACTATCGAGAATAAAGTTTATAAGAAGTAAAAAGGAGGGGCAGGAGCCTGGATTTATGAAAAAAACAGCAGACTCATGAGCTGTGACTCAGGGTCCTGGTTCTTTGTAAGATACTCTGGCAAATGTCAACCACAGAAAAAAAGATTTCTTTGAACTGAAATTATATTCACAAATTGCCTTAGAATAGATTGATGGAAAATCAATAATTACTATATTTTAGGGGTTTCAACAAAACTTAAGGCCATGATTAAGAGCCTATTCATACAACAATGTGAAAAAGAAAAATTAAAAATCTAACCCCTTAAGCCAAGCCAAGCTCTCAGATAGCCAGAATGAAGATGATGGATTAAATGGGGGGGGGGGGGGGGGGGGGGGCATGGAGCAGCAGGGATGGGGGCAGAATCTAATATTAACTTAAACCAGTTTGGAGCACATACTGTAGTAGATACTGAATGCTATTCTACTGAACCCTCATAACAATTTCATGTGGTCAGGCTTTAGAAGCCATACATTATAGATGAAAAAATGGAGACTCTAAAATCACAATTTAGCCAAGATCATATGAAGTTTGAGCAAGGTCTTCTATCATTGACGTCTACTGCTCTCTCCAGTGCATCTCATAGCAATTAACAGGGTACGATCTGGGGTACACAAGGAAACCACCCAAAAAATAATCACCAACAGTAAGTGCAAGATTTCCAAAAATTACGCTTTGTCACTCCCTAAGTCTTTTTAGTTTTTTTTCTAATAAATTCATACGTTAGATGCAAATAATTGAGAATTGTGGCCACCATACACTTTTAAGTGAATAAAAATTAACTTTCCAAGAAATATAAGCATAGAATAGACCTAAATAAATTCCATTAGAAAAGGGAAAAAATCTAAATGCCCCCAAATGAGTGTAATTAAATAAGCTGTGGAGAGATCCAACCATTAGAATAAAGACTTCTAGTAACAAAAGACTAAGTTAAGCTATAATGTGAAGTAAAAAGAACAAGATACAAAATACTATGTGGAGTCTGATTAAAACTATGTCAAAATGCAAAGGCAATAAAAGGCTATCCAAAAGTATAAAAGTTATGTACTAAGGTGATAATATTTTGAGTAATTATTTTCATTTTTGCTATTGCTTATATTTTCTCTAGCATACTGATTAGTTTTTATGATTTCTTAATGAGAAATCAGAGAAAACCGCCAGAGGATTAGCAGAAGGGAGTCTCCGGAGTCAAGCGCAGACTAGAGGCCCACGGAAGAGGGTAGGAAGGGCGGCGAGGCGGTGCGCGCTCCACGGACTGGCGGGAGGGAGCCGGGGCGGAGGGGCGGCTCGCCGGCCAAGCAGAGCCCCCGAGTCTGGCTGGCAAAAGCGGAGGGGCCGGAGGGACTGTGTTCCGACAGCAAGCGCGACTTAGCGTCTGGGAGGTCATAAGTTAACAGCTCTGCTCGGAAAGCGGGAAGGCTGGAGGACAAAGGGAGGGAGAGCTGCTGAGCCCCCGGACGGCAGAGCTCAGCTTGGCGGGGAACAAAGGCGCCAGCGCCATCTCCCCTGCCCATCCCCCAGCCAAAATCCCAAAGGGAACCAGTTCCTGCCAGGGAACTTGCTCGCTCCGCGCAAACACCCAACTCTGTGCTTCTGCGGAGCCAAACCTCCGGCAGCGGATCTGACTCCCTCCCGCTGCCACAGGGCTCCTCCTGAAGTGGATCACCTAAGGAGAAGCGAGCTAAGCCTGCCCCTCCAGCCCCCGTGCACCTTGCCTACCCACCCCAGCTAATACGCCAGATCCCCAGCAACACAAGCCTGGCAGTGTGCAAGTAGCCCAGACGGGACACACCACCCCACAGTGAATCCCGCCCCTAGGAGAGGGGAAGAGAAGGCACACACCAGTCTGACTGTGGCCCCAGCCGTGGGCTGGGGGCAGACATCGGGTCGGACTGCGGCCCCGCCCACTAACTCCAGTTATACACCACAGCACAGGGGAAGTGCACTGCAGGTCCTCACCACGCCAGGGACTCTCCAAAATGACCAAACGGAAGAATTCCCCTCAGAAGAATCTCCAGGAAATAACAACAGCTAATGAACTGATCAAAAAGGATTTAAATAATATAACAGAAAGTGAATTTAGAATAATAGTCATAAAATTAATCGCTGGGCTTGAAAACAGTATACAGGACAGCAGAGAATCTCTTGCCACAAAGATCGAGGGACTAAGGAACAGTCACGAGGAGTTGAAAAACGCTTTAAACGAATTGCAAAACAAAATGGAATCCACAATGGCTCGGCTTGAAGAGGCAGAGGAGAGAATAGGTGAACTAGAAGATAAAGTTATGGAGAAAGAGGAAGCTGAAAGAAAGAGAGATAAAAAAATCCAGGAGTATGAGGGGAAAATTAGAGAACTAAGTGATACACTAAAAAAAAATAATATACGCATAATTGGTATCCCAGAGGAGGAAGAGAGAGGGAAGGGTGCTGAAGGGGTACTTGAACAAATTATAGCTGAGAACTTCCCTGAACTGGGGAAGGAAAAAGGCATTGAAATCCAAGAGGCACAGAGAACTCCCTTCAGACGTAACTTGAATCGATCTTCTGCACGACATATCATAGTGAAACTGGCAAAATACAAGGATAAAGAGAAAATTCTGAAAGCAGCAAGGGATAAACGTGCCCTCACATATAAAGGGAGACCTATAAGACTCGTGACTGATCTCTCCTTTGAAACTTGGCAGGCCAGAAAGGCTTGGCACGATATCTACAGTGTGCTAAACAGAAAAAATATGCAGCCGAGAATCCTTTATCCAGCAAGTCTGTCATTTAGAATAGAAGGAGAGATAAAGGTCTTCCCAAACAAACAAAAACTGAAGGAATTTGTCACCACGAAACCAGCCCTACAAGAGATCCTAAGGGGGATCCTGTGAGACAAAGTACCAGAGACATCACTACAAGCATAAAACATACAGACATCACAATGACTCTAAACCCATATCTTTCTATAATAACACTAAATGTAAATGGATTAAATGCGCCAACTAAAAGACATAGGGTATCAGAATGGATAAAAAAACAAGACCCATCTATTTGCTGTCTACAAGAGACTCATTTTAGATCTGAGGACACCTTTAGATTGAGAGTGAGGGGATGGAGAACTATTTATCATGCTCCTGGAAGCCAAAAGAAAGCTGGAGTAGCCATACTTCTATCAGACAAACTAGACTTTAAATTAAAGGCTGTAACAAGAGATGAAGAAGGGCATTATATAATAATCACAGGGTCTATCCACCAGGAAGAGCTAACTATTATAAATGTCTATGCGCCAAATACCCGAGCCCCCAGATATATAAAACAATTACTCATAAACATAAGCAACCTTATTGATAAGAATGTGGTCATTGCAGGGGACTTTAACACCCCACTTACAGAAATGGATAGATCATCTAGACACACAGTCAATAAAGAAACAAGGGCCCTGAATGATACATTGGATCAGATGGACTTGACAGATATATTTAGAACTCTGCATCCCAAAGCAACAGAATATACTTTCTTCTCGAGTGCACATGGAACATTCTCCAAGACAGATCATATACTGGGTCACAAAACAGCCCTTCATAAGTTTACAAGAATTGAAATTATACCATGCATACTTTCAGACCACAATGCTATGAAGCTTGAAATCAACCACAGGAAAAAGTCTGGAAAACCTCCAAAAGCATGGAGGTTAAAGAACACCCTACTAACGAATGAGTGGGTCAACCAGGCAATTAGAGAAGAAATTAAAATATATATGGAAACAAACGAAAATGAAAATACAACAATCCAAACGCTTTGGGATGCAGCGAAGGCAGTCCTGAGAGGAAAATACATTGCAATCCAGGCCTATCTCAAGAAACAAGAAAAATCCCAAATACAAAATCTAACAGCACACCTAAAGGAAATAGAAGCAGAACAGCAAAGGCAGCCTAAACCCAGCAGAAGAAGAGAAATAATAAAGATCAGAGCAGAAATAAACAATATAGAATCTAAAAAAACTGTAGAGCAGATCAACGAAACCAAGAGTTGGTTTTTTGAAAAAATAAACAAAATTGACAAACCTCTAGCCAGGCTTCTCAAAAAGAAAAGGGAGATGACCCAAATAGATAAAATCATGAATGAAAATGGAATGATGACAACCAATCCCTCAGAGATACAAACAATTATCAGGGAATACTATGAAAAATTATATGCCAGCAAATTGGACAACCTGGAAGAAATGGACAAATTTCTAAACACCCACACTCTTCCAAAACTCAATCAGGAGGAAATAGAAAGCTTGAACAGACCCATAACCAGCGAAGAAATTGAATCGGTTATCAAAAATCTCCCAACAAATAAGAGTCCAGGACCAGATGGCTTCCCAGGGGAGTTCTACCAGACATTTAAAGCAGAGATAATACCTATCCTTCTCAAGCTATTCCAAGAAATAGAAAGGGAAGGAAAACTTCCAGACTCATTCTATGAAGCCAGTATTACTTTGATTCCTAAACCAGACAGAGACCCAGTAAAAAAAGAGAACTACAGGCCAATATCCCTGATGAATATGGATGCAAAAATTCTTAATAAGATACTAGCAAATCGAATTCAACAGCATATAAAAAGAATTATTCACCATGATCAAGTGGGATTCATTCCTGGGATGCAGGGCTGGTTCAACATTCGCAAATCGATCAACGTGATACATCACATTAACCAAAAAAAAGAGAAGAACCATATGATCCTGTCAATCGATGCAGAAAAGTCCTTTGACAAAATCCAGCACCCTTTCTTAATAAAAACCCTTGAGAAAGTTGGGATAGAAGGAACATACTTAAAGATCATAAAGGCCATTTATGAAAAGCCCACAGCTAACATCATCCTCAACGGGGAAAAACTGAGAGCTTTTTCCCTGAGATCAGGAACACGACAGGGATGCCCACTGTCACCGCTGTTGTTTAATATAGTGCTGGAAGTTCTAGCATCAGCAATCAGACAACAAAAGGAAATCAAAGGCATCAAAATTGGCAAAGATGAAGTCAAGCTTTCGCTTTTTGCAGATGACATGATATTATACATGGAAAATCCGATAGACTCCACCAAAAGTCTGCTAGAACTGATACATGAATTCAGCAAAGTTGCAGGATACAAAATCAATGTGCAGAAATCAGTTGCATTCTTATACACTAACAATGAAGCAACAGAAAGACAAATGAAGAAACTGATCCCATTCACAATTGCACCAAGAAGCATAAAATACCTAGGAATAAATCTAACCAAAGATGTAAAAGATCTGTATGCTGAAAACTATAGAAAGCTTATGCAGGTAATTGAAGAAGATATAAAGAAATGGAAAGACATTCCCTGCTCATGGATTGGAAGAATAAATATTGTCAAAATGTCAATACTACCCAAAGCTATCTACACATTCAATGCAATCCCAATCAAAATTGCACCAGCATTCTTCTCGAAACTAGAACAAGCAATTCTAAAATTCATATGGAACCACAAAAGGCCCCGAATAGCCAAAGTAATTTTGAAGAAGAAGACCAAAGCAGGAGGCATCACAATCCCAGACTTTAGCCTCTACTACAAAGCTGTCATCATCAAGACAGCATGGTATTGGCATAAAAACAGACACATAGACCAATGGAATAGAATAGAAACCCCAGAACTAGACCCACAAACGTATGGCCAACTCATCTTTGACAAAGCAGGAAAGAACATCCAATGGAAAAAAGACAGTCTCTTTAACAAATGGTGCTGGGAGAACTGGACAGCAACATGCAGAAAGTTGAAACTAGACCACTTTCTCACACCATTCACAAAAATAAACTCAAAATGGATAAAGGACCTGAATGTGAGACAGGAAACCATCAAAACCTTAGAGGAGAAAGCAGGACAAGACCTCTCTGACCTCAGCCGTAGCAATCTCTTACTCGGCACATCCCCAAAGGCAAGGGAATTAAAAGCAAAAGTGAATTACTGGGACCTTATGAAGATCAAAAGCTTCTGCACAGCAAAGGAAACAACCAACAAAACTAAAAGGCAACCAACGGAATGGGAAAAGATATTTGCAAATGACACATCGGACAAAGGGCTAGTATCCAAAATCTATAAAGAGCTCATCAAACTCCACACCCGAAAAACAAATAACCCAGTGAAGAAATGGGCAGAAAACATGAATAGACACTTCTCTAAAGAAGACATCCGGATGGCCAACAGGCACATGAAAAGATGTTCAACGTCGCTCCTTATCAGGGAAATACAAATCAAAACCACACTCAGATACCACCTCACGCCAGTCAGAGTGGCCAAAATGAAGAAATCAGGAGACTATAGATGCTGGAGAGGATGTGGAGAAACAGGAACCCTCTTGCACTGTTGGTGGGAATGCAAATTGGTGCAGCCGCTCTGGAAAGCAGTGTGGAGGTTCCTCAGAAAATTAAAAATAGACCTACCCTATGACCCAGCAATAGCACTGCTAGGAATTTATCCAAGGGATACAGGAGTACTGATGCATAGGGGCACCTGTACCCCAATGTTTATAGCGGCACTCTCAACAATAGCCAAATTATGGAAAGAGCCTAAATGTCCATCAACTGATGAATGGATAAAGAAATTGTGGTTTATATACACAATGGAATACTACGTGGCAATGAGAAAAAATGAAATATGGCCTTTTGTAGCAACATGGATGGAACTGGAGAGTGTGATGCTAAGTGAAATAAGCCATACAGAGAAAGACAGATACCATATGGTTTCACTCTTATGTGGATCCTGAGAAACATAACAGAAACCCATGGGGGAGGGGAAGGAAAAAAAAAAAAAAAAAAAAAGAGGTTAGAGTGGGAGAGAGCCAAAGCATTAGAGACTGTTAAAAACTGAGAACAAACTGAGGGTTGATGGGGGGTGGGAGGGAGGGCAGGGTGGGAGGGAGGGCAGGTGGGTGATGGGTATTGAGGAGGGCACCTTTTGGGATGAGCACTGGGTGTTGTATGGAAACCAATTTGACAGTAAATTTCATATATTAAAAAAGAAAAAAATAAATAAATAAATAAAATAAAATAAAATAAAATAAAATAAAATAAAGGTAATACCTTTAAAAAAAAAATGAGAAATCAGTGACCTTTTAGAAGCAACAGACTTAGTCATTTTATTTATTTATTTTTTTTAAATGGCCATGTAAAAATTTTGTTAATGTTTATTTATTTTTAAGAAAGAGAGAGAGACAGAGCATGAATGGCAGAAGGGCAGAGAGAGAGGGAGACACAGAATCCGAAGAAGCAGGTTCCAGTCTCTGAGCTGTCAGCACAGAGCCCGGGGCGGGGCTCGAACTCATGAACCACAAGATCATGACCTGAGCTGAAGTCAGAGGATTAACCGACTAAGCCACCAGGCGCCTTGCAGACTAACCATTTTAAACTCAAATAATACAAGCCTCCTCTTTGAGGGACAGATTTTTTTTTTTCAATCTATTTCATACAGTGCACACTTTCTTATACCAAGTAGATGCTCAATATTTATTTTTGTTGAATGCATTTTCCTAAAAAAAGTAGATAGAGCAAAGAAGATCCCTCTCTGCTTAGAAAATATTTCCTACATAGGTTCCCTAGAGATTTATTCATGTAAATGAGTTCCTCTTTTAAAATGCAAATGCATCAAATAGCTAAATGAGCAAAAAACATGAACAGAGAACACACAAGAGGAGACACACATGGCTAATAAACATTAAATGAAAAGTTCAACCTCATTAATAATCAAAATGAAAATTAAAATACCAGTTTTTACTCATGGAACTTACAAAAACTTTCATGGTAATTCTCAATGCCAACTGGGACACAAACAAGAATATAAATATATGTCTCTTATAATTTGCTGGTAGTACTGAAAGATGAGTACTTTCTTGAAAGCAATTTAGCAAAATATTTAAAATCACAGATACATGTGAAAAAGTTTTATTCATGGATGTTCAATGCAATTTCCTAATTCCAAAATAGTTAAAACAGTCTAAGCATCCATGATAAAGAAAACAAAAACTAAATTTTTGTAAATCAATTCAGTAAAAAAATATTTCATCTTTATAATCAAATTTTCAAAAATATTTAAATATGGAAAAATTCTCATGATACCAAATTGGTTGGGATAAGCAGTTCACAGATCTTTTTATATATCATGATCTCAATTTTTTTTAAGTTTATTTATTTTGACAGAGAGAGAGCAGACAAGTAAGTGAGGCATGTGAGGGGCAGAGAGAGAGGAAGAGAGAGAATCCCAAGCAGGCTCTCACTGTCAGCACAGAGCCCCACGTGAGGCTTGATCTCATGACCATAAGATCATGACCCGAACCAAAATCAAGACTGGGATGCTTAACTCAATAAACCACCCAAGTGCACCAATCATGATCTCATTTTTTTTTTTACTGCAAATTTCTTTTTTTCCTTTTTTCTTTCTTTCATTTTTTTAATGTTATTTAAACCCAAGTTAATTAACATATAGTCTAATAATGATTTCAGCAGTAGAATTTAGTGATTCATCACTTATATAACACCCAGTGTTCATCCCAACAAGTGCCCTCCTAGATGCCCATCATCCATTTCACCCATCCTCCCACCCAGCACCCCACCAGCAACCCTCAGTTTGTTCTCTTCATTTAAGAGTCTCCTACGGTTTGTGGGACGCCTGGGTGGCGCAGTCGGTTAAGCGTCCGACTTCAGCCAGGTCACGATCTCGCGGTCCGTGAGTTCGAGCCCCGCGTCAGGCTCTGGGCTGATGGCTCGGAGCCTGGAGCCTGTTTCCGATTCTGTGTCTCCCTCTCTCTCTGCCCCTCCCCCGTTCATGCTCTGTCTCTCTCTGTCTGTCCCAAAAATAAATAAAAAACGTTGAAAAAAAAAAATTTAAAAAAAAAAAAAAAAAAAAAAGAGTCTCCTACGGTTTGCCCACCTCTTTCCATCTTATTTTTCCTTCCCTTCCCCTATGTTCATTTGTTTTGTTTCTTAAATTCCACATGTGAATGAAATCATATATTTCCTCCTTGAGTGACTTATTTAGCTTAGCATAATACACTATTGTTCCACTCATGTTGTTGCAAATGGCAAGATTTCATTCTTTACGATCGCCAAGTAATATTCCATTGTGTATCCATCTTTATCCATCTGCACTTGATGGACATTTGGCCTCTTTCCATAACTTGGCTATTGTTTATAGTGCCACTATAAACATCGGGGTGCATGTGCCCTTCGAATAAGCATTTTTGTATCCTCTGGATAAATACCTAGTAGTGCAATTGCTGAATATTAGGGTAGTTCTATTTTTCATTTTTTGAGGATCTTCGATACTTTTTTCCAGAGTTGCTGCACCAGTTTGCGTTCCCACCAGCAGTCCAAAAGACCCTCTTTCTCTGCATCCTCGCCAACATCTGTTGTTGCCTGAGTTGTTCATTTTAGCCATTCTGACAGGTGTGTGGTGGTATCTCGTTATGGTTTTGATTTGTATTTCCCTGATGATGAGTGATGTTGAGCATTTTTCATGTGTCTGTTAGCCATCTGGATGTCTTATTTGGAAAAGTGTTTGTTCATGTCTTTTGCCCATTTTTTCACTGGATTATTTGTTTTTTGGGTGTTGAGTTTGATAAGTTCTTTATAGATTTTGGATACTGGCCCTTTTTCTGATATGCCATTTGCAAATATCTTCTCCCATTCCATCAGCTGCCTTATAGTTTTATTAATTGTTACCTTTGCTGTGCAGAAGCTTTTTATCTTGACGAGGTCCTGATAGTTTAGTTTTGCTTTTGTTTCCCTTGCCTTCAGAGACCTGTCTAGTAAGAAGTTGCTGTGTCCAAGGTCAAAGGGGTTGTTGCCTGTTTTCTCCTCTAGGATTTTGATGGCTTCCTGTCTTATGTTTAGGTCTTTCATCCATTTTGAGTTTGTTTTTGTGTATCGTGTAAGAAAGGGGTCCAGGTTCATTCTTCTGCATGTTGCTGACCAGTTTTCCCAGCACCACTTGCTGAAGAGACTGTCTTTTTTCCATTGGATATTCTTTCCTGCTTTGTCAAAGATTAGTTGGCAATACATTTGTGAGTCCGTATCTGGGTTCTGTATTCTGTTCCATTGATCTACGTGTCTGTTTTTGTGCAAGTACCATACTTTCTTAATGATTACAGCTTTGTAACACAACTTGAAGTCCGGGATTGTGATGCCTCCAGCTTCAGTTTTCTTTTTCAATATTACTGTGGTTATTCAGGGTCTTTTCTGGTTCCATACAAATTTTAGAATCATTTGTTCTAGCTCTGTGAAGAATACTGGTGTTATCTGGATGGGGATTGCTTTGAATATGTAGATTGCTTTGGGTAGTATCAACATTTTAACAATATTTGTTCTTGCTATCCAGGAGCATGCAATGTTTTTCCATGTCTTTGTGTCTTCTTCAATTTCTTTCATAAACTTTCTATACTTTTTGGCATATATACCTTTTACCTCTTAAGTTTATTCCCAGGTATTTTATGTTTTTCGGTGCAATTGTAAATGGGATTGATTCTTTGTTTTCTATTTCTGCTGCTTCATTATTGGTGTATATAAATGCCACTGATTTCTGTACATTAATTTTATAACCCGCAACCTTGCTGAATTTGTGTATCAATTCTAGCAGTTTTTGGTGAACCCTTTTGGGTTTTCCATGTAGAGTACATAATCTTACTTATAAAAATATTTAAGCATAGGCAAAATATTGGGAAAAAATAGTAGTAATGCTTCTCTGACTGGTGAGATTTAACATGATTTTTGTTGTCTTAATTTTCTTTCATAGCCAAATTTTCTAAGAGGCAATTTGTTCCATATATTCAGCATTTTAAAAAGGTATTCTCTCTATTCTGGTTACATTTCTAGAAATCCATCCTGAGAAAATAATCCCAGATAAAGAAAAAGTTAATACACAAAGATGTTCATATACAGCTTTATTTAAAATAGTAAAATTGGGAGGCACCTGGGTCACTCAGTCAGTTAAGCATCTGACTGGCTCAGGTCATGATCTCATGGTTTGTGGGTTCAAGCCCCGTGACTGGCTCTGTGCTGATAGCTCAGGGCCTGGAGCCTGCTTCAGATTCTGTATCTCCCTCTCTATCTGCCCCTCCCCCACTCACACTCCATCTCTCTCTCCCTCTCAAAAATAAACAAACATTAAAAAAAAATTTTTAATAGTAAAATTAGAGGAATATGAAATTAAAGGGAATATAATGTATAAAATAGATCACATTGTTTTAATAATGTGTTTACTTCCTTTTATGTTATGCAAAACATCTTATTTTAGTGTGCTAACATGAAAGGTACTAGTACTAATAAGATCGATCTCTCTCTCTCTCTCCTGCTCTCTTCCTCTCTCTCCCCATCTTCTTCCTAAAGAGCTAAATTCAGAATTGGAGTGGGGATCAAGTTCCTCTTCTTTGAGTACTAGCAGTAAGATAAGCAAGATTACCCTTTTCCTCTGGAAGTTTAGGCTTTATTTCCTAATCACCTCAAAACATAAACACACATAAATAATAGAGAGAGACTTTTTAATAACATAGGAAAATATTTTTGACACTGCAGTTAAATTTTGAAAAGCAAAGCAAAACTGAAATCAACAGCATAACCTCGGCTTCTATAAGCACGTAAAACAGCCCTATCGAACAGCCCTTGAACTCAGTGGGATACAAAGATGGTGTGGTTTTACTTTTCTTGAACCACTGTCTTCAAATATTCTGTTGAATTTCCTTTCTCCATCCTTTAATAACATCTTGGGCAGATCCTACAGCTTCCCAGTTGCTTTAAAGTATTAAGTATTTCGTCTAGTCTAATTGATTTTAAAATCTCAACCTTGCATTCAGTTCCATGTTCATCCGGCCTTTGCCCCAGCGGGAAGGAGCTTGGAATAGAGACCAATCAGCTGTCCTTCACTCTTCCCCTCTCCTTTTCTTACAGCATTTCCAGAAAGGGATAGCAAGAGAGAGTACAGAAATAGATCAAAGGTATACTATTAACTGCAGCTACTGCAGCCCCTCAGTTACAAATGCTCCCAGGGGCTTCGGGTGCAGGTTCTCAGCAGGCCCTGAAGGAGGCCCCTCACTAAACAGCCTGCTGACATGGGGAATTCACTCCCATTTAGCTGCTTATAACTCCACTCCCATTCTACTTCCAGCTCTAGCATTCAGCCACAGCCCTTCCTACTGGTGTTCCCTTTCCAAAGTCCAGTTCTCTCAGGTGGGACATAGACCACACCACTGAAGCTCACACACCTTGTGATGTCCCTTGACCCACTAAAAAGGACACGTGTTCAGCCAATAAAAAATGAGAGTGAAAGACAGCTTTACTTCTCTCTCTCCCTCTTTCTCCCAACCATCCTTGAATTATCTTCCCCACTTCCACTCCAAAAAGGCACAGAGGGCAGGTCATTAAGTCTCATGCATAAGCATCCAACTGGGGAGTAAGACACCTGTCTCCATTTTCCTGGTCACAGTCTCTACAACTTCTACAAAGTATTCAGTTGGAGCACTGCTACGTATGTCATTCTTCTGAGGCCCAAAGCTCACATCTCTAAAAGTTTATAAGATCCCTTGAGTAGAGTACTCACATAGACTAGGGAAAAGGAGAGGAATGGAAGAAAGAAGGCCAGTTCTTCCCCCTTAATAATCTTATGCAATATGATCAATGTTTCTTGGAAGTTGTCTTACAGAGTGTGGATGTATATGCCGCCTGTGTGTTTTGTTGTTTGTTGTTAGTTTGAATGCCTGTTTTTTGGTTTGGGGACATTAGAAAAAATTCCAAATTAACAATGATAAAAATTTTTCTCAATATTTTTACAGGTAGAAAAATGACCACAAGGGAAGATATTTATACCTTTAAAGATATTAATACTTTTAATATCTTTGTAACACTGAGATACAGCATTAGAATTATCTGTTACTAGATAATACTATAAGCATATTATCACCTACAGTATAGATCTCCCTCAACTTACGATGCAGTTACATCCCAAGAAACCCATCCTAAACTGAAAATATCATGAGTTGAAAATGCATTTAATACATCCAACCTACTGTGAAATTTACCATAGCTTAGCCTAGTCTACCTTAAAGGTACGCACAATACTTACATTAGCTTACAGTTGGGCAAATTCATCTAACACAAAGCCTATTTTATAATGAAGTGTTGAATATTTCATGTAATTTATTGAATACTGTACTGAAAATGAAAACCAGAATGGTCATATGGGTACAGAAGGGTAGTTGCATGCAGCAGTTGTTTTACCTGCATAACTATGTGACTGACTGGGAGCCACAGTGGCTCACTGCCACTGCCCAGCATCACAAGAAGCATGGTACCACGTATCTCCAGCCTGGGATAAGATTAAAATTCAAAATTCAAAGTACAGCTTCTACTGAATGCACACTGCTTTCACACCAGCATAGAGAAAGAAAATCTTCAGTCAAAATACCGTAAGTCAGGGACTTATAGGTATAGGTATATAATAGACTAAAAGCATATTATTTCCTCCTTCCCTTCTGAATTTTTCTAATTTTAAAGGGAAAATATGCCAAAAATAAAGAGAAATATTTTAAATGATGTTCAAATGTAATACATACATTTTTACACTAAAGGGATTGGGGGATTATTTTTCTTTTCATTTTTTCAGCTTTATTGAGGTATAATTGACAAATAAAATTATAGATTTAAAGTGTACAATGTTATGATTTGACATAGGTATACTTTGTGAAGTGATTAGCACAATCAGGTTAATTATCACATCCATCACCTCACGTAGTTAGCTTATTATTTTGTGTGGTGAGAACATTTAAGTTCTATTCTCTTAGCAAATTTCAAGTACATGACACATTATTATCAACTATAGTCATTATGCTGTATATGAGATCCCCAGAGCTTACTCATTTTATAAATAAAGGCTTGTATCCTTTGACTAGGGTCTCTCCATCTCTTCCACCCCCCCAGCTCTTGCTAACCACCATTCTACTTTCTGTATCAAGTTTGGCCTTTTTTACTCTGGAAAACAGTATGGAGATTCCTCAAAAAATTAAAAATAGAACTACCCTACAACCCAGCAATTGCAAAACTAGGAATTTATCCAAAGGATACAAAAATGCTGATTCAAAGGGACACGTGCACCCCAATGTTTATAGCAGCACTATCAACAATAGCCAAACTATAGAAAGAGGACAAATGTCCATAAACTGAGAAGTGGATTAAGAAGATGTATACACATATATACACACACATATACACAATGGACTACTACTCAGCGATGAAAAGAATGAAATCTTGACATTTGCAATAATGTGGTTGGAACGGAAGGGTATTATGCTAAGTGAAATAAGTTAGAGAAAAATGTATCATATGATTTCACTCATATGTGGAATTTGAGAAACTTAACAGATGAACATAGGGGATGGAAAAAAAATAAGATTAAAAGAGAGAGGGAGGCAAACCATAGGAGACTCTTAAACACAGAGAACAAACTGAGGGCTGATGGGAGTGGAGGAGTTGGGGGGAGTTTAAATGGGTGATAGGTATTAAGGAGGGCACTTGTTGGGATGAGCACTGGGTGTTATATGTAAGTGATGAATCAATGGGTTCTACTCCTGAAGCCAAGACTATACTGTATGTTACTAACTTGAGAATTAACAACAACAACAACAACAACAACAACAACAACAACAACAAAAGAAAGAACATGAAAAAAAATGTTTGGCCTTTTTTGATTCCACATATAAGTGAGATCATACGATATTTGTCTTTATGTCTGGCCAATTTCACTTAGCACAATGTCCTGTAGATTCATCCATGTTGTTGCAAATGGTTATTTCTTCTTTCTCATGGTTCAATGATATTACATTGTATATATACGCATCATATTTTATTTATCTATTCATCTGTGGACAGACACTGAACCTGTTTCCATACCTTGGCTATTGTGAATAATGGAGCAATAAATATCAGAGTGCAGATATCTCTTTGAGATACTAATTTCAATTATTTTAGATAAATACCGAGTATAATTGCTGGATCATATGGTAGTTCTATTTTTAATTTTTTGAGGAACTTCCATACTCTTTTCCATAGTGACTGTACTAATTTGTATGCCCAGTAACAGCATACAAAGGTTCCCTTTTCTCCACACCCTCACCAGTACTCATTATCTGCTATCTTTCTGATAAAAATCATCCTAACAGATGTGAAGTAATATCTCTTAGCAGTTTCAATTTGCATTTACTTGTGATTTGTGGTGTTGAGCTTCTTTTTATGAACTTGTTTGCCATTTGTATGTCTTCTTTGGAAAAATGTCTCTACAGGCCTTTTGCCCATTTTTAAATCAGATCATTTGGGTTTTTTTGTTTTGTTTTGTTTTGTTTTGGGTTTTTTTGCTTTAGAGTTATATAAGTTCTTTACCATATGAAAGTGATTAAACAAGCATGCCCATCTACTGAATAAAACAGATTATTTAATTATACATATACAGAAAGTGTCCAGGAAGTTGGCAGATTATTTACTATACAGACAAATCAAGAAATTATTCTTTTTTGAAAAAATAGTTTTTAACCTACATAATGACACACACACAATAGCTCAGATAGAGTTCTTATTAAATTTTCAGAGTGTCAAAGAAAAAACACTTAAGCCACCTTAAAACCAGAGCAAAATTTTATATAGGTAATAACAAATATATATAAACAAGACTTTACTTTGAAATATAAAATTTTAAAATAAGTTTATCTTCCAATATTTAATGAAATAGAGGATATGTTTACAACCATATGCCGATTCTTAAAATTTACCAAGAAATTAATCCATCATAACTGGTTTTTTTTAATTTTTAAATTATTCACACAAAATTACATATGTTTTCATCTTAACCTTGGAAGCAGGATCATAGAAGAGGGTTGTTTCCTTGCAGTATTACTCAAAGATCCATCCATTTTCCAAAAGTACCTTTCTTAATCCTTTGAAATTTAAATCATTCTCTTTTGAAGAACGTATTCAGTCATCATGTTTGTCACTTTTTGTTTCAATTGTTAACTTGTCTAATGCAGCCAGATCCTCAATATCAATGGCTTTACATGTGATTACAGCAGTTCTCAAACATCACTTCCCAGAGAGTTAAGTTGCTTACAAAATTTGAAATTATACCTTAAAATTCACTAGAATTTTATTTGCAAAAATTGGATGTTTATGCCTTTGTATAACAACTTATAAAGACAATGACAAAACTCAGTACATTTAGCAGAAAAGGGTAAATATATTCTTATTATAAACACTTTTAGCTTTCCGATAACATCAAATAAAGGAGATTGGATAGTGATGATTAGGACAGTGAACAGCCCTGTACCTGTGTATGGTCTGCATAATGTGGGTCTGCATTAAATCCCTGGGCCCTGAGAGCCCTATCTAATTACTGCGAAACTTTTGGTACCAAAACTGAGTAAAACTAATATGTAAATAGACTGGGAGACTTAAACGAGATCTAGTTATATATAATAGTTATAACATTATCTAGCCCAGGAATTCAGCTATACTGATAGGTATTTTAACTAGAGTGGAAAGAGGGAATAGAAATTTAAGCTGGAAATATGGGACATTTTAGGAGGGGGAAAAAGTGAACTTTTAGAGATTAAGTATGTGTGCTTGCAGGATTTATGTTTTAAACTGCTAAAAGCAGCGTAAATATCCTGATTAGGGAAAGAGAGAAAGAAATATTGAGAGAGGTCCAAAGTACAGAAAATAAAATTTGATCACCATAAAGACCAAAAAGACCTAATAGACATGCATAGAAATTTCACCCAATAGCAGGAGGATATATATTTTTCTCAAGTGACATATAACATTCTTCAGTATAGATCACATGTTAAATCACAAAACGTCTCAACAAATTTTAAAAGACTGAAATCATATGAAATATCTTTTCCAACCATAACTGAAAAAAGCTAGAAATTAACAGCAGAGAGAAAACTGTAAATTTCACAATATGTATAAATTAAACAGCACACTTTTTTTTTTTTTAATTTTTTTTTTCAACGTTTTTTATTTATTTTTGGGACAGAGAGAGACAGAGCATGAATGGGGGAGGGGCAGAGAGAGAGGGAGACACAGAATCGGAAACAGGCTCCAGGCTCCGAGCCATCAGCCCAGAGCCTGACGCGGGGCTCGAACTCACGGACCGTGAGATCGTGACCTGGCTGAAGTCGGACGCTTAACCGACTGCGCCACCCAGGCGCCCCAAACAGCACACTTCTGAACAATATGTTAAAGAAGAAATAAAAAGAGAAATTAAAATGGGGCACCTGCGTGCCTCAGTCAGTTAAGCGTTCGACTTCGGCTCAGATCATGATCTCACAGTTTGTGGGTTTGAGCCCCACATTGGGCTTTGTGCTGACAGCTCAGAGCCTGGAGCCTGTTTCAGATTCTGTGTCTCCCTCTCTCTCTGCCCCTCCCCTGTTCATGCTCTGTCTCTGTCTCAAAAATAAAAAATAAACAGTAAAAAAAAAAAAGAGAGAGAGAGAAATTAGGAAATACATTCAGACAAACAAAAATGAAAATACAACATATCAAAACCTCTGAGATGCAGGAAAATCAATACTAAAAAGGAAGTCAAGGGCCACCTGGGTGGCTCAGTCAGTTGAGCATCCAACTTTGGCTCAGGTCATGATCTCATGGTTCATGAGATTGAGCTTTGCATGAGGCTCTCTACTGCCAGCACAGATCCCACTTTGGATCTTCTCTCTCCCTTTCTCTCTGCCCCTCCCCTGCATGCACTCTCCCCAACTCTGTCAAAAATAAATAAACATTAAAAATAAATAAATAAATAGGAAGTTGATAACGATAAATACCAATATTAAAAAGAAATACCTCAATAAACAACCTAACTTTACACCTCAGTAAACTAGTAAAGAAAAACAAACTGAGCCCAAAGTTAGCAGAAGGAGGGAAATAAAGATTAGAGTGGAAATGTTAACAAAAGGACAGCAGCAACTACTATAAACAACCATATACCACCAAGTTACATAATCTAGAATAACTGGATAAATTCCTAAGCATACAACCTATCAAGATTGAAACATGAAGAAAAAGAAAGTCTGAACAGATCTATAACTAGTAAAGAGATGAATCAGTAATGAAAAAACCTCCCAAGAAAGAAAAGCCCAGACCCAGAGGACTTCATAGATGAATTCTACCAAACATTTAAAGAATTAATGCCATTCCTTCTCAAACTCTTCCAAAAATTAAAGAGGAAGAAATACTTTCAAACTCATTTTAGGAGGTTAGCATTATTATCATACCAAATTCAGACAAGGACACTACAAGAAAAGAAAACTATAGACCAATAAATATACCAGACAAACATGCAAGTAAAAATCATCAACAAAATACTAGTAAACCAAATTCAACAACACATGCAAATAATCGTAACATGACCAAGTGGATTTTATCTTTGGGATACAAGGATGATCCAGCATACAAAAATCAATTAATGTGATACACCACATTAGCAGAATGAAGGAGAAAAATAATAATATTATCTCAATAGATGCTGAAAATACGTTTGAAAAATTACAATGCCCGTTTGGGACAAAATACTATCAATAAACTAGTAAAGAAAAAAATAACCTCAACATAATAATATGAAAGCAACACAATCAATATGAAAAGCCCATAGCTAGCATCATATTTAATGATGAAAAATGGAAATTTTTCCTCTAAGATAAAGAACAAGACAAGGGTGTCTACTCTAACCACTCCTACACAACACAGTAGTGGAGGTCCCAGCCAGCGCATTTAGGATAGAACAAGAAAGGCATCTAAGTTAGAAGCAAGGAAATAAAATTATTTCTGTTTGCAGATGACATGATCTTATATGAAGAAAACCCTAGGGGTGCTTGGGTGGCTCAGTCAGTTAAGCGTTTGACTTCAGCTCAGGTCATGATCTCATGGTTCATGAGTTCAAGCCCCATGTCAGGCTCTATGCAGACAGCTCAGAGCCCGGAGCCTACTTCGGATTCTGTGTCTCCCTCTCTCTCTCTGCCCTCTCTAATCACACTCTGTCTCACTCTCTCTCAAAAATAAACATTAAAAATTAAAAAAAAAAGCATAAGAGACTCTTAAAAACTGAGAACAAACTGAGGGTTGATGGGGGGTAGGAGGGAGATGAGGGTAGGTGATGGGCATTGAAGAGGGCATCTTTTGGGATGAGCACTGGGTGTTGTATGGAAACCAATATGACAATAAATTTCATATATTAAATAAATAAATAAATAAATAAATAAATAAATAAATAAAAACAAGAAAACCTTAAGGGTTCACACATACACAGAACTATTCAATAAATTCAGTAAAGATGCAAAGTACAAAATCAAGATACAAAAATTAGTTGCATTTCTACACACTAACAGCAAATTATCTGAAAATGAAATTAAGAAAACAATACCATTCACATCTGTACCGAAAAGGAATAAAATACTCAAGAATAAACTTAATGAAGGACGCTAAAGACTTGTACACTGAAAACTAAAACACTGATGAAGGAAATTAAAGAAGACACAAATAGAAAGACAAATCACGTTCCTGATTGAAAGACTTAATAGTGTTAAAATGTCCATGCTACCCAAAGGGATCTACAGATTCATTGCAATCCCTATCAAAATTCCAATGGCATTTTTTACAAAAACAGAAAAAGCAATCCTAAAATTCATATGGAATGGTAAAGAACCCTAAACAGACAAAATTATCTTGAATAAGAACAAAGATGGAGGCCTCACACTTGCTGATTTCAAAACTTATTATAAACCTATTGTAATCAAAATGAGATGGTACTGGCATAAAGACAGACACGCAACCAACAGAAGAGAATAGAAAGCCCAGAAATAAACTCATGCATATACAGTCAACTGATATTTGACAAGGGTCCCAAAACACACAATGGGAGAAGCATATCCCTTCAACAAATAATGTTGGGAAAACTGGATATTCACATGCAAAAGAGTGATACTGGACCCTTATCTTATACCATACAAAAATTAATTCAAAATGGATTAAAGATTTAAATGTAAGATCTGACATACCTCAAGATCATAAAAGCCATATACCAAAGACTCACCACTAATATCATCCTCAATGGGGAAGAACTGAGAGCTTTCCCCCTAAGGTCAGGAACACAACAAGGACATCCATTCTCACTGTTGTTATTCAACATAGTGTTGGAAGTCCTAGCCTCAGCAATCAGACAACACAAAGAAATAAAAGGCATCCAAATTGGCAAGGAGGGAGTCAAACTTTCACTCTTCATAGACAACATGATACTCTTCATGGAAAACTCAAAAGACTCTACCAAAAAACTGCTAGAACTGATCCATGAATTCAGCAAAGTCACAGGATATAAAATCAATGTACAGAAATTGGTTGCATTCCTGTATACCAATAATGAAACAGCAGAAAGAGAAATCAAGGAATCAATCCCATTTACAATTGCACTTAAAACAAGGAAAATATCTACAAATAAACCTAACCAAAGAGGTGAAAAATCTATCCACTGAAAACTATACAAAGTTTAGGAAAGAAATTGAATGAGACACAAAGAAATGGAAAAACATTCCATGCTCATGGATTGGAAGAACAAACATTGTTAAAATATCAATACTACCCAAAGCAATCTACATATTCAATGCAATTCCCATCCAAAGAACACCAGCATTCTTCACAGAGCTAGAACAAACAACCCTAAAGTTTGTATGGTACCAGAAAAGACCCCAAATAGTCAAAGTGATGTTAAAAAAGAAAAGCAGGAGTGCATGGGTGGCTCAGTCAGTTAAGCGTCTGACTTCAGCTCAGGTCATGACCTTGCAGTCCATGGGTTCGAGCCCCGCATCGGGCTCTGTGCTGACAGCTCAGAGCCTGGAGCCTGCTTCTGATTCATTCTCTCTCTCTCTCTCTCTCTCTCTCTCTCTCTGCCCCCCTCCACTCATGCTCTATCTCTGTCTCTCAAAAATGAATAAATGTTAAAAGAAAGAAAGAAAGAAAAAAGAAAAAAGAAAACCAAAGCTGAAGGCATCACAATTCTGGACTTTAAGCTGTATTACAAAGCTATAATCATTAAGACAGTGTGGCACAAAAACAGACACATAGATGAATGGAACAGAATACAGAACCCAGATACGGACTCACAAATGTACGGCCAACTAATCTTTGACAAAGCAGGAAAGTATATCCAATGGAAAAAAAGACAGTCTCTTCAGCAAGTGGTGCTGGGAAAACTGGTCAGCAACATGCAGAAGAATGAACCTGGACCCCTTTCTTACACGATACACAAAAACAAACTCAAAATGGATGAAAGACCTAAACATAAGACAGGAAGCCATCAAAATCCTAGAGGAGAAAACAGGCAACAACCCCTTTGACCTTGGACGCAGCAACTTCTTACTAGACAGGTCTCTGAAGGCAAGGGAAACAAAAGCAAAACTAAACTATCAGGACCTCGTCAAGATAAAAAGCTTCTGCACAGCAAAGGTAACAATTAATAAAACTATAAGGCAGCTGATGGAATGGGAGAAGATATTTGCAAATGGCATATCAGAAAAAGGGTCAGTATCCAAAATCTATAAAGAACTTATCAAACTCAACACCCAAAAAACAAATAATCCAGTGAAAAAATGGGCAAAAGACATGAACAAACACTTTTCCAAATAAGACATCCAGATGGCTAACAGACACATGAAAAATGCTCAATGTCACTCATCATCAGGGAAATACAAATCAAAACCATAACGAGATACCACCACACACCTGTCAGAATGGCTAAAATGAACAACTCAGGCAACAACAGATGTTGGTGAGGATACAGAGGGAAAAACCCTTTTGTACTGCTGGTGGGAATGCAAACTGGTGCAGCCACTCCAGAAAACGGTATGGAGGTTCCTCAAAAAACAACAACAAAAAAAAAAACAACAAAAAAAAATAGAACTACCCTACGATCCAGCAATTGCACTACTAGGTATTTATCCAAAGGATACAGGAGTGCTGTTTTGAAGGGGCGTAGGGACCCCAACGTTTACAGCAGTGCTATCAACAATAGCCAAACTATGGAAAGAGCCCAAATGTCCATCGACTATGAATGGATAAAAAAGATTTGTGTGTGTGTGTGTGTGTGTGTGTGTGTGTGTGTGTGTGTAGAGAGAGAGAGAGAGAGGGAGAGATATCTACCTATCTATATATATACACACACACAATGGAATGTTCTGTGGCAATCATAAAGAATGAAATCTTGTCATTTGCAAACAATGTGGATGGAACCAAGTGCATTATGCTAAGCAAAGTAAGTCAGAGAAAGATAAATATCATATGACTTCACTGACATGTGTAATTTAAGATACAAAACAGATCAACATAAAGGGAAGAAAAAAAACAGGGAGGGAGACAAACCATAAGAGACTCTTTTTTTATTTTTTTAAATGTTTTTATGGGGTTTTTTTTGTTTTTTGTTTGTTCGAGAAAGAGAGACAGAGTGCAAGCAGGGAAGTAGCAGAGAGAGAGAGAGAGAATTTGAAGTAAGCTCCTGGCTCCAAGCTGTCAGCACAGAGCCTGACATGGGGCTCAAACCCATAAACAATGAGATCATAACCTGAGACAAAGTCAGATGCTTAACTGACTGAGACACCCAGGCACCCCAACCATAAGAGACTCTTATATACAGAGAACAAACTGAGAGCTACTGAAGGGGATTTGGGTGGGGGGGATGAACTAAATGGGCAATGGGCATTAAGGAGGACATTTGTTGGAATGAGCACTGGGTGTTATAGGATGGCCATTATCAGAAAACAAAAGATAACAAGTGTTGTCAAGGATGTGGAAAAATTGAAACCCTTGTACACTGTTGAAGGGAATGTAAAATGGTGCAGCTGCTATGAAAAACAAAATGGAGTTACCTCAAAATATAAATAAAATTACCCTATGACCAAGCAATCCCACATCTGGGTATTTATTCAAACAAATTAAAATCAAGATCTCAGAAATATAAACACTCTCATGTTCATTGCTCTATTATTCACAATAGTCAAAACGTAGAAACAACCACAGTGCCAGGTGGCTCAGTCAGTTCTGCAACCGACTCTTGACTTTGGCTCAGGCGAGCCTGGCATCAGGCTCTTCACTGACAGTTGGGAGCCTGTTTAGGATTCTCTCTCTCCCTCCCTTTGCCCTTCCCTGGCTCATGCTCTCTCTCTCTCTCTCTCTCTCTCTCTCTCTCTCTCTCTGTGTGTGTGTGTGTGTGTGTCTCTCTCTCTCAAAATAAATAAATAAACTTAAAATAACGATGTAGGAACAACCTAAGTGTCCATCAATGGATAAATGGATTTTTTAACATGATATATACACATAATTGAGTATTATTTAGTCTTTACAAAAAAAGAAATCTTGCAATATGTGACAACATGGATGGACCTAGAAGACATGATGCTAAGTAAAATAAGACGGACAAATAACTATATGATTCCACTTACAGGCAGTATCTAAAATAGCCAAGCTCATAGAAGCAGAGAATGCAATGGTAGTTTCTAGGAGTTGGGGGAAAGAGGAAATTAGGCATTGGTATTCAATAAGTATACATTTTCAGTTATATAAGATAAATAAGTTTGAGAGATCTGCTATACAACATCATGACTATAGTCAACAACAACACACTGTACACTTAAACATTTATTAAAAGGGTAATCTCATGTTAAGTGTTCCTACTATCATTTTTTTTAAATTGACAACCTTGAGTTGTTACTTACAGCCCTCAGAGTTACAACATACATACACCCTTTATTTTCATAGAGTGCCTAATATTAATATTAATTTATGTAATAATTAATTGCATAATTAATGCAATAATTAATATATTAAATGCAACCTTGTGCTAGACTGTTTCAGACAATGAGATACAACCTAATAGAGCAGACTTCATTTTAAACTCCTCCTATATAAAAATGGAGTTTTACTATTTCTAACTTTATTTTATATCTCAATAAATCTAATCTTTTCTAAACATTTTCAGACTTCTTATTAAGTTACTTCTGACTTACATAATTTACTAGAAAATTCATTAAAGCATTCATTAATTTTTCACCAATCTATAAACCTTATCACTGAAGTTTTTATTAGCTAAGATATAATTAACTAAGTTTAACTTTTTAATTTTAGGGACAAGTAATTTACCTACACTATCAACAGTTTTATAATAATTACTTTTTTACTCTATCAGATTTCTTTCCCCATCAGGTCCAGTAATTAGAATTCCACACTTATTATCTCATTGTCATAGTGACGTACATATCTGTCTTTTTTACTCTCAATCTTCAAATATTGAATAGTTTGTGATCTTGCCTCTCTATTGGAAAGAAATCAATAGCAATAATGTGCACAAAATTGCAGTATTAAATATATTAGAGGCATATCCATTAATAAAAAAATTTGATCCTTGTTTTCTAACATTTATATCATATATACTTTTGAATATCAACTTCCTTCATGTAGTGAGATATAAATTAAATGTTAGGGATTCTTGACAGGTAGAAACAATGACTCAACAACGTCTTATCTCTTGAAACAAATATGAATTCCCTGAATAGTGTGAATGTTAATCCTGCCAGCAGCTGCTTCTGAGATTTGGCTCCTTAAAAAGTTAAGAGACCAAAACTGTGACAATAATCAATATGGTCTCCTAAATAAAATTTTGGAATTGTTTTAGAAAATCGATAGATTGTTTTCCCACAAAGGTACAACACAAGAGCACCTGGGTGGCTCAGTCGGTTAAATGTCCGACCTCAGCTCAGATCATGATCTCGCAGTTCATGGGTTCGAGCCCTACTTTGGGCTCTGTGCTGACAGCTAGGAGCCTGCAAACTGCTTCGGAATCTGTGTCTCCCCCTCTCTCCATTTCTCCCCCACTCACTCTCTATTTCTCTCTCTCAAAAATAAATAAACATTAGAAAAAAAATTTTTAAAGATACAACACAAATTTTAAAAAGAAATAAATAAAATGAAACTCATAGAACTTAGTTGACTAAGTAATTCCATCAATTTAGGTTTGACCTAATATATTACTCAAAATATTTTTCTTTCTGAGATTTAAAAATTCTGAAATTAAGAATTTAAATGGCAATTATCCGCATTGTTTTTATTTTTTCTTTTGCTTATATTATAATCAGTATTAACAAACAGTGCCTTTATATAAACATCTAGTGTAATTTTAATGATGATTAGTCTTCTCAAAATAAAAATCTTGGGTCATCTGGGTGGCTCAGCCAGTTGAGCATCTGACTCTTGGCTTCGGCTCAGGTCACAATCTCACTGTTTCATGAGATCAAGCCCCATGTCAAGCCCCTTGGGATTCTTTCCCTCTCTCCCTTTGCCTCTCCCCAGCTTATGTGCCCTCTCTCTCTCTCTCCCTCTCTCTCTCTCTCTCAAAATAAATAAACATTTAAAAATAAATAAAAATAAAAATCTTTATATGAAATATACTTAATTAAATTGAGAAAAACTTGTGTTGGGGGTGGTGCCTGGGTGCCCAGCTCAGATCATGATCTCATGGTCGTGGAATCCAGCCCTGTGTCAGGCTCTGCCCTGGGCATGAAGCCTGCTTAAGACTCTCTCTCCTTCTCCCCTTTCCCCTCCTGTGATGCGTGCCCTCTCTCTCTCAAAAAAAAAAAGAAAAGAAAAGAAAAGAAAAGAAAAAAAAAGAAAGGAAAAGAAAAACTCATGTGAAGTCAAGATAAACTGCTTTCTGACAAGCTAGATGCTACACAAACATTAAGCAAAATTTGTGTTTATTGGAAACGAAACAGGAAGCATTTGAAAAATAGTTCTGAGTCTTCTTTTCACAAGGACATGTAGCATGAATTAATGTGCTATGTGCCCATTATTTCATTATATATTTCATTCAATATTTTTCAGTCTTCCAATTTAGAATACACCTATGGAATTACTATATTCAAAGATTATAAGACATCAGAAAAACAATGGTAAGCTTATGATCTAGGATATAACAACAAAAATATCATACAGAGAAGTAATTTTCTACCAAAGTCACTGAAACTCAAAAATCATAAGGAAAAAAGAAGAAGTTAACAGAACTGATATAAGAAATTCTTTATTTCATATAATGAATATGAACAAAAATAGATCTTTGAAAAAGAGAAGATTCTTGACATTTTCTCTTTAAGATTAGAGAAGCCAGAGATTTTCCAACAGTTATTTTCCTGAAGAATTATCTAAAATTGTAAAGCAACCTTGGAAGTGGGGATTTTTTAAATTAAACAATGTATGCTAGAAAGTGAATGTGGAAATTAGCATGTGAATGGCTCATACCTGAATATATTATGTCAATCAGAAAGCATGAAATCAGTACCAACAAAAGGCAAAGCGTAAAAATGTGTAAGACACATGTGTAAGAGCTTACAATGCTTTGATAAACTATATATACATATATACACATATTTATATTCATGCATAAACACAAAGCAAAATAAAATATATATACATATATACACATATTTATATCAATGACTATAAAAACAAAGCAAAATGAATGTATTATGGAGTATTTGTGCCTCCCCCACATTCATGTGTCAAAGCCCTAACCCCCTGGATGCCAATATTTGGTGATGGGGCCTTTAAGGAAGTAATTAAGTTTCAATGAAATCATAAGGTGGAGCCCTGATTAGACAGCATTAGTGTTTTTATGAGATAGCAGAGAACTCACTGTTCTCTCACTCCCTGTGTGCGCAGAGGAAAGACTATGTGAGGACACAGTGAGAAGGCAGCCATCTATAAGCCAGGAAGAGGGTTCTCACTGGGAACGGAACCCTTGCAAACCTTGATCTGGGATTTCGAGTCTCCAGAATGGTGAGGAAATGAATTTCTGCTTTGTAAGCCATGCAGTCTGTCATATTGGTTGTGGCAGCCCAAGTAGACTAATACAAAATGAACGCCGAAAGAGTAGCAGAGACAAATTGTGCTGAGCAAGGATATGTGGAGTGAATGAGACTATCACAGGCATGAGGAAGAAAGAAAGTTCAAGGAAGAGGGATCCTATCTGTGGAATGACTTGAGTATGGAAGATAATATTAGTGGCAGAATGAGTGCAAGTTATAAAGGTGAAAATGGAGTATGCTCAGGAGACCACAAGTACCCACCAGTCCCCAGTGGAGGTTGAGAGTTCACGTGCAGTAAGATCATTGCAGCACTGCAGCAAAGGATATAAGCAAACTCCTTTCTATCTCATCAGCATCTCCATCAAAAGACTTTAATCAGCTCAGGAGACATTCCCAGGGTAATAAAAAGAATATTTAAAAAGTGTGTGTTCAGGGGCACCTAGGTGGCTCAGTTGGTTAAGCATCTGACTTCAGCTCAGGTCATGATCTCATGGTTGGTGAGTTGGAGCCCACGTCGGGCTCTGTGCTGACAGCTCAGAGCCTGGAGCCTGCCTCAGATTCTGTGTCTCCTTCTCTCTCTGTCCCTCCCCCACTCATGCTCTGTCTCTCTCTCTCTCACACTCAAAAATAAACATAAAAATTTTGGGGGAAAAAAAGTGTGTGTTCACAGGCACCTGGGTGGCTCAGTCAGTTGAGCGTCCAACTCTTGGTTTCAGCCCAGGTATGATTTCAGGATTCATGGGATGGAGTCCCACATAAGGCTGCAAGGAGCCTGCTGGGGATTCTCTCTCTCCCTCTCTGCCCCTCCCTCCCTCACTCATTCTCTCTCTCTCAAAATAAATAAATAAACTTAAAAAAAAAGTTTGTGCTCACAGGATGTCACTGTATCTTGGAACTGAAAAGAGCCTAGAGTTTCTTAGCCCAATCAGGGCCCCACTGTCCATAAAGGAAAAGGGCAAGGCAGACCCTGCAAAGAGAGAAGAAAAGATCTTTCCTCACAATGGGACAGGCTACATTGTCCAAAAACAAACAAACACTCACTCAGGTTTCTCTTGAAGAGATATGCTTATTTAACTACATCATCAAGCCAAGGACACAGTAAGGCCACAGGAAGAGGAGACAGGAACTGGAGAATTCATTTCCATCCTTCCTCATAAAATAGAGCACATTATTTGCCTGGAACGTGTGAGACAGCACAGAAATGAGTATCAACTTTCATCTGGCTGAAGTTCAGGGTCCTACTTAAAATTGAGAGCTCAGAAAGAAATCAAGAATCATGTCTAGTCTTGTGGAAAGGCAGGAGGGTTCCCAAGAGAAGATTTGCACAGAGTTCCTTGAAGAGCTTGTGTAAAAATAATGTATCCAAGGGAGACAGAACTTCAACTCTATTGTCCTTTCCTCCAGAGAATTCCCTAACTTTGCATTTAACAGTGTCGTCTAGAATATTAGTCTGGTGAAGAAGCAGGATGGTCAGAGTAAAATGGGAGATGGTTATTCCACTGCCTTTATGTGGGGCTCCAGCAGAGAAGAGGGGATTTGGCACCTCTGGTCACTACTGGCTATAACCATAGAATCAGTAAAAGAGAAATTTGCAAGAAGGCAGCAGGGAGAGCAAACTTTTAATTGCTACTAAGGTTTGAGGTTAGGGGACGGTTCGGCAGAGAAGCAGAAGCATCCCTGTTACAGTAAGTTAAACAGGCAGTTTGGAAACCAACATTACAGCTTTTAAGCAAATATAAATAAGCACTGCATCGAACTAAAATGCTCCATTAATAAATGCCCACAATTCCACAAAGGCATGATCAATCTTTGTTTGTTTCTCCAATCGAAGCAACATGTCTTTTTCTTAAATTCCCCCTTTGTTCTTCTTCCAGATACAGTAGCTAACTAGAAGAGTGTCAGCTCTAATTGGATGATGGTTTGAAGGCTTCAAATCACCCGGAGGTTAAGTAATGTAGCAGAGAGACTGTGTTATTCAAAGGGAATGTTTTAATACACTGGGAGAAATGTGGAGACACAGCAGCTGTGTGAACTCTGGCAGACATGCTGCCCTGAAGAAGCCCTGTATTGTCTCTAATACCTTAAGTTCAGCAGTTTTAATTCCCACCGCTGTGTGATGTTTGACAGTTCATTCATTTAGAGAGCTTCAGGGATGCACAGGTGACTCAAGTTCAGATAGCTATTTTAAGGATATGTCGCTTCTGTTTATTTTTTAATGCTAAGGAGAACACACGGAGTGAGTCAGAGGAAGACCTTTTGCACACAAAAGAAACGGTTCTTTCAAAAAGGAGAATGTTTTGACATTTAGAGACTAAGCACTTCTTCGGGGGATAGACTTCCTTAACACTGAAACCCTGGTTGGTAGCAAAGTTAAACAGTGCCCAACCACCCAGCACCCTCTCTAAATGTTGGGTTTTAAAATACTCGAGGCTGTAAATAGGGATCTAGGCTAACTATGTAAACCTTTCCATATTAGTTATTGCAGTGCCTTCAATTATGCTTCCCCATCCGGTCTCCAAAGGGTGTTTATGAACTTCACCTTGATTTGAATTAGAAACATTACCAAAAACTGCAGTTAATGGAGTTAATGCACAAGGCTATGCTCTTCACACCAGACAAAAACATGCGGGAAACAAGTCTTTGCAATACTACCTACTGTATTTTCCCACAGTAACCACAGTGGGGTCATTGGTCAGCTGTCAGGGATTACGGATGCATAGGGCCTGATTAAGGAGGCAAACAGAAAGATGAGGGGATGAACCAGACCACTGGTGGGGGCCGGGGGATACAAACCTGAAAAAACAAAGACGGTCAAAGGCAGCAAGGATAGCGAAAGAGGTCTGATAGCAAATCATAATGTATGCCACAGCTACATTCTTAAGAAAATATGTCCATCAAAAGTAGTTCATGGGATTTTTTTTTAGAAGTTAATATAGCATTTCTATTTAGAAAAAATGATGTACTTACTAATGTAAAAAGAACATTACCAAGAATAAATTAGCAACCCTTAAAATATTATTTCTTATGCTCTAAACCAACATTTTCATATTTCAATGGAAAATGACTCATTTTGTCACATTAAATAGCATAATTCAAAGTAAAAAAAAATCTGTATGAAAATTATATTGAGCTTCCCAGTATATGAAGATGAACCAGGTTACACTGAAATATAAAAATAACAACTTCTTCACAAAATCAGTTCTCAAAGTCTAAACAATTCATTGCTCAGATACAAAAAGTTTTTTAAATAAGTAGCCCAACATAATTTTTCTTCCTCTCTCATTCTTATATCCTATTTTCTCTATGTCACAATCTCCCTCAAGCTCTTAACTAAGTTCTCATTGTAGTTACTATGCCCAAATAAAAATTCCATTCTGCCAAGTCTTTTTGTAATCCGTATTTCTTTGTTCTGTCCTTCGGTTTCTCTTCCCACAACCTGGCCCAAAGCTGTTCAAGTCCCCAGCATCCCCCACTACTCCACTGGTATAGTGGAGGTTGGGAAGTGAAGGGAGGATGTGGGAGAAATGGTTCTGATTCTCCAGGGAACAACCAGTCTGTCCATGTCCTGCCACACGCCCTCCAACCTCACTCTCTTGAGAACCACGGTTCAGATGTTGTACACATGCAACGCTATTAATCATCTTTCTCAAGTGCCATGTTGATGACATTGGGCCTCTTTTTAGAAGCTTGCGGTCATTTCCAGTCAAATTGAAATGGATAATCTTTTATATTTTTAAAGAATAATTGCTCAAATGCACAATACCTAGTTATTTCAGGGACATTTTAAGCAGGACTTATTAGCACTTCTTTCATCTGAGGATATTTTTATTTTCCCTGGCATATCACATGCAATATCATTGAAGTCTTGGGCATTTAACTCAATTAAAACATAAATGTTAGATGCTTTCTTTTTTTTCAACCCAAGATGTTATAATGGAAATGTTCACTGTTCTTGATATGGAAGACATTCACAGGAAACTGGAGATTTCCTTTGAATGAATAATTAAGTTTTTAAAATACTCAAATTAGTGCTGCATTGAATTATAAGCTGTCATTTCCAATAGTCATTTGTTCTGACATCTCTACATTAGCAAATTGTATTTCTGGGAAAAAAACTAGCGTCTAGGGACAGCCTTTTGTCACTATCCACATAAAGTGTTAAAAAAATTTCTGCCTAAGATCGTGTTTTTTTATTTTTATCATCAATGTAATATGTTCAATGATATTTAGAGAGCAAAAACAATACTTTTGAATATACAGTAGTCATTTTTAGGAATACATTTTATATTGTAAGCATAAATTGCTGCTAATATTTTTTTCTTATTTTGAAACCAACATTCATCAGATATGAAGGAGTATTACATTCATATGATAAATTTCCTCCCTTGGTAAGAGTACCAAAAAACTGAAACCAAGTTCATAAGAATAGCCAGGAGTCGTCTTCATCAATGGGGTATTTCTACAACACAAGCTGTAATTGTTTCTATTCGTGACTTGTTCCAGTTATCTATTGCTAAATACCAAACCACTCCAAATTTAGTAGTTTAGAACAATAAACATCATTTGCCTTGCTCTTAAATATGAACTGTGAGCAGAGTCACCGGCAACATCTTACTTCTGCCTCATAGGCCATGAGCTGGGTAAGGGCAAGAAGGTGAGGATGTGGGACGTATTGGCTAGGACAGAATCATCTAAATGCTCATTCACTCACACATCCAGTGTTTATGATGGGTGTAGGATGGATGGGATGTTAGGTGCAGCTGTGGGCTAGACTACCTACATACAGTCCTTCATGTGGGTGTTTCGCTTCCTCACAGCATAATGGCCACATCTGAAAGCAAACATCTTAAGACAACAATGTGAACACATGTGGCATTTTTATAACCCTCCCCCATCTCTGAAGTCACATAGCCTCACTCAGCTGCACTCTGTTACGGCAGTTACAAAGGTCTTCCCAGTTCAAAGGGAGGAAACAGGAACCCTACCAACTGATGGAAAACTTGTCAATCTCACGTTGTGGAAACTGCATGTGAGATGGGATATATTGTGAAGACCATCTTTGGAAAAATACAATCTACCACATGACTGTACAAATATGGATAATTTCAGAAGACGTGGCTCTCCTACAATATATGTTTCATAAAACACTCCTGCTAAAGTTTCCCTTGCCAAATGCTTTTTCTCTGCAGCAGGGAAATTTTTATGAATTTGATTTTGGATATAATATGAAAAGCTTCTAGGCTGAATAGTACCCAAAAAAACCTTCCTTCTAATAATGAAAAGCACGCTTATCAAACTCTCAAACTAACATTGTTTCACTCTGTCAAGAGCTTATTAGGGTTGGGGTTAGGCCACTTTATTTTCACTCTTTGTGGAATATACAATTAACAACTTTGATTCATCCAGAAGAAATTCATTATGTACCTACAATAAGAAACAAATATCCTTGGCTGGCCTAACCCTGTACCTTTAAATCAGTCAATCAGCTCCTTTGTTATTATACACAATAATTTTGAGCCCTGGCATCCTGGCTTTGTTCCCAATCTTAATCACCAGTGTTGACCCACTTCATATCCTGTTTCATGACCTCATCCTCAGCTCCAGACCTCTTGCTTCAGCCTCTTGACTGGAGGCTCACACTCATTGCCTTTAAATCTGATGATACATAGGACAGGTTTATGGATCATTTCCTCGCATACGATTCTCATTTTTCCTCAGGCTACATCTCCTTCCACTACTCCTAACAATAGGTTACTGCCACTACTGGTACCCTGCAGCCTAGTCTCTGCAACCTCAGCACCAGCCTAGGAAGCCACCATTTCTATAGCCTAGGAAAGCTGAAAGAATGATGTCCCAACTGTGGAGAACTTGAGTGTGAATTTCTCAGATGTTCACTTCTGATTCGTTTAGCATCTAGTTAACGCAGGTGTTAACAAGTAAATATGATATAGAATAGAATAAAATGAATGCTGTAAGGAAAACACAAACTACTTAGCAATATTATTCGGGGATTCAGATAAATAAACAACTGCTTAATTTTCCTAGAAAATCATTTTATGCTGACAAATAATTATGTACAATAAGCATTCATATACAAACATATATGTAATAAACAGTTCCTGGTTTAGTTCAGTTATTTGGCTATCCCAAAAGAAGACAGAAGTTCCTGTTGCTGGGCACCATAGAAAACCAGTGTCCCTGGACTGGACATGTCTTAACAATGAATGACAGCTCCCACAATCCCCATGCTAGATCTGTCAGTGGTGGCATTGTGCAGTGTCACTTAAATTTCTAGCCAAGAAGATAGCTCCCAAATAGTTCACCACAAAGGTTCATCGCTGACAGCTCTACTGAAGCAGAAGAAACAAGTGTAGCAGGTGCTGGGAGATATGCTACATCCCCCTGGGAACCCTTCTGATCTCATTTATACCTAAAAATTTGGTGACACACAGTTCTGGCAGTGTTTGGCTGTTACTGCCTATGGTTTTGCGTCCTATATAAAAATTCCCACTTGTTTATTTTGGATGTTATTTAGATTTCTTCCATGTGTTTCTCACCAACATTCTAAATGTTGTCTTTGATCTTTTCTTTTTATTCAACTAGTTTATCTCACTGAAATTCCAAGATATATTTTGGCACAAGACGAAAAGAACTGAATAGATTAAATATTTTTCTGATTCTCTTTTAAACTCTGGAGTAAACACAAGTAAAAAGTTATTGTCAATGCCATGTGACTTAATGAAAGGTGCTGTATGTATTTTTACGTGTACCTCAGAGGAGTATTTTCTGCTAATATCCTTTGGATGATATATTTGAACCCCAGCACATTTTTCCTTTATCAAAACTGTTAGGCCACAATCATTTTTATGCTTTATTTTTAATTGCTGGAGAAAACTTCGAGTATTCCGAAAAAGTAAGATTAAAAAAGAATGAAAGAAAAAGAAAGAAAGAAAGAAAGAAAGAAAGAAAGAAAGAAAGAAAGAAAATGAACTTCTCTTTATAGAAGCTAACCCTTTGAATGTGGATGACTAATGTTTGAGAAATGAATAATCATTGCATAAAATTGTGGGTGGTTAGTGGGTGTTTAAGTGGGGTGTGTGGTTTCTTCATAGTCTGTGGACTATTTTGTAATCAAAATATAATTTTATTTCTTCATATTATACAACCCAATATAAATTATTTGGAATATTGGAAATGTAGGTACACTTTAATAAGTCAAAATCATTATATGAAAAAATTCTGAATAATCAAGTCATTCCTGGGTCTTTATATGGTAGCCTACACTAACAGCGTCCTGTTGATATGACTGCTGAAAATTAGCAGTTATTTACTCTGGCCCCTGCCTCTGTCATAGTAAATCTCTCCTGAAAAAGTATCTGAGCATGGATTCTACTCTGGTCTGAGAATATGAAGCAGATCACCTTTTCTTGTCATTCTTTTCCCAGTTGTCTCAATAGGCAGAGTGGATGCCTTCAACCAGTAGACTGGGCTCCAACCTGAGTTGGAACAGAATTCTGGAGGCTTGGTCCCACTTCATAGTTGGAACAATTAATTAGTTGAGCCTCTATGGATCCATTCTTGATATGAAGGCTACTCAATTCCCTTCCTGGCATTCCAGTTACCTTTTGGGACTTCAATAACCACTTATTAATTTTGTCCTGATAAGAGGATCCTTGGAATACCCCTTCTGGAATACCCCTTCTAAGAACTACTGAAGCAAATAATCCTTTAAAATAGGACATCCCTCAATCCTAGGCTCTCCCATGAAGTGGCTGCTAACTACTAGATATATCAAGCATCTCTAGAGATATAAAATAGGCTGCTGCCAATTGATACAGCAAGGTACATTCAGATGTCAATATTATACTTGAAATCCAAGTGTATGTTTAGGTTTAAACCTGGTATTTGTAAGAAACTGATGGTTTCCTTTTACTAAGCATCCTGGCCTCTGAAAGATGTTCGTTGTTATTTTATAGCTCAAATCCTCAGCTGTGGTCACCCAGATGGCCTGGAACTCAAATGCCTGGCCACTCATAGTGGAGTCAAGATTACACCCAACCAGGCCCATGAAACAACCTTGTACTCATTTTTCCTGTAACCAAACAAGTTCAGACCAGTATTTCTGAGAATCTACAGGTTCTCAGAACATTCTCATCTTGCCCGGTCCTTCATTAGCATGTACCAAGCATTGACTGGAATGTCAACTGTAATCATCAATAATCCCTTTTGACCTGGGCGTGTCCCCTTTCTTATATTTTACTTTTATACTATCAGTTTCTGTTGTGTCTCATTGGAAAGAAGCCCTCAGTGGAGGAAAAAGAACCTGCTTCCAGCTGCAAATCTAGAACCGGAGCACATCCTTGTTCTGAGTGACAGTAGCTTGCAACTTGCGCCCAACATGGATACAACAGACAGCAATATATACATGGTTCCTCCCCTCATACAGTTGGCAATCTAAAAACCTAAGATTGAAGACAGAGTAACTACAAAGGAAGGAAAGAAGGAAAAAAGAAAGTTAAGGAAATAGTGTAAAAGAGCTAAGGAGCAGCAGGCCTTGAGGTGCCCTCAGTGAATGACATGAGCTGTGATCACTTGCTGAAATGTAAGAAATGCTGCGTAAAGCCCCTGAGTCCCACAGAGCTCATGTCTCTCTTTGCCATGGTGCCAGGAGTTCCCAAGTTAATCCTTCTGCTGGAATCAAATTATCACCAATCAAATTATCCAGCATACAGTAGAAATTCAATAAATACTAACTGAACAAATGTTATAACAGGAACGCTTTAGCTCCAGCCTTTCACCAGATTGGGTCTCAAGGACACAGCCTGAGGGACTTGGGAATCTGTCCTAGAACACTATGCAAGCACCAGGCCAGGCTCCCAGAAAAACGGGCTAGACGCAGGCTCACAATTTGCTCACTAGCAACTCAGCAGAACACAATAATTTATTCTGATATCCTAAACTGGACTTTGAAATTCAATGTGAATAACCAACCATCCTCTAACATGTCTATTTTGATGAAAGGAAAACTAATGGCTACACCATAAAAACCTATAATATCAAACTCTGGCAACCACATTCAATACTGACCTACTTACACTACTGGTCCCATTAAAAGAGAAAAATTAAAACAGATGTGCCTTGATAATTCACTCTTTTTCAATGAAATAGATTAAGCAACTGAATTTCAACCACAATGCTATGGGAGACTCATTATAGTGACTTTCCAAACTAGTTTAAACTTTTCTGTGGTCATTTTAGATACAGTTAGAGATTAATTTTATGGAAAAGGGTCTTAGGTCTAGGGTTATATGGAGAAGGGTCTTAGGTCTTAGAAGTGAAGGTTCAAAGTTTTGAACCGTCTATGAGCCAGTTAGCAGCACTCCATGAACTGCGTTCATAGTTAATATCAGTTCTTTGTTGTAAAGGGAACCATTCAGCCATTCATTAAATGGATATTTGAGGGTCTGAATAGAGGAAAGAAAATAGATGGCCTAACAAAAAAACAAACAAAACAACAACAACAAGAAAAAAAAAACACTATCATTCCTTGAAACCCCTAAATCAGTGGCAGTTGATTTCATAAACATTAATTATGTGCCTATTGTCCATCAGGTCATATGCTATTAAGCAGACTGGCAAACCACCAACTGCAATACAATGTGATAAGCCTTAAAACAGATATGCAAATTATGCTAACCAGAATAGGAAGGAACAGACAACTGCTTCAAGATGACAAGAGTAGATTTACTGTCGTTGTTGTTTATTTCCGGGGGCAGCATGTGTACTTAGTCTTATGTCAAGCTCTTATTATTCTTATCTTATTCTGGGCCCCATACGAAATACATTTCTGGATTTCTCATTTGATGCTCACAAGCCTAGGAAGTGACCAACTATTTTTCCCAATTCAACGCTTATGAAAGAAGGAAGGAGGGGGAAGAAGACAAATGGTGATATGAAATCTGGCCTGGTAGGAAGGACAAGGCAATACATGGACTTAAAGCACATGCAGGCAACAAGGAATTACTTAAGAGTTTGTAGGCACAGGAGTAACATGGTCTCCTTTCTTGTTACAAAGACCGCTTTACCTTGACATTAGCTGGTGGGGATATGTCCTCAGGAGCTTTCTGCAGAAAAGCTTTGCTGGGTCACAAACATTAGGCATTTTAATGCTACAAACATAGTAGCATCTTCCACAACTGCTTTAGAGTAAGTCACATGAGGAAGTAGAGGGAGTCCTAATTAAGAAAACCTTACCAAGGCAAGTTAGCACACCTAGCCATCAGGCTAAGAGCTGTAGAAGCACTGTTTCAAGTACTGGTTCATTCATTCAATGGCCTTGTTTTTCTGCTGGTGCTATGTTGTAGAGTTGAGAGAAGCAGTAGTTATCTATAACACACCGCCAGTTTCTTCCTGATAAGTAAGATAAAGCTCTTATCCAGAAAATAAAGCAAGGTGCTATCCAAGGTTGGATATTAAATGAAGAACAAACATGCATCCACCTCCCCGTGTGCATGCGTGCGCATACACACACACACACACACACACACACACACACACACACACAAACACATACACACACACACACAGAGTGCAGATTGTGTTATATATTGTCATGATCAGAATATATTAATAGCAGCTTCCCTGCACACACTGAGTAATGTCCTCATGGCTACAGTGTAATGATTATTATCCCAGCTGCAGATTAGAAATCTGAGCAACTTTTAAAAAATACTCACTTTGAGGCCCATTCACTCAGAATAGGTCTGGGCATGGCCCAGGTATTGCTATTTTTAAAATGGTCTCCAAGTGATTCTGATACACAGCCAGGCCTAAGAACCACAAACTCTTAGGAAATGCATAAGACTGCATAAAATGCTGACTACTGTGTGGTGAATTTCAATTCTTGCCAGGGTAAAGGTCCTCTTTAGGCCTTCAGCGTTTTGAATACAATCCACTGCTCTATATCCTAAACAAATTACTTGTTTGCTTGTCTCAGCATACCTGTCAGGACGTCTACAAGGGTGAAGACTAAAAAATGCAGAAACCGTCAAGACATGTAGTATTGTTGGCCCACTTTATCCATTTTAAAGAACTGGGTTTTAAATGCAGTCCTCAAAGAATTATGTATTTGCTCAAATATTTTACCTGCAGTTAATATGTTACCTCCAAAAGCGCAATGACTGAACCATAAAATGGTTTGCTTCTCAAGGAAACTGAGAAACTAGACTTTTCCCTACACGTGATTCTTTCATAATTCAAAGTAGATACTTTGTTAAGTATCTACAGCTAAGCATAATAATAATACTGATAGTCCAGAAGGCAAGTTATTATAGAAAACAAATACAGATATTATCTAATGTTTCTCTAATTGATCTGACCTATTCCAGTCAACACCTACCACAACTCTATTTTTAATACAGGATTTCAGTATTAAGTTTTTGTTGTTTTCCACTCATCCTGAATCTTTTAAGGTGGAGCTAAATCTCTCTAAAGAATACCTGTGGCTGTAAAGTTTTTAGGACATGTTTCAACAGGCTCAAGCTTATCTACATCTAACAAATGAGAATCTTCTCTGGAACTGCTTTCTAGAAATGGGAGTAGGTTGTCCCATCCCCTGTCAGATGAATAAAAAAAAAATAATTAGAGGAAATGAAAGCAAATTTAGAAAACAGAAAAGAGTAGAAAAACATTATCCATAATCTCATCCCCTGATCACAATTATTATTAAAATTTTGGTGTTCTCTTAGCTTTCTTTTCTATACATAGGATTCCCTCCAACATAGATATAGTGAGATTATATATACAATTTTATATTCTGATCTTTTACTTAATTGTATGTCATAAGTATCTGTTCGTATTATGATGCAATACACTTTCTATTTTAAAAGAAATCTGAGGCCATTTGAAAAATAATTTCAAGGTAAAACATTTAAAGATACAAAGGAAGAGCCCATCTAATAGAAACAGATTCTCTCTGGCACCTGACAAATAGGTTATAGCAGTTAGAATATGAATTTAACATTTCTCTTAACTTACGTAAAATGAGTGATTTGTGGGTATTTCTGCTCATTTTCCAACAAAAGACGGCATTTTTACTAATACAGAAAACAAGGGACATGCATTAATACACATAGATAGCATTTTTTTAATATGAAATTTATTGTCAAATTGGTTTCCATACAACACCCAGTGATCATCCCAACAGGTGCCCTCTTCAATGCCCATCACCCACTTTCCCCTTTCTCGCACCCCCATCAGCCCTCAGTTTGTTCTCTCTCTTGTTTTGGCTCCCTCCCTCTATAACCTTTTTTTTTTCCTTCCCCTCCCCATGGTCTTCTGGTAAGTTTCTCAGGATCCACATAAGAGTGAAAACATATGGTATCTGTCTTTCTCTGTATGACTTATTTCACTTAGCATAAAACTCTCCAGTTCCATCCACGTTGCTACAAAAGGCCATATTTCATTCTTTCTCATTGCCAAGGAATATTCCATTGTGTATACAAATCACAATTTCTTTATCTATTCGTCAGTTGATGGCCATTTAGGCTATTGTTGAAATTTGGCTATTGTTGAAAGTGCTGCCATAAACATTGGGGTACAAGTGCCCCTATGCATCAGCACTCCTGTATCCCTTGGGTAAATTCCTAGCAGTGCTATTGCTGGGTCATAGGGTAGATCTATTTTTAATTTTTTGAGGAACCTCCACACTGTTTTCCAGAGTGGCTGCACCAGTTTGCATTCCCACCAACAGTGCAAGAGGGTTCCCATTTCTCCACATCCTCACCAGCATCTATAGTCTCCTGATTTGTTCATTTTAGCAAACGAAACTCTGACTGGCACAAGGTGGGATCTGAGTATGGTTTTGATTTGTATTTCCCTGATGAGGAGCGACGTTGAACATCTTTTCATGTGCCTGTTGGCCATCTGGATGTCTTCCTTAGAAAAGTGTCTATTCATGTTTTCTGCCCATTTCTTCACTGGGTTATTTGTTTTTCGGGTGTGGAGTTTGGTGAGCTCTTTATAGATTTTGGATACTAGCCCTTTGTCCAATATGTCATTTGCAAATATCTTTTCCCATTCTGTTGGTTGCCTTTTAGTTTTGTTGATTGTTTACTTTGCAGTGCAGGAGCTTTTTATCTTCATGAGGTCCCAGTAGTTCATTTTTGCTTTTAATTCCCTTGCCTTTGGGGATGTGTCGAGTCAGAAATTGCTGCAGCTGAGGTCAGAGAGGTTTTTTCCTGCTTTCTCCTCTAGGGTTTTATGGTTTACTGTCTCACATTCAGGTCCTTTATCCATTTTGAGTTTATTTTTGTGAATGTTGTAAGAAAGTGGTCTAATTTCATCCCTCTGCATGTTGCTGTCCAGTTCTCCCAGCACCATTTGTTAAACAGACTTTTTTCCATTGGATGTTCTTTCCTGCTTTGTCAAAGATTAGTTGGCCATACTTTTGTGGGTCTAATTCTGGGGTTTCTATTCTATTCCATTGGTCTATGTGTCTGTTTTTGTGCCAATACCATGCTGTCTTGATGATTACAGCTTTGTAGTAGAGGCTAAAGTCTGGGATTGTGATGCCTCCTGCTTTGGTCTTCTTCTTCAAAATTACTTTGGCTATTCAGGGTCTTTTGTGGTTCCATACAAATTTTAGGACTGTTTGTTCTAGTTTCGAGAAGAATGCTGGTGCAATTTTGATTGGGATTGCATTGAATGTGTACATAGCTTTGGGTCGTATTGACATTTTAACAATATTTATTCTTCCAATCCATGAGCATGGAATGTTTTTCCATTTCTTTATATCTTCTTCAATTTCCTTCATAAGCTTTCTATAGTTTCAGCATACAGATCTTTTACATCTTTGGTTAGGTTTATTCCTAGGTATTTTATGCTTCTTGGTGCAATTGTGAATGGGATCAGTTTCTTTACTTGTCTTTCTGTTGCTTCATTATTAGCGTATAAGAATGCAACTGATTTCTGCACATTAATTTTGTATCCTGCGACTTTGCTGAATTCATGTGTCAGTTCTAGCAGACTTTTGGTGGAGTCTATCGGATTTTCCATGTATAATATCATGTCATCTGCAAAAAGTGAAAGCTTGACTTCATCTTTGCCAATTTTGATGCCTTTGATTTCCTTTTGTTGTCTGATTGCTGATGGTAGCACTTCCAACACTATTTTAAACAACAGCGGTGACAATGGACATCCCTGTCGTGTTCCTGATCTCAGGGAGAAAGCTCTCAGTTTTTCCCCATTGAGGATGATACTAGCTGTGGGCTAGTATTTCATAAATGGCTTTTCTGATGTTTAAGTATGTTCCTTCTATCCCAACTTTCTTGAGGGTTTTTATTAAGAAAGGAAGCTGAATTTTGTCAAATGCTTTTTCTGCATCGATTGACAAGACCATATGGTTCTTATCTTTTCTTTTATTAATGTGATGTATCACATTGATTGATTTGCGATGTTGAACCAGCCCTGAATCCCAGGAATGAATCCCACTTGATCATGGTGAATACTTCTTTTTAAATGCTAAATTCGATTTGCTAGTATCTTATTGAGAATTGCATCCATATTCATCAGGGATATTGGCCTGTAGTTCTCTTTTTTGGCTGAATCTCTGTCTAGTTTAGGAATCAAAGTAATGCTGGCTTCATAGAATGAATCTGTAATTTTTCCTTCCCTTTCTATTTTTTGGAACAGCTTGAGAAGGATAGATATTATCTCTGTTTTAAATGTCTGGTAGAATTCCCCTGGAAAGCCATCTGGTCCTGGACTCTTATTTGTTGGGAGATTTTTGATAACTGATTCAATTTCTTTGCTGGTTTTGGGTCTGTTCAAGTTTTATATTTCTTCCTGTTTGAGTTTGGAAGTGGGTGGGTGCTTAGGAATTTGTCCATTTCTTCCAGGTTGTCCAGTTTGTTGGCATATAATTTTTCATAGTATTCCCTGATAATTGCTTGTATCTCTGAGGGATTGGTTGTAATAATTCCATTTTCATTCATGATTTCATCTATTTGGGTCATCTCCCTTTTCTTTTTGAGAAGCCTGGCTAGAGGTTTATCAATTCTGTTTATTTTTTTCAAAAAACCAACTCTTGGTTTCATTGATCTGCTCTACAGTTTTTTTAGGTTCTATATTATTTCTGTTCTGATCTTTATGATTTCTCTTCTTCTGCTGGGTCTAGGCTGTCTTTGCTGTTCTGCTTCTATTTCCTTTAGGTGTGCTGTTAGATTTTGTATTTGGGATTTTTCTTGTTTCTTGAGATAGGCCTGGATTGCAATGTATTTTCCTCTCAGGACTACCTTCGCTGCATCCCAAAGCATTTGGATTGTTGTATTTTCATTTTCATTTGTTTCCATATATTTTTTAATTATTCTCTAATTGCCTGGTTGATCCATTCATTCTTTAGTAGGGTGTTCTTTAACCTCCATGCTTTTGGAGGTTTTCCAGACTTTTTCCTGTGGTTGATTTCAAGCTTCATAGCATTGTGGTCTGAAAGTATGCATGGTATGATCTCAATCCTTGTATACTTATGAAGGGCTGTTTTGTGATCCAGTATGTGATCTATCTTGGAGAATGTTCCATGTGCACTTGAGAAGAAAGTATATTCTGTTGCTTTGGGATGCAGAGTTCTAAATATATCTGTCAAGTCCATCTGATCCAATGTATCATTCAGGGGCCTTGTTTCTTTATTGATCCTGTGCGTAGATGATCTATCCATTGTTTTAAGTAATGTATTAAAGTCCCCTGAAATTACCACATTCTTATCAATAAGGTTGCTTATGTTTGTGATTGTTTTATATATTTGGGGGCTCCGGTATTCTATCCTGTGCATAGACATTTATAATTGTTAGCTCTTCCTGATGGATAGACCCTGTAATTATTATATAATGCCCTTCTTCATCTCTTGTTACAGACTTTAATTTAAAGTCTAGTTTGTCTGATATAAGTATGGCTACTCCAGCTTTCTTCTGACTTCCAGTAGCATGATAGATAGTTCTCTATCCCCTCACTTTCAATATGAAGGTGTCCTCAGGTCTAAAATGAGTCTCTTGTAGACAGCAAATAGATGGCTCTTGTTTTTTTATCCATTCTGATACCCTATGTCTTTTGGTTGGAGCATTTAGTCCATTTACATTCAGTGTTATTATAGAAATATATAGGTTTAGAGTCATTGTGATATCCGTAGGTTTCATGCTTGTAGTGATGTCTCTGGTACTTTGTGGTCCTTGCAACATTTCACTCACAGAATCCCCCTTAGGATCTCTTGTAGGGCTGGTTTAGTGGTGATGAATTCCTTCAGTTTTTGTTTGGGAAGACCTTTATCTCTCCTTCTATTATGAATGACAGACGTGCTGGATAAAGGATTGTCGGCTACATATTTTTTTCTGTTCATCACATTGAAGATTTCCTGCCATTCCTTTCTGGCCTGCCAAGTTTCAGTAGATAGGTCTGCCACTAGTCTTATTGGTCTCCCTTTATACGTTAGAGCGTGTTTGTTCCCAGCTGCTTTCAGAATTTTCTCTTTATCCTTGTATTTTGCCAGTTTCACTATGATATATCGTGCAGAAGATCGATTCAAGTTATGTCTGAAGGCAGTTCTCTGTGCCTCTTGGATTTCAATGCCTGTTTCCTTCCCCAGATCAGGGAAGTTCTCAGCTATGATTTGTTCAAGTACATCTTCAACTCCTTTCTCTCTTCCTCTTCTGGAATTCCTATTATATGGATATTGTTGTGTTTGATTGCATCACTTAGTTTTCTAATTTTCCCCTCATACTCCTAGATTTTTTTATCTCTCTTTTTCTCAGCTTCCTCTTTTTTCATAATTTTATCTCCTAATTCACCTAGTCTCTCCTCTGCCTCTTCAATCCAAGCTGTGGTCGCCTCCATTTTATTTTGCACCTCATTTTTAGCATTTTTTAGCTCCTCATGACTATTTCTTAGTCCCTTGATCTCCGTAGCAATAGATTCTCTGCTGTCCTCTATACTTTTTTCAAGCCCAGTGATTAATTTTATGACTATTATTCTAAATTCATGGTCTGTTATACTGCTTAAATTGTTTTTGATCAATTCGTTAGCTGCCGCTACTTCCTGGAGTTTCTTTTGAGGAGAATTCTTCCATTTCGTCATTTTGGATAGTCCCTGGGGTGGCACCAAACTGCAGGGCACTTCCCCTGTGCTGTCTGGAGTAACTTGTGTTGGTGGGTGGGGCCACAGTCAGACCTGATGTCTGCCCCCAGCCCACTGCTGGGGCCACAGTCAGACTGGTGTGTATCTTATCTTCCCCTCTCCCAGCAGCAGGACTCACTGTAGAGTGGTGTGGCCCCTGTCTGGGCTACTTGCATACTGCCAGGCTTGTGGTGCTGCCTTAACGGGATCTGGCGTATTAGCCAGGATGGATCTGCAAGGTGCACAGGGGTGGGAAGGGCAGGCTCAGCTCAATTTGTCATTGGTGTTCAGCTGCATGAGGGGCCCTGCAGCACCAGGAGGGAGGCAGGCAGACCCGTCGGAGGGATGATCCACAGAAGCACAGCATTGGGTGCTTGCACGGTGCAAGCAAGTTCAGTGAACTGGTTCCTTTTGGGGTTTCAGCTGGGGGATGGGAGAGGGAGATGGCGCTGGCCAGCACCTTTGTTCCCTGCCAAGCTGAGCTCTGTCTTCCGGGGCTCAACACCTCTCCCTCCTGCTCTCCGAGCAGAGCTGTTGACTTACAACATTCCAGAAGTTAAGTCCCACTGGCTATGAGAACTCACACAGTCCGGCCCGTCCGCTTTTGCAAGCCAGACTCGGGGGCTCTGCCCTGCGGGGCGGGCTGCCCCTCTACCGCCCCGGCTCCCTCCCACCAGTCCATGTAGCACTCACCGCCTCTCCACCCTTCCAACCCTCTTCCATGGGCCTCTTGTCTACGCTTGGCTCCAGAAAGTCTGTTATGCTAGTCTTCTGGTAGTTTTCTGGGTTATTTAGGCAGGTGTGGGTGGAATCTAAGCGATCAGCAGGACGCGGTGAGCCCAGCATCCTCCTACTCTGCCATCTTAATCAAGAATCCTAGATAGCATTTTTTTAATGTTTATTTATTTTTGAGAGAGAAAGACAGAGCACGTGCACATCAGCAGGGGAGGGACAAAAAGGGAGGGAGGCAAAGGATCTGAATTGGGCCCTACACTGATAACAGTGAGCCTGATGCAGGGCTCAAACTCACTAAACCATGAAATCATGACCTCAGCCAAAGTGGGACGTTCAAACAACTGAGCCACTCAGGCGCTCCCATAGATAGTATTTATTAAATTAAACTCAATGTAGAAATTTATTACCCCTGGGGATATAACTGGAGTGACCATGCCCTTTATCTTCTGAACCAGGGACTTTTGAGAATATATGAAACATTATTAATAATTACAGGGACAATAGGACAGCAGAAATAAACTGTGACTATCCTAGTTATTAATAATAAAAACAAATATGTCACAGATAATTTCTATTATTGTTAACTAATAGCAATAATCATAATAGATTATAGCTCAATCATGATCTTCTTGCTAAACTTTGTTATTTTTCTCATAACATTCCATTGAGGGAAGCATAAGTATAGTGTAGCCAGTATCGAAAATGCAAAGACTAAACCTTAGACTAAAATTATTCATAGTCACTGCTTATGAGGGTCAATATTACACCATTTATTGAACACTTAAAATCATCAAGCTATAGAAATATTCACACACAGAAACTTATAATTTTAAAAGATGAACAGAAAAAGTATCATGGGTGGGGGAGAGTACAAGTTATACAATCTGAAGTTAATAGCACGTTTTAATAATTAAGACCAGGGTAAATTTTTTTAACAAAGATCAGCAGTGCTTCCTAAGTATTTAAAGATGAAGAAGATCCTAAAATAAAAGGAATGAAATAAATTCCACAAAAAAAATAAAATGACGCCTCCTTATAGCTAAGCAAAGTAAAAAAATAAGCTATAAATTGGGAAAAAAATATTTTCCAAAAAAAAGAAACAACAAAGGAGTATCATAAGAAAAAAAAATTTTTTTATTCCACAAATGAATGAAAAACAGACAAAAGTTCAATAAGGAGGAAGCAGGAATAAACAGATATAATAACTAAACAATCCATGAATGAGGAAATAAAAATAACATGTATTTATAAAAAGATGGTCAATGTTATGTATAATCAGGGAAAGAGACATTAAAAAACAGGGATATACCACTTTATACTAACTTATGTGACAAAATAAGTTATATCTGACAACACTTTATCATTCAGGGGTTTTTTTTTTTTTTGATGTTTATTTATTTCCGAGAGAGAAAGACAGAGACAGAGCGTGAGTGGGGGAGGGGCAGAGACAGAGAGAGACACAGAATCCGAAGCAGGTTCCAGGCTCCAGGCTGTCAGCACAGAGCCCAATGCAGGGCTCGAACTCACAGACCGGGAGATCATGACCTGAGCTGAAGTCTGATGCTTAACCAACTGATCCACCCAGGCACCCCGAGTCTTTTTTTTTTTTTTAATTGTCACTCTTTCATTACCAAGTGTTGGTAAAGACATGATACAAAAGGTACTACTAGTGGGAGTGCTAACTGGTATTACGATTTGGAGAATCATTTTGCCAATATGTAGTAGAACTGAGGTACAAACACAACAACCATAAATATGCCCCCAAGACAGCTAAAAATGTTACACAAGAGATAGCAAATACACTTTGAAAAGCACAGAGACAGCCACAAGAAAGTAAGATAAATCTCTAGAGGCCACAAAAGACAAGGGAACTGAAAATGAGAATCACGATGTGTGAGTTGTCAGTGGGGCATCTGGGGAGTTCTTTCAATCCCTACAAATGCAAGGGCTTAGATCATCAAGACCACAAGGGAACAGAACAAAAAGTCCTTGGACTGAGGGAAGCTGGAGTCAGAACTGAGATGCTCTCTCCCCTCACCCTGCTAGACACTGCAAACACATATAAGCACACACGTACACTTATGCACATATACATAACACACAAACACACACATACACTTACACACACAGACACATGTAGTGTGTCCAGTATATTCTAGAAGCTTACACCCTTAGTGAAAGGGTCAAATAAAAATATATCTACCAACACTGGGAAATATACATAGTTTGTTATGGGCTCTGGGGAGAAAATTGTCTCCTCTGAGAATTTGTAACACCAGGTCTGTGCTGTACGTAAGATTAGAATTTGAATGTAAACTACAAAACCCGAGAGTCCCTGTTTTAAGACTACATAACCCGAGGGTCCCTGTGTTAACAAATGAACACTGAAAATAGTATAAGCTGGAGGCATGCCACAAACAAAAGCAAGCCTTCCTGGAATGAATACCTTGGATCTGTCACTATCCTTTCCGCAAAGGAACTGTTTGGAGAGTTATGGATGTACTAACCATGTGAACCCAAAGTGATAAAAAGCAGCCTGGGGCTAGTAATAGAGCTGTTTTAACCAGTATCAAGAGGCAAGAGAGACGATGCAGGAATATAGGAAAGAACTGGGTAAAAAACAGTCATCGTGAGTGAAATAATGACCTTCCCTTGGAACACCTGAGAAGTGTACATAATAGAGAATGTACAAGAATGTTCTTCGTATCATTGCTCTTAAACGCAAAAGACACATTTTAAATGCATCAACAGGACAATAAATTAATAAAATGTGGCACAGCTATCTACTCATCACAATATTGTATAACAGTTATAATAAAGAAAAAAGTACTACATTTATCAATATGGATACATTTCAAAAATATGAGTGAAAAAACAGCAGCTTGCAAAAGATTCCTATAATATAACATTTATATAAAGTTTTACTTTTTAACAATATTTGTGTTGTTTATGTTTACATACATATGTAATAAAAGTACAAAAAAGTATAAAAAAATAAATACAACTATGAGATAGTTTATAACTTTTAGAATTCAGAAGGGAATGAATTTGAGAAGGAACACGTAAATATTTATGTATGTCTATAGTGTTTTCTTCTTTTTAATTCTATTGTAAATATGATGGTTAACATTTCACAAGATGGGTAATAGATACATAACTATTCCTCATTATTTTCCCTACTATTCTGTATTCTTGAAACATTTTATAATTAAAATCCAAGTCTCCTAATTGCTAATTTAGAAGTAATATCTCACTAAATTAAAAATAGGGTCATGTGAAATTACAGTAAATCCAACTCTGACAATTTTATATTATACATATATATTTATAAATATATTATAACTTATATATTATATATTTATATTTTAATATATTCTATATACAGTATTTATGTACATCCTATATATTTCTATATATTTTATTAAGGTGAAGTTTTATAATAACTATTTTAAAGTACAGGGTCCAATTTATAGTCAAAATTATACATATACCCCTTTAAAGAATTCTAACAATTTCTAGCATTAGAGCATTGGGAGAGATACACAGGGAAGTGTCCACATAGGAAAAAAGAGGGTCTAAAGAAAAACACACAATTATAGGCAAAGAGAAAAATCTTCATGTTGGATAGATTTACTTTCATCAAAATTAGAACATCTCTTACCTACTTAAAGTTATTAGGCTTCTAATTTTGCTTTCTTATTGATTCATACACCTGACCACATTCTAAATTTTTGAGGAAAGTAACTGAATAATCACTTACACATATATATATATGTATATCTCATATATATGCATATTAACACAGAGATATAAAATTTATGAGGAATATGATGCTGTTTGTCTTGACAGGAGAAAGTGGTTAACTAAACTGAAATTGAAAAAGATCGATTTTGAAATGATAAAAGTAAAGGTATTAGTATGTGACAGGGACAAATTATTAAAATAACTAATCACATGCCTGTCTTTGCCTTCTTGCCTTCCAAGCAGAAAGGATTATTTGCTGTTTGAGCAGATCCCCGGCCTGGGCCTTTGCCATGCTGGTGAGCAAGGCTGCAGAACTGCTGATTTATGGGGTTACAAGGCATAATGTGAGTTCACTAAATTGAGGAAGTCAAAGGAATCTCCATGTGGCATTCCAGGCTGGGGCGTCAGTCTGCACAACCAATTTCTTATTTAATCCTTGCTGAAAGAAAAGAGGAAAGTAGTGAGGGAGAAGACTGGAACTGTTCAGAGCCCTTGCTCCATTCCTCCAGCAAAGAATGGGTCCCCTGGAAGCTGAGTTGCTGCCAGGGGACATCTGGAACCTTGGAGAAAGCCTGCTTGCTCCCAGGCACCACTATGCTAGGGTCTGAAACACGCATCTAACGTGCATTCCAATCTTGGATGCTGCAAGTATTTTTACTTTTCTTTCTTTTTTCTTTTTCTTTTTTCCCATTTTTACTTTTCCTTCTTATTTATTGCCTCTCTCTCAACTAAGAAATCTTAGTAAATAAATATTCATTGAGTGCATAAATGTGGATGAATAGTTGACCTAACAAAACACTACAAAGGCGACAGACTCTTACCACTGAAAAATTCTGAGTCTAACTGAAAGTTTTTAAGATCTAAAATCAGGAGTTATGTGTGGACCCATAATCACAAAGACTCCTGTTTTTGTATCAATTGTCTACCTGTCCAGAAAGAGCATACTCCAAGGTGAAGAATTGTTAGAATTCATATGTGGGAGGGGATAAAAATGTACACATGAGTTACGTAAACATGCAAAGAAAATATAGCTCTGTTACTTCCCAGGACTGATTTCATGTTTCTACAAGCTCCCACTGAATACTGGAGAATTTGACAGGGTATGGGTTGGGGGGGCACATCATGTCAATATACAATATTTCATGTTCATAGATTTTAAATTCTGTGGGATAATTCATTTTTTAGGTAAAAACTTTAAGAGATTCTCCTTTTTGCCCTGCTTCCACCAACATGGCATTTAGCTTTGTGGTAGGGCTTACTTGATTTCATGGTGGTGCAAGAGGGATCTTCAAGATGTTGTAAGCAGGTCTAATCCATTCTCTAGTCCACCATTTATTTCTACTGCAGAGTTTCTGACCAAGGTCTGCTTTAGCCTGGGGTGTGGCTGGCCTGTCTTGTCCAGACTGAGATTCATGGACCCAGCTTTCTACCTCCATTCAAAAAATTCCCATAGCTTCACATCCATCCCTGACTTTGCCAGCCCCACAAGCTCTTTCAGCACCTCCACATTTCACTCCCTCCTCTATCATCCACCAGGAAACAGGAAACAGGGTTTCAAGATCCCCAGCCCACCGCACATAGGCCACGGGAAATAGGAGCCCTGACTTAGGTTCAACTACCTACCTATATCTCTCCACTAATGCTGTCCTAGTTCTCCCTCACTGTTGGACATAGCTCTAATTGTACTGTAGAGCTTCTTCCACCTATTCAATAGCTGCACTCCAGCACCCCTCAAATCTAACTTTCTCTCACTTATCTTCCTTTTTTTTCATTCCATCAGGTTTATAAGAAGACTATCTTTCCTTCCTGCAATGAAGAAAATTGCCTTTACTCCTGGCTTACAGAAACCTTGATATTCAAACCCACCAGACCTACATCTTAATATAATAATGGAAGCTTAAAGAATTTAGACAACTTATTCTCTCTCTCTCTAAGCCTAACTTTGGAGGACTATGGTTTTAGTGTAGATTTAAATATTCAATTAGAGATGTTAAAAATTAATGTTCTTTTGATTATGCTGTAACAATGTTAATCTTCTCAGAGACAAACAAATGGGGTTTCTTCCCTAATAAGGAGACCAGATAATGAAGCAACAAGAATAACTGTGGTGCAGCGCAATTTGGAGAAACAGAAGCAGCTGAATTAGATCAGTGCCAAAGGAAATGTACAGGCAAGATTTGCCATAGACTTGAATTATCACAGTTAATAAAGCTACTTAGAAAGGAGAAAGAGACCATAACCACCATGGCAATCCTCAGGAAGCACATTCAAATTCTGATTTCATAATACAGTTGACAGGGTGACTCTAGGGAACCAAAGTAATGAGGTATGATTCAGTGTCTTGACAATAGATTCCCAACCATCTCAATTCTGGTGATTAGGAAAAAGTGATTCCTTTGTATCCATTTGTAGGACCCTCCTGAAGCCAGCCCAGCACCTAAGTCCTACTAGAACCTGAGTGTTTCTTTTAATGTGCTTCTAATGTGGCAAGATTTACCTTAGGATTGACCTACCAGCAAGACAATAGTTTTCTGGCTTTTTAGGATGCTTCACACTGTGAGGTAAAATCCATAACAGCCCAGGACTGTTCAAACTCAGGACAGGGCCGAAGCAGGTGCATTTGTTTTAATTGTGGTAAGGAGGACCAACTCCAGGTCCACTGCAGCCAGTATTCAATGACCACCCCAGATTCTTTTTCTGCAATAAACACACCCTTCTAGATGATGAGGGTATCAAATTCTGGTTGATTTCTGGGACCCTTCATAAAAAGTTCCAAGTTCTCTAGAATCTAGATTTGGTACAAAAATATTTGACAAAGCCTTACTGAGCCAATTCTAGAAAAAAGAAGTCCTGATGGCTGAAGAATTCTAAAGAGCATATGGGTGTTTGGGGTAATACCTAGAAAAGAAAATGGGAAAAGTTAGTTTTCATTAGTGGAAACAGCTATTTTATGAAATAGAATAAATGATCAAATGGCTTAAGAAATTTAAGAAATGATTCAGAGTATTTTCAGGACATTTATATGTATATTGAGGAAGACAATTTTATCATTAGATGACTTCTCTCAGCCTTCAAGAGTTCTGGAGTTTGTATCTTACACCAGTTAGAATGGCTAAAATCAAATGACAAGAAATAACAAGTGTTGGCAAGGATGTGGAGAGAAAGTAACCTTGTGCACTGTTGGTTGGAATGTAAATTGGTACAGCCACTGTGGAAAATAGTATGGAAGTTCCTCAAAAAATAAAAATTGAAGGGCATGTGGCTGGCTCAATTGGCAGAGAGCATGTGACTCTTGATCTTGGGGTCATAAGCTCAGGCCTCATGTTGGGCACGTAGTTTACTTAACAAAATTAAAATAAAATAAATAAATTTTTAAAAATAGAAATATTATATGATCAAACAATCCCACTATTAAGTATTTACCCAAAGAAAACAAAAACACTAATTTGAAATGATATATGCATCCCTATGTTTATTGCAGCATTATTAACAATAGCCAAGATATGGAAGCAATCTAAGTGTCCAAAAAATAGATGAATGAATAAGGAAAATGTGGTGTGCATGTATATACATGCATACACACACACACACACACACACACACACACACACACAGAGGAATATTACACAGCCATAAAAAAGTATGAGATCATGCGATCTGAGACAACATAGATGGACCCAAAGGATATTACGCTACGTGAAATAAATCAGACTGAGAAAGACAAATACCATATGACTCCACTCATAAGTGGAGTCTAAAAAAAAATTAACAAACTAAAAGCAGTATCAGACCCATAAGTACAGAGAACAAACTGATGGTTGCCAGAGGGGAGCAGTGTGGGGGTGGGCAAAATGTATGAAGGAGAGTGGGAGATACAGGCTTCCAGTATGTTGTAAATAAGTCATGGGAATAAGAGGCACAGCATAAGAATATAATCAATGATACTGTATAGCAATATAACAGGGCAGATGGTATCTACACTTGTGGTGAACATAGCATAATGTATAAACTTATCAAATAACAAAGTTATACAGCTAAAACTAATGTAATATTATGTGTCAAGTATACTAAAAAAGAGTTTTGGAGTTGGAGTTCTCTCTCAGTGTGTGTGTGTGTGTGTGTGTGTGTGTGTGTGTGTGTGCGTGTGTTTTAAATACAACTCCATGCTGCTGTCAACACCAAGTTTGTTCAGCTTATTCAGGTTACATATATTAAAGGTACATGTTTAATTAGAGTTACTAACTTATGTCTTTTCTACTTTTTATCCTATTCATTTAATGGTACTCCTTATAATTTTTGTTACTTTATAAAATTACAGAAATTTAAAGCTAGGAAACATTATAAAATTTAACTAGCTTCAGGCCATCACTTACAGATAAGTAAATCAAAGATTATTGAAAAAGCTCCCAATATGACATGGCTAGTGAATGAGGCAGTAAGAGCCAGAGACAGGTCAAGAAATCAAGTTTCTTGACTCCTACTAACTCAAACAAGATACACAAGCCAAACTTTTCTTCCTTTGGGGAAGAAATTAACATTTCTGGCAGAATGCTTAAGCAATTTTCTGATGTTTTAATTTAAAATCTTATGGAACACTAGTTCCTTCCCACATAGCTGTCAAAAAAAAAGTGACCTTCAACCAGACTTTTGGTTTTTCATTTCTGTCTAATCCAATTGTTCTCAAATTTTGCTGCACATCAGAATCACGTGGGGTAGTTTTTACATCCCCAATGTCCAGATAAAACACCTTCCCAATAAAATCAAAATGATTGGGAGTGGAAGCCAAGTATCAACACCTTGTAAAGATCCTTCCTTAGGTGACCCAGTGTTCAACAAACCACTGATATAGCCTAACAGTGATTACCTTCTCTTTCTCTTCTTCTCTCCCTCTCTCTTCCCTTCCCACACCGATGACATCCCCTCCACGCACATACATACATACACACAAATTTCTATCTCTGTCTCTCTCTGTCTCTTTTTCTCTCTCTTTTTCACTCAAATGCCCCTTTGAATTTTGACTCTTGAAATTGGTCTACTATGGGCTTTTTCCCTTGCATGAATTAACAACTTTTCTAAAGTTTATCCCTTTTTGCATTATCTTTCAAAGTTAACTGATATGCTTGGATACTTCAGAAACTAGTAACTTTTAAATAACTAATAACAAACAATGCATTCCTTAAAGTCTTTACATTTATATCAGGAAAATCTAAGCGAATCCAGTTACTCCGTATAAATAAAATCACAACTAACAGTTTATTCTCAGGAAAAAATAGTGTTTGATTAAATACCAAATAATAATTTAACTAAGCACCTTACTTTTCTTCCATGATTGTGGAAGTACTTGCTTGCTCTTCATTATACAATTATTGACCTGCTAATGCCTTTATGAGCTCTAATCACTTTTTTTGGCCTCTTCCCATCCATGGCTGTAGCTCTAATTGAGTTTACTAAGAAAATAAATTATGCAATTGTCCATAATAAGATTGACAAGCCAATTTTCCTACTTCCTAAACAGCTAGTCACAGAACCATGATATCTAGCAGAGAATATAAGAAATCAGAAAAATCCCCATTATTGAAAACCTCATTTTTCTGTCAGATTAATTATTTTTCTAAACTTTGAACCCTATGCATTCATTAACTTGCAAAAACAAATTATATAATTAAGGTATATGAAAGCAGCCAAAACTAATACTACTGCTAGAACAGAGAGCTATTTATTGAACTTCCAATATGTTCCAGGCTCTAAATGAGCACTTTATATCCATTACCTTATTTAATTTTCACAAAGATTCTAAATTATGTCCTCATTTTATAATGTGGTAAATTGAGAGTCTCTGTAAGGTTAATTAACATCCCCAGGGCATCCTGGTTAGGAGATATCAGAGTAAATTTATACTGTCGAAGAATTCTTAAAGACCACTAGATTTTTGTTGTTGTTAAGCCCAAATCTATTAACTTGTCATACAAAGGATCATGGGCCAGTGGAGAAATTCACTGAGTAGTTGATTGAAGGAAAAAAAAGTCAGGGGTTTAAGTACTAAAAAGAAGGAGTCTGTAATGTTTACTATAGTTAAGCATTGAAAATTAGCCCTCTGGATAAAGCGTCTGGGTGGCTCAGTGGGTTAAGCATCTGGCTCAGGTCATGATCTAGCAGTTAGTTTTGTGGGTTCAGGCCCCAGGTCAGACTCTGCTGGCAGCACGTAGCCTGCTTGGGATTCTCTCTGTGCCGCTCCCCCACTCACACTGTCTGTCTCTCTCAAAATAAATAAATAAACTTTAAAAGAAAGAAAGAAAGAAAGAAAGAAAGAAAGAAAGAAAGAAGGAAGAAAGAGAAAGAAAGAAAGAAAGAAAGAAGAAAGAAAGAGAAAGAAAGAAAGAAAGAAAGAAAGAGAAAGAAAGAAAGAAAGAAAAAGAAAGAAAGAAAGAAAAAGAAAGAAAGAAAGAAAGAAAGAAAGAAAGAAAGAAAGAAAGAAAGAAAGAAAAAGAATATCAGTCCTCTGGATAAAATCAAATAAATACATACTATCTGTACATAGTTTGTTAAAACAAAATCCCATTCCTCAAAGGACTTGTATCCAAATTTTTATATTTTTTTTTTATTTTTTTTATTTTTTTTTTTTTATTTTATTTTTGAGACAGAGAGAGACAGACAGAGCATGAACGGGGGAGGGTCAGAGAGAGGGAGACACAGAATCTGAAACAGGCTCCAGGCTCTGAGCTGTCAGCACAGAGCCCGACGCGGGGCTCGAACTCACGGACTGTGAGATCATGACCTGAGCCGAAGTCGGACGCTTAACCGACTGAGCCACCCAGGAGCCCCAAAATTTTTATATTTTTTAAAACTTTCAAAACTCAATGGTAACATCCATTTTTAATTAGGTAAAACATTTGAGCCAACACTTCACCAAAGAAGACATACAGATGACAAATAAGCACATGATAACATAATCAATGTCGTTTGTCTTAATGACAATTAAGTCTTAATACCATGGTAACCTATTAGAGTAACTCAAATTCAAAATATTAACAGTCCAAATGCTAACAAGGATGCAGAGCAACTGAAATGCTTTTACGCTGTTAATTGGAATGCAAAATGGTACAGATATTTTGGGAAAGTTTGGCAGTTTGTTCAAAAATTAAGCATATAACTTCCATACAGCACAGCAGTTGTACTCCTAGGTATTTATTTTAAAGAAATAAAAATTTACTTCATAAAAAAATCTGTATGTAAATGTTTATAGCAACTTTATTCCCAATCTGAAGGGGGAAAACACAAATATCCTTCAATATAAGTGAATGAATAAGAAACTGAGTTATACAATGGACCACAGTTCATCAGTTAAAGAAACAAATTATGGCAAATTCAATAACATGGATGAATCTCAAATTACACTAAGTGGAAAAAAAACTAGCTTTAAAGGCTCCATAACTATTATTCCATATATATAATAGCCTAGAAAAGATAAAAATATAAATAGAACAGAAGGGTTGGGGAGAGAGGAATATTTGACTGCAACGGGAGGAGGAAAGTTTGGGGTGTGATGGAATTGTTCTGTGTCCTAATTATGGTAGTGACTGAACAATCTATACAAGAGCTAAAACTCATAGCACTATACACACACACACACACACACACACACACACACACACATGCATGCGATTCTTTATAAGTAAAATGGAATCTTTAGTCAAAGGAGAGAAAAGTTTCATTGTTCATGCATCAGAAAGTCTTCATTTAGGTTCAACAGGAGTCTGGTATACTGAAGACGCTCAAATTTTGTGGTCATTTATCAGCTTTAGTTGATTGGAATCAACTGTGATAAAACCTCAACATTCAGCTTTTATATGCCCTAGGAAGTTGCTTCTTTAACTTAAAAAATAATTCTTTTTCCAGTTCCTCTTCTTGGTGCTCCTTTGGCCTGAGGCAACAAAAATGAGCACACAAAAGATAAGCAAATCTCCAATTTTAGAGTCTACACGACCATACTGATTTTGAGTGTCATTCTCACAAAATTCCATTGTATTTATTCAAGCTATTCAAATTCTTTTGATGGAGAATTATCTTATATATGAACATGCAAAACAATGATGTTTAAAAGCTCTTAAGGCCCTATTAACAATATACTTGACAACAACTGAAAATAGCAACAACTGAAAATGACACAACAAATGTTTATAAAGCATTCCTTAAAGAAGTTTCTATTTGGACTAGCCCAAAACAAACGCAATATCTAATGAACTGTTTTTTTCCTCTCTTAGACATCCAACTGGCTTATTACTGAATTTTACATAAGGATCAAAAAGCAATAGGAGTTATTAGCCAGCACACAAATATTATCTTATTTAAGTGAGTAAAATACCTAAAATGATTCTATTGGCTAGCACCTTCGGACAAGACAGTTTGAAACATTTTTGTTGAGTTTGTATAGCACATACAGGCTACACAATGCTGTTTGCTAACGTCGTAATTTTAAGGATAGTTTTGAATGCAGCATTCAAGGACTTCAAGCCAAGGGAGAAACCTGTGCCCAAAGCAATGAAAACTGGTATTTCCAACTCTTCTGGCAGATTTGCATGTCAACAAACAGCTAGAAGACAGAAGAATAATTCATCATAGATACTACCGGTATAAAAAAAACACAATCCAAATTAGCAGATAACCACTTCCCTGATGGCAAGGCCCACAAGGTACATTGATACTACAATGGTATAAACTTACCAAGTCACATTTACACAACCTGAAATTTTGGTAAGTTATGTTAGTATACTTATCAGCTATCTTAAGTTATAACTCTGTAATCTAAAGTATACTAACCCCATATAATTTGTATATGAAAGCATATAAAAGTATAGGTAACCCAAGCAGTGCAGAAATGTTTTCCTTGATCAGTTTGTTGAGTGAAAAATTGTTGTTAGTTATTTCCTGTGATGTGGTGCCATCAGCAGTATTTTACATTATATGGATTGTAGAAAATCTATTATCTTTTTTAGGAGATATTCATGTCATATTTATAAGGATTAAAGTAATATTAAGAATATACCTTAGGGATGGATACCTGGGTGGCTCAGTTGGTTAAGTGCCCAACTCTTGATTTCGTCTCAGGTCATGATCTCACGGTTCATGAGTTCAAGTCCCACAGTAAGCTCTGTGCTATCAGCACATAGCCTGCTTCAGATCCTCTGTCCCCATCCCTCTCTGCCCCTCCCCCCTCAAAAATAAATAAGTAACATTTAAATTTTTTTAAAAACAGAAAAGAAAGAATTTTTTAAAAGTTTGTCCTAGAATTAGAAAGGTCAAAAAATGAGAGAAGTTTTAAAACAGTTAATATTATTATTAACGAGAAGTCCTGCTAGTAGGTGCTAATTTGAATATTACATTATCTGTTTCAACATAGTCGGGAGTATAAAACATAAGTGAATTAAACCTCGCCAGTTACTAGGCAGTCTTTGCAATATTGAATACATTTTCTTGGGGAGAAAAATAAAACAATTTTAAAAAGTGATAATGATGTAAAGCTGCATACCTGAAACTAATGTGACAATGTGTGTCAACGATACTTTATAAGAAAGATAATAAATAGGGGTGCCAGGGTGGCTCAGTCAGTTAAGCTTCTGACTGCTGATTTCAGCTCAGTTCATGATCTCAGGTTTGTGAGTTCAAGCCCAGCGTTGGGTTCTGTGCTCAGTGTGAAGCCTGCTTAGGGTTCTCTCTCCCTCTTTCTCTACACTCCCCAAATAAATAAATAAAACTTTAAAAAAGATAATAAATAAGAGTAATAATGATGAAAATTAAAGATTGGCGATCAACAACACTGCCCAATACAGAACTTAAAAAAGCTGATACCAAGGCACAAGCAAAAAGAATTTTTAAAACCTGGCCAAGCCAATGGGACTTGTAAGAGAGGAATTGTCAAGAAAGTTTTCCAAGATCAAACAAAGAAGTCATATGACTATTTCTAACTAGCCATTGAGTCAAGAGAGACAACAGAAATTAGAACTACTAAAACTCAAAAGTCAAAGATGGAGATAGGAAGAATCTTGGAGATGGAGAAAAGAAAGAATGCGAAGTAAGAAAAATGCACCAGGTCAGGCATGGAACTGGTAAAAGTCACTTGGGTGCTGAGTACAAGTTGTTCACAGTGAATCTCAAGATATAGTTCATTTGTTATCATATCCCCATACACAGAGTGGCCATACCAACAATCATCCAAGCTGGAACTCCTTTGAGAGAAATGAACATTAAAAATAAATAAAATTACATGAGGTTTTGAAATATTATTGACCAACTAATTACTTGCAGAATATTATTGGACTACTAAACACTTTAAATAGTCATTTATTTTTTATTTATTTATTTTAAGTTTATTTATTTTGAAAGAGAGAAAGAATGCACATGAGAAGGGGAGGGGAGCAGAGAGAGAGAGAGAGAGAGAGAAAATCCCAAGCAGGTTCCACAGTGTCAGCACAGAGCCCAACACTGGGCTTGATCTCACGAACCACGAGATCATGACCTGAGTCAAGAGTCGGAGGCTTAACCGACTAAGCCACCCATGCACCCCCTAAATGATCCTTTAAATTGTGCTATCCAAATTTTATTTGAAAATAAAAATAACATATCTGTGTACATTAAATAAAATTTTAGAAACTCATATTGAGTACCTGAATATTAACAAATAACAAAACCTACAGGCTTAAGTTATTCTCATCTTAATCAGTATTTTATTTTTTTTAACGTTTATTTATTTTTGAGACAGAGAGAGACAGAGCATGAACAGGGGAGGGGCAGAGAGAGAGGAAGACACAGAATTCAAAACGGGCTCCAGGCTCTGAGCTGTCAGCACAGAGCCCGACGTGGGGCTCAAATTCACGGACCATGAGATCATGACCTGAGCCGAAGTCGGATGCTTAACCGACTGAGCCACCCAGGTGCCCCGTTAATCAGTATTTTAAATAACATTTTCTCTTATACTGTGTCCTGGTATTTTTCTGAAGAATTTATTTTCCTTTATAATCTTATTCTTTTTTCATTGTTTTCAAAAAAAACTGTCTGCAGTTTTCTTCAACATTTTTTACATTGAGATCCTCAATAGACACTTCTTGTAGACAATAATATTTTAACTTTTTTTTTATTTTAGAGAGAGAGCACAAGCAGGGGAGAGGGGCAAAGGGGGAGAGAGAGAGAGAGAGAGAGAGAGAGAGAGAGAGAGAGAGAGAGAGAGAATATCTTAAGCAGCCTCCATGAACAGCACAGAGCCCAACGCAGGGCTTGATCCCACAACCCCGGGATCATGACCTGAGCCAAAACCAAGAGTCAAACGCCTAACCAACTGAGCCACCCAGACACCCCTTGCAGACTATATTTTAAAATAAAAACTATGTATACATGCTGAGATGCTGAAAAAGAGCAATTTCTACTAACTAGGGGATATTATCAATAGTTTTATACTGAAATATATCAATATTTCAACCCCAATATTTTCATGGGTATTGCCTTTTTTGCTTCCATTCAAAGTGCTTTCTTTACAAATATTTTTGCCAAACAAATCTAATGGAAGAAGTCATCTCTTTTTACAATTTTTTTAATGCTGTGCTAGACTTGGATGCTGCAAAACCATAGTTCTCAGTTTCATTCCATTCTGGCATAAAATATAGATTTATCTAATTAAAAATAGAAGCTCCATCAAAAGATTCTCCTCATAAGTCAAGATATTTCAATATGCAATTATAGAATTTCAAATTTAAATCTTATACTCCATCTGAGATCATAAGTTAATTTGCTCAGTTCTGTCACTGGAAAAAGTTCTGTCTTAAGGTTTTGCAATAATTGTAATTTGCTAAAAGTTTCAAATACTGACATTTGGGGAACTACATTCATTAACTACTTTGATTAAAACCTTCAACTTACTTTGACAAAAATGCAGTCAGAACTTAGAACTTGCTTAGAGTAAATTTCTGTATCACTGCAGTTAAACTTAAGTTGATTTACAAAGAAATTCTCCAAAGGCTTAAAGATTCCTAAAATCCATTTGATATGGACAGCATAAAGAAAAAATATGTATCACCATGTTACAGCACATTTTTAAAACTCAACTTTAGCTATGTCACCAAAAAGTGTAGTGTCCTGTTTCTATATTAAAATACTTGTAAATTCGTATAATTACAAATCACACAAATTTGTAGAACTGAAGCTTCTATGGTATAGAATATTGTACCATAAGCAAACCTAGCGTCAAGTTTTAATCTAATGAGAACATTATTTTTACCATGACCTTGTACTCCACGAAAATACATATGCATATGACATGAAAACAAGCAATTTTACTAACAACACTGAGGAGTTTTTTACTGAATGTATGATTGTATTCATAATATCAGCTGTTTCAGCTTTTGACAGAAAAAAAAAACTTCCAAAGTTTTACTTTGACTTCTACGAATTGGATGGAAATAGCAAACCATTACAGGAATAAACAAATAGTTTTTTCAAGTATCTAATGGCAGGATATATAACTGACTACAAAGTTCCACTGGCGGAGCTGACACATTAAACGGTATTGTTTCACAGGTATACAGTACAAGTGAGTCAAAAAGGAGCAAAATTAATTTAAAAGCCTGGCCATTTGATACAAATAAAATGTCATACTTCCCAGAGTGATACATAAAGGCAAATTCTGCAGACTCCCATGTTAAATTATGGTCTGCAGGCATAATGTTCTTCAAGGAACTTAATATTTGCAGGAGATGCTTCAGTCCTATGCCTTTGGGTTTTCACTGGTCCGTTATATGATTCTGCAAGTGTGTCCCCCCACCACCATCACACCTTTTGGGTTGGTAAATGTTCGTAAACATTCTGCATGAGTTACCCTTGAGAATCAGAAATTTACTAGTTTATCATTTTAATTCTTTTTTTTTCTACTATTGAGAGCTATTAAAAATTTTTAAGTGTTACCAAATACCACAACGTATAAATAGGTTTAACTTTACAACTTAGAATAAACGGCAATATCACCGTAAGGACGGTAATCAGATCTCTCCAGATGCCCTCTAGAGCAGGGCAGCTCAGCCTCTATTCTTCATACCTTTTTTTCTTATCTACCTAACCTAAAATCCCCATTTCCCTCTGGCCCTGGTGATTGGTGATGACTTCATGATCTCACAGTCCGTGGCATGGGCCACAGCACAGTTGGCTGGAAAGTCATGAGGCTACCTCCCTGCTGAAACTAGAAGAAATAAGCTGTTCCATTTCACATTCTAATGCAATCTGTTCTATCAACACGGGCCCTGCCTGCTGTCCTCGGTAATACTTCTAAGCTTATAACCTAGAAAAGATTTCCTGAAATGAGAAAGTATACTCTGACTTGAACAATTACCACCCATCAAGCAAAAACAAACAACAGTGTTTATGCTTTTAAAACAAAGACATTTGTCACAAGATCACCAATGCTAATATATAATGTAATTTTGTAAAACTACAGTTCTCACCAATAACAACACCCTTGACTCCTAACTTGATAAAAGCCTATGGTAAGTTTTTAACTCACATTACTCATACAGATAAAGATTCCATCAAGGTAAGTAACTATATCACAGATGAACTTAGAAAATATCATGCAAAGTGAAAGAAGGCAGACATAAAAGAACACATATGGTATTGTTACATATATATGAAATGTCCAGAAAGGGTGAATTTATAAAAACAGAAAGTACATTAGTGGTTGCCTGAGGCAGACTGCAAAAGGGGACACGTAAATGGACATGAGAGATCCTACTGGGAAGATGAAATCCTAAAATTGATTTATCATGATAGTTCCACCACTCAGTAAAGTTACTCAAGATCACTGAATTACACACTTGAAACGGGTAAATTTTATGACATGGAAAATAGATATCAATAAAGTTGAAGGACGGGAAATATATCTTTGAATGACAAGCAAGTGTGTGGGACTCGTGGTTGATAACATCCGATAATGTATTTTACATTGTGCTCCATGATATATTTCATATCAAGTTGAAATACAGACAATTCCCTTAGAATTGAATAAAGCGTCTGACCATGACCTGATCACTATTATAACTACACAGAAGATGCACTATGTGATTTCTACTCCATTAAAGGCATAGTAACAATGGAAGCACTGAGTAACAAGTAGACGACTGAATTTTACTCTGTGGCTCAACCAGAAATACTCAAGCTTGTGCAATAAGAGAAAGGAAGGAGAGACTCAACAATGAATGTTAGAAGCTATTGACTTGAGAACAAAAGCATTCCCAGGTGTTTTCAGTATTCCTGACCTTTCCGGGCTCAGCCTCTGTTACAGATTGAATGTGAGGCCTGGCATTCAACTGCTTCTCTACTCGAAACACAGATTCCAAAATACTAGGACTCCTTGAAAAGCTATTAGAATGTGCCAGACTGATCTCAAACCTAAGAATGATTCAAGAAAGTCAGAAAAGATTTGTGCTTAGAAAGTGGATCTACAGTAAAACATTTTCATTTTTCTAAGTTTTCTTGACACATTAATTTAACTACACACACACACACAGAAAACAATCCAATCCCCCTCGAAAACGCACTGGTCTGCCCATGGTGTGCTGAGTGCTCAAGTCCATAGTTCTTTCACATAAACCTGGACACATCTCCCCACTCATTTATATCCCATGGTTACCCAAATATTACTGTTTACTCCCAAATCATTATTGTAATTATGCTATTTAAATATTATCAGTGATGGAAACTGGTGGAATAAGAGGCTCCAAAAACCCTCTTCTCCATCAAAGCACTAAAAACACTAAAAAAATTTATCAGAATCAGCTTTTTCAGAACTCTGAAAATTAACTGTTCACAGCAATCCAAGGACTGTTTACTCAGGAAAAAAAAAAATGTTGAATCTCAGTAAGAACAAGTTTTGTGGCATTTTAATTTGCCATATTCTCCTCTCCCTAACCCCAGCTGTGCGGTGGACTTAAAAACCAACAGCACACAATCATAGTAAAAAACGAAAACAAAAACACAACAGCACAGGAACCAGTGGACAGAGCAAAACGGGTTGTGGCTCTTCCAAAGCCCCATTCCCTGAGAACGATGTTATTTGACCGACCTTGTGGTTCTCCAGAAGACCTCACTCACAAGCTTTACTGACCTGACTCAGAGCTAGCTCTATGTGAACAGCATTTTCCCCCAAAGATAGTCAGAAATAATCAGAGGCAATTATTTAACATCACAGGTTGCCTGAGGTGGTGGACTAGAGTTGGAGCAAATGATAGATTAACTGAAAACTTAGAAAATCAGGGTAAAGAGATGTCCATAGGGGGCTTCAAAAACTCCCACACACTCCTGGGAATCCAGAAGGCCAATGTGTAGGTCACATCTATTTTCTGAACTTCTGTAATTATTGTCAAAATCACATCATTTAACACTTACGTAAAAGAGTAGCCCATATGACTTTTACTTACAGGAGACTTTTGTCTCCCCAACATTATATTAAGAGCTAATTTTCACACAGCACCCTATGCTAGGCACTGTCCTAAGTGCTTTAGATGTGTTGGCTCATTTCATCCTCATAATAAATTAAATACTGTTATTATACCCATTTTACAGAAAAGAAAACTGAGGTTCAGAGTACTTAAAATCCCAAGGTCAACTACTACTAGGGGGTGAAACTGGGATTCAAATGCCAGCCCTTCAGCTCAAGAGGTCACACTCCTAAGCACACAATAATGTAACTTTTTTTAATTTTTTATTTATTTATTTTTTCAGAGAGAAAAAGAGTGTGCGAGCAGAGGAGAGGGGCAGAGGAAGAGAGAGAGAGAATCTTAGGTAGTCTCCATGCTCAGCACAGAGCCTGACGCAGGGCTCAATACCACAACCCTGGTTTCACGAGCTGAGCTAAAATGAAGAGTCAGACACTCAACCAACTGAGCCACCCCAGGAACCCCTAATATCCCTCCTACTTTGGCCTTTAGCTTATAGAAAGGGCAAAGGCTTCAGAGTCAAAGACCTGTGAACATGCACTTTCTAATCTGGGGAGATCATTTCATCTCTGTGAGTCTTGGTTTTCTCCTCTTTAAAATCAGTCTGATAATAACACTATTTTATTTGGATTATTATGAACGTTAAACAATAGTATATATGGAAATACACTTTGTATACTGAAAGGTGCTAATAAAAACACTCCCTCATTAGATGATCGGGTCAGGGAGACAACAAGAACAGTGTGGCAGAGCAGAGTCAACAAGACCTGGGTTTGAGTCTGACTTAAACATCTGCTGTCTCTCAGACCTTGTGCAAATCACTGCACCTTCATGGGTCTTAGTGCTGGCATCTACAAAATAAAAATAATACACGCTAACTTTCTGGATTCTGAGGATTAACAAGAGAAAATAAACAAAACACCTGATATACTGTACTCAACAAACATCATTTCCTTTCCTACTCCCCTCATATCATAAAGCAATAACCTGCTCCCATTATCTTTACTTTGCTTTATTTTGCTTTATAACACTGGTCAGCCTCTGACATATATTGATTTGTTTCTTTATTTTCTGTCACTCCTATCCGGGATGTAAACTCCTTCAGGTCAAGGATTGTCATTTTCTTCACTGCTGTATTCCCAACATCTACAACAGTGCCTAGAAAATAGTAGGTGCTCAGTAAACATTTGTTGAAGGACTAATTATTATCATCTATCATTATCAGTTATAATTGAGATCATAATCTGTATCACTGTAATCAATTAATACAAAATGAGGCAGATATCACTGAGTAACTTTAAAGTACACAATATGCTCTCAACCCAATTTTCTCAAAGATTAAGCAGCAGGCTACCCATATCAGAATCATCTTAGGTATTCATTACACCAGAATCACAGAATCAAAAGGACTGGGGTGCCTGAATGGCTCAGTCAGTTAAATGTCTGACTCCGCTCAGGTCATGATCTCATGGTTCGTGAGTTCGAGCCCCACTTCAGGCTCTGTGATGACAGCTCAGAGGCTGGAGCCTGCTTCAGATTCTGTGTCTCCCTCTCTCTCTGCCCCACCCCTGCTCACACTCTGTCTCTGTTTCTCTCAAAAATAAACACTTAAAAAAATTTTTTTTAAGGGTGATGTCCCAGGAATTTATCTTTTAACCAAAATCCATCATTTTCTTTTTTTTTTTCCTTTTAATTCAGACTTCTGTTTACTAGCTATTTAAAAACCCTATTACTTAATACAAAATTTTGTTATAATTTGAGTACAGGAAATGTAAGGCTTTTAAATTTTAAACTCAAAAGCTCTGAAACTAATTTTACTTTCCAATGTGTTCATAGATTAAAGCAAAAAAAGAAAAGATTTATTTTCTAGTTACCATATATTTAAAGTCCAAATATTTTCTCTGGCCCAAAACATTTGTCATAATTTTTATGAAATGATTCTTCTAAATTTTTTCCCTCTCTTCAGTGTTTAGAAATATCTTTAGATAATTTTTAATTCACTAGAGTTTAAAATTTGGGGTCAGCTCACAGGGAATCATTCAAAAGATATCAAGGAAACAATCCATATGTTACAAAGACAAACTTTCACAATAAGAAAATAAAAACTATAGCATTAAAGTGACTGCCTCATTGTCATTTCAAATGGTTTCACTGTGCTGGGGGGCCTACGCTAGGTTAAATATGATGGTAACTCCAAAGCTACAGCAGCAATCAAGACCACCCAACTACTTGAAAGTTCAGGGGCACATAGTGGAACTTCTGCTACAGCTTGGAAGGTGTTCAGAGGGGCTTGTACCACATACTGGGTCTTTGGCTCTAAACACAGTAGCAGTTGGACCTCCACTCCTTGTATGTACTGAAGTCCAAAATTTGGATATACTGACATGTAAGCAGATGATATACTCAGTCAACTAAATGTAAAGTATGAACAGTTTCGTACCCTGGTCTACCTTCTCTCCACCTGTTAGCACAAGCTGGACAGAGAAATGAATGAAGCTCCTCCAATTAAACACCTGGAAGAGGAGCCACAAAGAGAGGACAGTCAAGGGAAGCCCCAGCCTGACTGCTGAGCCAGTTCTTCTCCCCCTTTACTCATCAACCGTGATCCCAGAGAGCACAGAGGTGGAATCCATAAAGGATGTATGACACTGTGAAGGGGCTTCTCTGGAATTAATACTTTAGGTACATCAGCAGGAATTAGCAAATGCTGATTTCAAGCTCAGCATTACTGCAGGCATTCAGTGGAAGTCAGAAGGTACGGACTTCTTACATGTTAGTTGGGGAGAGTGTCATAAATGGCACAAATTAATGTTCAAGAGGACTAACATATAGTACCTAGTGAAGAAATTTTTGTAAAGAGACCCTAGGCCATAAAGCACAATGGTTGTAAACAGCAGATTTCAGAGTCGGGCAAGCACTGAATTCTGGCTCCACCGCTTATTTACTAGCTATGTCTTGGCATCCGTGTTCCAACGTTGCTAAACCAGTATTTCCATGTCTGTTTAATTGTGATAATTCTACTTCCTGGAGAGTTCTTATATAGATTAAAAGCCAGCTGCCATATGTACTCAATAATAAGAACATTAAAAGCAACTATAATAGAGTATAATCTGGGAGGTATTTTTCTAAGTATTCACTCATTTAATTCTCTTAGGAATCCTCTGATGGTTACAGAGTAGAACACTGAGATGCAGAGAGGCTATAGAGCAGGCTCAAGGTCACACCTAGTAAGTGGTGGGGCTGACAGCTGACTCCATGACCCTTAGTCATGGTAACTTTTTGCCTTTCATAAATGGAGGCCAAAAAGGGAGGTCAGCAGAGGCAGGTAATGGAGTAGATGTTTAGTCACACCTCTAGGACACCTGGCTGCAACATAAAGAAGTAACTGGATGGCGATAAATTTTTTTATTAGGACACATACAAGAAGCTAGAATCTCTTTAAGGAAATGGGATATAAGCCAATCACTATTCTACTCAGCGACCTATAAGAAAAAGGAAAAAAAAAGAAAAAGCTCTTTATTCCTATGAAAGAACTATCAACTGCAACAGAACAACAATGTTGTGATAAATATCAAGATTTTATACCCACAATAATGCATACACATTTGTGATGTTCCCTGCAGCCTAAATGGTCTTTGTTTCTGTTGCTGTTACTTAAATCAAGCAGTTGTATCCTACCCTCACTTGGAAGCCACTTAGAGCCTGCAGCACCATTATCTTCAGCAGCTTGCTTCACTGCTCTTGGAGGCAGCTGGTACCTAAACGAGGAGGAAACTTCAGCAAGTGTTACAGCACCCTTTAATCTCTATAATGACAGCACTTAGACCCTAATTATCCAGGCAAATAATTCATGCTCCAACAGTGGGAGCAAAGGCCCCTTTTGGTCTCTTTCCTCCCAGTGCTTTCATCAAACTAAACTCAGAGAAGACCATGGCAGTTATCCAAGGTGGACTTGCCATGACTCACAAGACTGCCTCTCTGGAGAGGTCAAGACTACCTTAAGGATACTTGATCACAGAAAAGGTACAGTTCCCGAAGTCCTGCAATTTAATCAGGCCTCACTACTAAATGACAGTTGTCTGGTTGCTGCTAACTCCAACTGTTAAAATCTAGTATTCTAAAAATGCAGAACATTTTTATCTTAATATGTTCCTTCAAAATATAAAACCATAGTTTTCATATGAAACAGGGCCAACATAAAGACAAGAAAAGAAAAACATGAGATACCATACCATTACATTCACGGTCTAAGAAGAAAAATCAGAAAGAAAAATATCCCTGTGGGCTAAGATATACGTGAAAGATTTTATAGTTGCAATATTCTTATCCCCATTTCACAGATGAATAGAATAAAACTATACAGCCTGTTCAAGGTCATATAACCTATAGGTGAGAACCTATAGGTCAGACCCAAGTGTTCTGACATTAGAATCTAGTCTTGCTCCATTGTGCTGGGCTAGCTCTCCTAAAAATGGAATTATTTGAACTGGCACTTGAACAAGTACAGAATTTATCAAAGTTAAAAGAAGAATGCAGGGCATTCCAAGAGGAGAAGAAAATAAACAGCAAAGGCACAGAAGTAGACTGGAATAAAAGGATTTCCTAAAGAGGATGGTACAACATATTGGAAATTTAGTAAGGGAACAGTTTAAAATATGTGAAAAGAAAGAAGGCCTCCAGAGAGCAAAATGAAGAAAGTGGTAGTTTAGGGAAACCAATGCGATAGGTATGTGTTTGAAAATAATGTCATTTATTGAATACCTTCTATGTTCTAGGCAAACATTATCTCACTCAACCGTCACAACTTTGTAAATATAAGTATCATTATTTTTTTATTTATTTCTCCTGTTCTAACAGCAAAGTGTCTCTAAATTTGGAAATTCCACAGTACTTTTCTAATTTTGGTAGAAAGCAATAAAGAAAAAAAACACGCAGATAATGTGAACTAATAGAAAGACTTTCTTCCATGTTCATATTTTCCAATCTGACAGTGATCTTCAGAAAGAAATTCAGGACCAAAATTATTACACTTTTAAAATCTAGAACTCAAAGTGTGAAATTATGCACCATTTTAAAGAACTGTCATTTGCAAATATAGATGTATTTAGCATGCAATCACAAAACTGTGTATGAACAAATTGATTTTATAAATAGAAAATGACTAAACAGTGTAATTAACTTTGAATGGGTAAGTACTTAATGAAGTATTTATTATAAGCATACTCTTAAAGAAGAAAAAATAATTTTTGTGGTACGAGTTTAACCAAATTTTGTTCAATTTAGAGCAATTCAATAACTATCTGTAGAAGATCCATCATGCTAAGAAGATCTCTGGCAGAACCAGGTCTTCCAACAGGCCCTATAACACTAATGGTCATGTTTTGTATCTTATGTGCTCCCACGTCTTCCTCTGCTTGCACAGCTCTGTAGACCAGGGAATACCTCCATCTGAGGAGTACCCAGTTCTTAGTCTGCCCAGGAACCTACAATAAATTATGGCTGGGCTTAAAAACAGGAATTACGAGGGCACCTGGATGGCTCAGTCGGTTAAGCGCCTAACTTCATCTCAGGTCATGATCTCATGGTTCTTGGGTTCGAGCCCCATGTTGGGCTCTGCACTGACAGTGCAGAGCCTGCTTGGGATTCTCTCCCTCTCTCTCTCTGACCATCCCCTGTTTGTCCTCTCTCTCTCTTCTCTCTCTCTCTCTCTTTCTCTCTCTCTTGCTCTCTCTCAAAAATAAATAAATAAACACTTTTCAAAAATAGGAATTACTAAGAAACCCCTCTTGGAAATTTGAACTAAGAGACTACAGAAAAAATTGCCATCTAGTGATAAGCTGAGAGTTTCAAGTTGTGTATGGTCCGGGCTAGAACAGTGGAGGCATTGTGCCATCAGATTTAGAGGAAGCTGGTTTGACAGAGAAAACATGAGACGGAAATGAGAGAGGCCATGCATCCCCTGAGGGACAGAGAGAAAGAGATAAAAACAAAATCCTTCATTTCTAATGTTTTCCCAGTTCCATTTCCCAAGAGTCTTGTACATACCCTGGTGCCTGTATTTATATTTCTGTGTGATTTCACCAGCTGTCCTTACAATAACCTTCTTGTTGAATGCTGATTTTCAGTGCTTTTCTGTCCCCAGCCAGCAAGATATTCCTGTCTAAGACAGCTGCTGCGATTCCAGCTCAGAACTATCATCTCAAGGGTTCAAAGATGACTTAACTAAAGTCCCTGATCCTAAAAATCTTGCAACCAAGTGGAAAATAAATACAGACCCATAGCAAATAAAATACGAGACACACCGTGTAGAAGAGTACAGGGTATAATCAAAGTACCACGGGAAGAATGCCTGGTTCAAATTAGTTGTGTCTAGGTAGCTTGAAGAAGGTGAAATTTTTACTGAATCTTTTTTTTTAAATTTTTTTTTAACGTTTTTATTTATTTTTGAGACAGAGCATGAGCGGGGAAGGGGCAGAGAGAGGGGGAAACACAGAACCTGAAACAGGCTCCAGGCTCTGAGCTGTCAGCACAGAGCCCGACGTGGGGCTCGAACTCACGGACCATGAGATCATGACCTGAGCTGAAGTCGGACGTTTAACCGACTGAGCCACCCAGGCGCCCTACTGAATCTTAAATAATGTTAAGATTTAAAAGGTAGGGAAAGGCAGAGAATTATATTCTAATGCAGGGAAACAGCGTCGGCAAACACAGCGGCAGCAAAGGGCAGCTTCATGGAAGAGCAATTGTTCTGAAATTATTTTGCTATGTGATACAAGTAGAACAGGAGAGTTTAGGAAGAGATAAAATAAGTTTGGTACACACCAAAACTGGTCTTCCCACAGAGCTTTTCAATTAGAGAATTACCTTATTAATATAAGGTTTAAAAAACTTAAAATTCAGGGGGCGCCTGGGTGGCTCCGTCGGTTGAGCGTCTGACTTTGGCTCAAGTCATGATCTCACAGTTCAGAAGTTGGAGCCCCACGTCGGGCTCTGTGCTGACAGCTCGGAGCCTGGAGCCTACTTTGGATTCTGTGTCTCCCTCTCTCTCCCCCACTTCCCCACTCATGCTCTGTCTCTCTCTGCCTCTCAAAAACGAATAAACATTTTAAAAAATTTAATAAAAAACAAAAACTTAAAATTCAATATTTAGTATTCACTAGAAACAGAGGTAATCAAGGTAAGGTATCAGTTATTAGGCTATGTGATTCTTTGTAGGCCTGATCTTAGAAGGATCTAGAAGACCAGAAGTGATTTTCTGAGTTAAATGTGTAAAAAAGATCAACAAATGTGTTTACTAGGAAAGAGTTCCACAGATCCCAGTATAAAGAGTTGGGAAAGAAATCAGTAACAAAAGGATAGACCAAGAGGAAGGGAAGGACAAGGCAGTGCAAAGTGTGAAGTATGTGAGAAAATAGATACTTTGTGAGTGGCAACCAAGGATGACAGAGTTGAGAAGCATGGTGAAATTAATTAGCCTCAAGGTTCCAGAAAAACTCAAGCACAAAGTAATTGTCGTGGTTTGCATTTATAGCATAGAAATAATTTTTCAAACCATAAAAATTACCAGTGTATCATCAGCGTAACCTACTGATGACTCAGTAGGTTCGTGAGCAATCAGACCATGATAACCAAAACACTGAATTGGGTATTTAGAACTCACCTTAACTATATTTCTAGATCCTAGGAAAATTCTTTTATAATCTAACTCCAGTGAAGGGTATTCAAATGAAACTAAAATAAACATCAGACACTTCTATTTCTGAGAAGGCATTAATCCCTTCAAAGTGGAAGTGTTATTCTTTTTCCCCTTAATAGACCACTGTAAATTTTATAAATGAATTTCATATATTCAAGCAGTCTAAAATTTAAAATATCAATCTAGGGTACCATACTATTTATGAAGCAGTCACTGGAAATCACATGATCTCTTTCTGCCTTTTCCAAGCAGCTTGAAGAACCATTTGGTGTAGAGTAGTGCTTACCTGACTCAGAAATTATTCAGTGAAGTGTATTAACATGCCCTAGACTTTGGAGGAGTCAGGTATTGATAAGGGAGATAGTCATTACAAGAGACACTCCTAGCTGCTAGTTCATTATTTTGTTCTCATTAGATAAAATAGTAGTTATCCCCTACAAGATAATAGCAAGGATGAACTGAAACAGTGTGTTCCTTCTGGGATGGAGAATGAGAAAAATACAGCCAATATGGTCAATATGTTACTCTTCATATTTTATACTACTTAGAAAACTATGTTCAGGACTTGAAAAAATTTAACTAGTATATAATATGAATTATTAAGAACTTGATGAACCAGGAGAATGATGAAGAAGTACTTAAGTCTGTGTGTTTAAAATCAAAATTATGGGAATGCAATCTGGTGCAGCCACTCTGGAACACAGTATGGAGGTTCCTCAAAAAAATAAAAATCGAACTACCCTACGACCCAGCAATTGCACTACTAGTCATTTATCCAAGGGGTACAGGTGTGCTGTTTCAAAGGGACACATGAACCCCAATGTTTATAGCAGTGCTATCGACAATAGCCAAAGTATGGAAAGAGCCCAAATGTCCATCAACGGATGAATGGGTAAAGAAGATATGGCATATACACACACACACAAACACACACACACACACACACACACACACACACACACACACACAATGGAGTATTACTCGGCAATCAAAAAGAATGAAATCTTGCCATTTGCAGCTATGTGGATGGAACTGGAGGGTATTACACTAAGTGAAATTAGTCAGTCAGAGAAAGACAAAAATCATATGACTTCACTCATGAGGACTTTAAGAGACACAAACACACACACACACACACACACACACACACACACACACACACACACACACAATGGAGTATTACTCGGCAATCAAAAAGAATGAAATCTTGCCATTTGCAGCTATGTGGATGGAACTGGAGGGTATTACACTAAGTGAAATTAGTCAGTCAGAGAAAGACAAAAATCATATGACTTCACTCATGAGGACTTTAAGAGACAAAACAGATGAACATAAGGGAAGGGAAACAAAAATAATATAAAAACAGCGAGAGGGACAAAACAGAAGAGACTCATAAATATGGAGAACTGAGGGTTATGGGAGGGGTTGTGGGAGGGAGATGGGCTTAAATGGGTAAGGGGCCCTAAGGAATCTACTCCTGAAATCATTGTTGCACTATATGCTAACTAATTTGGATGTAAATTTTAAAAAAATAAAAAATAAAACAAGTTAAAAAAATAAAATCAAAATAAAAAACCCCCTCCAGAGCAAAATTGGGGAATGATGAAAACTCATACCAATGTCTACGAAAAATATCTACCAACCAAGTCTAACATCTCTGAGTACAGACTTCACAAAGTATATTACATACAAGGTCTGTGAAGGATCCATCTAATAGTGTTTCATTTAGAAAATATTAAATTTTTTATTAATGTTTATTTATTTTTGAAAGAGAGAGAGCATGAGCAGACAGGGAGACACAGAATCTGAAGTAGGCCAGGCTCCAGCTGTCAGCACAGAGCCCGATGCAGGGCTCAAATCCACGAACCATGATCATGACTTGAGCAGAAGTGGGATGTTTAACTGACTGAGCCACCCAGGTGCCCCTCATTTAGAAAACTCTACTGAGAAAGACGGACTTTTTGTGAAGTGTATAAACTTTAACAAGTTACTTTATCTCTCAGGTCCTCATGTCTATTCATGTGAAGTAGAAAGGGTATTAGTATCCTTTTCAAAGGGTTATCATAAAGATTATAGGACATAGATAATTTTGCAGATCTCCTGGCACTGAGTACTCAAAAATGTTGGTTTCCATCTTTTGTCTACTATGTCATCATTTGGTCTTCTAGGATTAGGCCTACAATAATCACACTCTAGAACAAAGTAATGTTAGCTATTGGCAGTCAACTCTACAAGCTCTCCTTGAAATGTCTGATATGTAACCTCTACATTAGTTAGAAACATAAGGTATAATATGAAGATAGTATCCTGTGGGGCTAATTTAGATAATCAATAATGAGCTAACATTCGTAGTAGTTCAAAAGTAAAGGAAAAATGATAAAGAATTGCTTTCTACACCTTTTAATTATTTAAAATCCAAGAAGTAGCTGTAATTTAGAGAAGACTGAAATTCAATTGTTTTCCTATGCTCTGTAGAAGGTAAGAAATGTGTAGATTATACCCCAACTACTTTGAGAAATTCCACTTATGTATACCCAAAATAAGATAAAAGGGCAGAAAATGATGCATATGTCCTTTTACACATTGCAGTGAAAAAAACTTTACTTAAAACAGGGGTACCTCAACCTAACAAAATTAAACGGGCTGTGAGACTCACCCATCTAAAACCACCTCCATGTCAGGTTTCATTCATCATTTCATTTTGATACAGTTAATATTAAAGATACATCATTTCTACAATATGCTCAAAAGATAAAAGCACTTTAAAAACAATGAACATGACACATCCTGGAGGCAATTATAGGTTATATAATTGGTGATCACATTTTGTTAACAATCAAAACATCCTAAATTGCAAGTCAACCAAGTATCTATAAATCAGATACACAACTGGGTTGGAATTAAAAATAAAATGGTCTTGCTTCTAAATTCTATCTTAATTCACCTATTATCACACTTCATTCCCTAAAATTTGATGTATTTTATGTCAATGAAACTGATTATTTTTCTATAAATTGAAGTCATCAACCTTCCCAACAACCTATATACATTAAGACTATGATTTGGGAAGAACTGAGAGACTGTGCAACAAAATTGTCCCTTTCTCAAATAATCTCTAGTGGGTTTTTTAGTGTTTATTTTTATTCATCCTTTGAGAGTTCTTAAACTCTGTATTATGTCACATTATTTGGGTACTTCAAATGATTAACTCATGAGTGCGTATGGACATTTGGTTTAAATTAGATTAAGGCTCAATCATACAAAGTCCAAAATGGCCTCTGTGAGTCCTATTATATTTCGATTTAGTTTCATTCTTCCCCCATGTCAATAAGCTGTATGCATGGATCTCATTGGCATTTTACATAGGTGGGATAAAAAAAAAAAAAAAAAGAGATGAGGTGTCAGTTGACATCACTACCAGAAAAAAGCTCTCTCAAATGTATGGTGTTTAATGGAGAAGTAATCTGCCCAAAACTATAAACAAGACAGCGTTAGCGATGGCATTATAAATCCTTAGTATCTAGAACCTCATTTATCTTTGCAATTCCAGACTCCTGACATATAGTCACAGATCACAAGTTCCATCATGAGAGTGTTGAAGGTACCTGGCAGCAGAGAAGGGCTACAGGCCAGGGTAGGCAAAAACACATTACTAGTGCCACAACCATCCTACACCTGGAGTAAACATCATTGATCATGCCACTCTTTTTTACTGAATTTGTCTAATTCAGTAAACAACTCCACTAAATGATAAAAGCTAAAGTAAAAATTAGCTTCTAAAAAATGCTCAGTGTGACTTGTTTCCTTCTCATTGATATTAATAATTGTATGATAATTATTCCTTAATTAATATATTTTAGTTCCTTAATCAAAAAAGGTTTTGCTATATACAAGGGTCCAAGGAAATTAAAAGGTATTATATTGCTAATGACCCACTGTTTTTTGTCTAAAAAAATTACGAATTTCTTCAAACCATATGCAAATTGATCATGCTGAGTATTATGTATTTTAACTTTTTAGGAAAAATTTCAAATATTAAAAAAAAGTAAAGAAAATCATCTAATGAATGTATTTATCAAGAAATCGTCTCCAATAGTTATCAACTTTCTGCTGTCCCAATTTCATCTTTTTTTCCTAAGGTATTTTTTTTAATTTTTTTAAGTTTATTTTTGAGAGAGAGAGAGAGAGAGAGAGACAGAGACAGAGACACAGCACAAGCAGGGGAGAGGCAGAGGGAGAGGGAGACACAGAATCCGAAGCAGGCTCCAGGCTCTGAGCCATCAGCCCAGAGCCTGACGCAGGGCTCGAACTCACGAACTGTGAGATCACGACCTGAGCCAAAGTCGGATGCTTAACTGATGGAGCCACCCAGGCGCCCCCCGCTAAGGTATTTTAAAGCAAATTCTAGAAAACCTGTGTCATTTTACCCATAAATACTCACAAATATATAAATATATATCTCAGAAAAGATCTACAATATATCACTGTATCCTTAACACACTCAACAAAATTTGCAATTATTTCTTAATAACAACTAATAACCAGCCCACATTCAATTGTCTTCCCCAATTGTCTGAAAATGCCTTTTGAGTTTTTGGTACAAATTAGTAACCAAGATCCAATTGGTTGATAAATCTCAATAAGGTACTTTTCAACCTATAACTTTCTTCTCTTATTTTTTTTAAATGCTATTTATTGAAGAAACTGGGTCCTTGTCTATAGAATTTTTCCATTTTGTATTTAGCTAACTGGATTCTTATAATGGCGCTTAATCCGTTTCTCTATCCTCTCTATTTCCTAAAGCCTGGAATTCGAAATAGAGGCTTTATTTTATTAATCAGTTGGGTTTTTTTGTTTTTTGGTTTTTGGTTTTTTGGTCAAGAAAACTTCATCCATGGAGATGTTCATTATTGTTTTACTTCAAGAGGCACATGCCTCCATTTGTCCCCTTCCTGTCCACAATTAAGAATGGTCCATCCACAGGCACCTGGGTGGCTCTGTCCATTTAAGCCTCCTACTCTTGATTTTGGCTCAGGTCCTGATGTCACAGGAGATCTTGCTCTGGGCTTGGAGCCTGTTTAGGATTCTCTCCTCTCCCTCTGCCCCTCCACTGCTCGCTCTCTCTCTCTCTCTCTCTCTCTCTCTCACTTTCTCTTAAAAAAAAAAAAATGGTCCATCCATTGTCAAGTCCCCAATCAACCTTTTGCTTGATGATTATTTGTGATTTGTGATTATTAACCTGTTATATCATTAGGGCTTATAAACTGGTAATATTTGCATTCCTTCTGCCTTTAATAGCAATGGTTTTTCTATAAATAAGATATTCTCTTATATAAACTATTAGGTATTCTGAAATACAATGTATACAGAAAATTGCAGGAGAAATAACTGAGCCCTTCCTTTTATCAATTTTCAAAACAATGATTTGATACCCTAGCTGCCTCCAAGGGTGTTAAAAAGGTTTTTGTGTTTTGCTTTTATGCTTGTTTGGTTTTGTTTGTGTGTATTATTAAGTGTTACACTGCACTATGATCATTATTCTTTTGCCCCATCTTTGGCCAGTGGGAGCCCTTCGGGTTGGCTCCTGTATAATTTTGACATGATCATAATATGCTCGAATAGCTTTCTCTTATTTGTTCTGACAAGATGTCCCAGGCTCATCTTGTACAATTCCTGCCCCGACCCAACAATCTGTCATTTCTCTAAAGAGCCTTCTTTATTGGTTTGTTTGTCTTTTTTGGTGGAAAAATGATATTTAGATGTCCATAGAATAGTCATTGTGACTGTGTGGTCCTTGCTTCTGGGGCTTTTTCAGTGTGCAAACCTAAGAAAAACATGTATTTTCAGATAGAAACAAAATAAATACATAAGATATATATCTCCAAGTTAACCAATATAGGACTTTTACTTAACTTCTTTGATTTTATATTTTAGCTTTTCATCTTGCTGTGAATATCCTGCTTCCTAATGTTAACATAATTACTTACTTGCTTTATCCCATCTATTTACCTATGTATCTGTTAATAATAAAGTAACAATGCCAACATTACCTGCTACAATACCACTGAGGGCAGTTTAAAAAAATTCCGTGTGTTTTTATCTTTATATTTCACTAGTGCTGTAAAGTTTAAACACATCTTAAAACATTGTGTTTTAAAATCACCAAAAATATGGGGCACTGGGTGGCTCAATCAGTGAGCTTCTGACTTTTGCTCAGGTCATGATCTCACACTTTGTGGGTTCGAGCTCCACGTCAGGCTCTGTGCTAACAGCTCAGAGCCCAGAGCCCGCTTCGGATTCTGTGTCTCCCTCTCTCTCTCTGCCTCTTGCCCACTTGTGCTGGCTCTCTCCTTCAAAAATAAATAAATAAACATTAAGCAAAAAAATGTTTTTAAATAAAATAAAATAAAATCTCTAAAAATTTATTCTTCGCATAGTTCTCTGTGATACAGAATTAAGTTTATTAGTTTCTGTTTGTCCCCAGTTTTCTAGATAGATTTGTTGTTTTCTTTTTAAATTAATTTTGTTTTTAATGACATAAAATGCTTACATGGTTCCCAAGCCAAAACTATAAAACAAAGCACTTCGGTAGAGGTCTAGCCTCCATTGTTATCTCTTCCCCACTATTTTCTTCACATCTCTGCATATAATCATTTTTATTAGTTTTTGGCTTATCCTTGCATTGTTTCTCTTTAAAAATATTAGCAGCGCACATACACAGACACATACATACTCACGCACTCAAGCCAATACTTCTCACCTGAGAAGAAACTTACAGTATGCATTCTTCTGCATCTTATATTTTGATTATTTTTTTTTTTACGTTTATTTATTTTTGAGAGAGAGAGAGAGACAGAGGGTGAGCAGGGGAGGAGCAGAGAGAGGGAGACACAGAATCCAAAGCAGGCTCCAGGCTCTGACCTGTCAGCACAGAGCCCGATGCAGGACTTGAACTCATGGACTGTGAGATCATGACCTGAGCTGAAGTCGGTTGCTCAACCAACTGAACCACCCAGGCGCCCCATGCATCTTACATTTTTAATTAATAGCATATTTTACAGATTACTCCAAACATTTTTAGAAACCTACAACATTTTATGGATGTACCATCATTCTATATCAGATGGTTGAGGGTTTTTTAATAATTTTAAAAATTATTTTCTAATAATTTTGCAAGTAGTTTATTATTCTTAATGAGATCTTTTATTTATAGTCTATGACAACATATTTTCCACTGAAATAAAAAACTAACTCTGCACTTTTCTAGAAACATACCATATCCCCTTCTCAAGTACAAGACTGCTGACTCTCATGTGAAAATGTTTATGTCCACAGTTGGAAAAAAATGAAATACACTTCTTTAAACCAAAGCAGAAATTTGTGGTTAATACTTCTCCTTGGACATGAACTGAAATATAACATTTACTCTGTGGGTTATAAAACACAAGAAAATAAGCAGAAAATCATTGGTTTGAACTCATAAACACTAAACATTTCTTATAAATTTTGATGGTGCTAAGAACTTGGTAAAATGTATCACAAATTTGAAAAATAAAGGTTTTGAGTCAAACAAGTTCACATTTTGCATAACACATCTCTATTACCTCCGCCAATACATAAATGGCATAAATTTTGAATTCATATATGCAAAATTACTGAATACATATATACATCACATGAATATATCAAATGTGTGTGTCACTGAAGCAGAAGTCATCAAGGATATTCTATCAAACAGCTCCACACATGTATATCTGAGCACCTATCAAGCACTCTGCTAGCCACTGGAATATAAAACTGAATTGGCTCCCTGAATTTAACTTTTCTACTAACCTGTGAATTTTTAAAGGATTGACAAAAGACAGACATAATTTACAAATGCTGAAAATGTGCTAAGGAAGGACAATGATAATTATTTACAAACTACACTGGAGACACACAGAGGAGAAGTGCAACTGATTAATTTTGGGAAAGCTTCCCAGTCAAGCGGCAGCTGGGCTGGTCTGGGAAGGATAAATAACTGAGGGTAAGATGGGCAAAAGAATTCTTGGCAAAGGGAAAAACAAAGAATATTATATTATCCATTAGAAAATCCTACAAACGGCCTTTCCCAGGACTTGGTACCTGTAGGGTCTCTAAAAAATACCCAGGCCTGGGTGACACTCCACCCCTACAAAAGGACAGATTAATTAGCCTGGAATGAGACTGATCATAGAAATTTTTAAAAGCTCCCCAAGTAATTCAATGTGAAATCAAGGCTGACAATCACTGCAATAGTAGATGTCTGGAGCTATACAAAAAGATGCAAATCCTGCATGAACAGATCTTTTTAGCTCCAAGATAGAGGGATGTCCTCTTTGCTTATAGGAATCCTATAATTGCTATCTGATACTATATCCTGGGTGTAATGTTCTCAATATTTCCCTTCCACTTTCAAACAAAAAAATGGTCACCTTTTTTAATGCATATTAAAGTCAGCACTCTAACACTGTTGTTTTGCTGTTTTTTATACATACAGGACCAATGATGTTCTTAGCAGTAGTGACAAGGCTTCAACTTAAGCCAAAATCTATTGCAAGTGAAAGAAGATTGTCCATCTTTTTGGCCATCGATGCTTAATTATGCATTTCGTTAGGTAAAGTTTTTACTTTAAAAGGTTCATTACTAACAATTAGTCTTCTCTCTTTTCTAATTTATATGCACCTGTTTCTAATTACAGTGGCACCATGTCAGCCTTAGAAAATGCATCTTAAACTCTTTAGAACAACTTGGATATTTCTGCCCACGCAAGAACATTTATCTTCCGGTTTAAGAATTAAATCTACCTTATTTTGTCTCAAATACTTCATTTGAATTAAATCTACCTTATTTTGTCCCTGTGCTTTTCTGGTATAATGATTTTTGTACTCCTCTAATACTTAAAAGGGAAATATGGGCATTTATATTTTGTTTCTATTCTGAATGCTTACATCTCATTGAAGGTGGTAAGCATATCTGAATGAAAAAGGAGACAGTAAACCCTGAAAAATATTTTTTACTCATTAAATTTTTTTTCTAATTCTGTGACCCTGCTTATCACTGAATGTTTGTGTCCCCCCCCATCGAAAAAAATATATATATGTTGAAGCCCTGATCCCCAGTGTGATAGTATTAGGAGGTTGGGCCTTTGGGAGGTAATTAGGTTGAGATGAGGTAATGGGGGTAGAGCTTCTCTGAAGGGATCTGTGCCCTTATTAGTAGAGGAAGAGACCAGAGCTCTCTCCCATTCCACCATGTGAGGACACAGAAAGAAAACCACCATCTGCAAACCAGGAAGTGGGCTCTCAGAAGAAACTAAATCTGTCAGAACCGTGACCTTGGACTTCCCTGCCTCTAGAAATGTGAGAAATAAAACTTGCTTAAGCCACCTAGTCTATGGTATGTTGTTACAGCAGCCCAAACTGACTAAGACAGAGCCTCAGAAGCCAAACCAAAGCCACACTGACTAGTGTCAGAAAAGTCTTCTGCCAGAAAATGTGATTACTATCTTAACAAGGGCTGGCCATAAACAAATTCTCTACCCTCAACAACACCTTAAGCTGAAAGCACAGAATTCCATGTTATCTATAGGAGCAAGTCGGGGGGGGGGGGGGGGGGGGAGATGTACTTACAACAATCTATTTTTGTAGCATTAATATGGGATTTTAAATATAGATTATAAGTTATCACTGACTAGTTAATAAATTCCTATTTTGGGAACTTTCAGAATCTCAACATAAATTAATCTTAACAAGGATAAAAAGAAATGACATTTCAACAAGATCATTTAATTGTTTTTAGATTACAATTTTTAACATGTGGTATTATAAATTGAAGATATGAATGCTACTTTAAAAAAAAATCATCAAAATTAATTCCCTCTAAGTAATGCACAGGACATTCTCCTACCAGGGTAAAGCATGGGGGAAAATCTGTTTTCAACATTCTAACTCTTCATCTGGGGTATCTCCTTTATCCCTTCCTGACCAACTACCAAATTCCACAGGCTGTCTATGACATTCCACCCCAGGCCTGTTTGGCCCCAACGTGCCCCTGGGCTTCCGCTCTTACATCAAAACTTCACTATCCTTTTTACCTTCTCCTCTGATCTCAATTTTCTGGCAAGGACTTGATGAACAAATTCTTATACATACATTCATGGATGACAGTAAGTTCATTCCAAGTATGAATTTATGAATTTTCATAATTATCATCTAGAGCTTCTATTTTAAAATAAGTAAGCTATCCTAATGCTGAACATTTAAGTGATATTGTTTAAAAAAAAAGAAAGAAAGAAAAGTTCCAAAAGACCGAGTTTCACAGCTCTGTGTAACTCACTTAACCTTTCTCATCCTCAAATTTAGCAACTGCAAAATTTATATGATATCCACCCCCTTTGTTGTGAGGATTATATGCAAGGAGATAAGTAAAAGTACCTTGAAGCTTTTAATAACTATAGGAAGATTACATCTGCATGCAAATATGTGAATACACATGCACACATTCCCATGTATATAAGATAGTATTATTATTTCCCATGTATATAAGAGAGTGGAGCACATGGACCTTTTAGTCCTACCTTCTGCAACTGTCAAACAAATGAGTGACCAGTTAAAATATAAGATGAAAAGGAAAAGAGAAATGACCTTTTGACAGAAAAAGATCACTAAATACCTTGGAGACTACCACCGAGAAGCCCAGAGCTTTTAGAAAAATGGTCACCATTTCATACCTTTAGCCTTCCAAGTCCAATATAGCTGAATTTGACACAGCGGGAGAATACAGAATAAAAATGGCCCTGCAGGTAATTTCATCCTATTATGTTTATTTGAAAGGAAGACTGAACTCTATGCATTTCTTTCAATGTTCTTTCTTACAGTTTTGGTGCACTGATCAGAAACGACCTAAAGCTATGTGCTGAGGGCTGTAATTTCATAGGAAGTCTTGCAGTAAAAAAATTGATGGATGTGTATCCGAAAGGAGATAACTCAGGGAAGGCATCAGAAGCAAAATAAGATTGTCTTAAGTAAACCCATTTAGGACTAGCCTATCACGTAGACTCCACCACTATAAAGTTACAGGTTGGACAGGAGCAGCCAAAAAGCTTGTAAGATATGCTGAGGAAACAAGTTCAGGCTGGTGTGTAATCTTAAAGCTGCTGAGACAGGAAAATCACTAATTGCATTTTCTGAGTGACATTTTTGATCACCCTACCTTCTCATGAAAGAGGATTTTCTGAAAATTGAAAGGGTGTTAGGATGTTGAGAAATCAACCAAGTGGTGATGTGTTTGCCCGGAATATCATTTTCTGGTTTTGAAGGGATTAGCAGGAAGAGTTGTTTTTGTTGTTGTTTTCCCCAGAACTCATGCTATGTCTGAGCAGTTATTTAGGACAGGCCTCACACACAGTATTTTTTCACAAGACTACTGAAGTGGATAGAAATTCATGCCAACAAGACATAAATGTCAGTGGCTCCCTTTCCTTGTAATTTTTCAGAAGAGTCTTATATAAATGTAGTGATGGGAACAAGCAGTAATGGGATTCCTTGGTGAGGAAAAGAAAGAACAATATAATGAATGGGGAGCTTCAGGGCAAGAACACCATCAGCAGGAGATAAAGAGAAGTTGAGCTGTGTTCAGACTGAAAAATTATTAGAGAAGCAATCTCTAATCTCTGCTAATATGTTAGTGGCTGTATGAATACAGCAGCTATATCATTCATGTTGTGATAACTATTCTTTTCTGGATGAAGAAAGACTCTAAATACACAAGTCCTGGTACTGGCGAGAAAATGGAATTTCAGCACCTTAAAATAATCATTTAAGGAAAGGCACTGGGCTTTTGGAAAGAAAGCTCCTTCTCAGAACCCAAAAGCCACGAGATCACCTGGAGAGGCTGACGAGCTAACTGCCAGTCAAGTAAGTCAAGAAGTTACAAGGGAGAAAACAAAACCTACTAACCTACTTGGGAAAGAAAAGTTTATCTCCCTCTCAGCCCCCTCAAGGTCCTCTTTTCTACTCTCTGCCTCAGAAATCCTTAACTAGACTGTTTAAAAATCTTAACACTTTTTTTTACATTATTTACAATTACTTAATATATATCTCGACAGCCCAATTTTACTTAAGATTAGATAAATGTTAAATTAGTTTTAAATATTTATTTGATTCAGCACTAAATTTTATTTACAGGGGCTCAGTCTTCATAGTTTGTTGATCCCATGACAAGTTCTTAGCCCACAACATTTAAACATGAGATGGAAGTGTGCCACCAAACTATTTAAAAATCTGAATCACACTGACTTCCATAAACTGCAGATTTCACACTCCCCCCCCCCAACCATATTCATATTCCCTACCAGCTAGTCAATCTGGATAAAAATGTTGAGAATATCTGGCGTTGGAAAAAAAAGAAAGATGTAGAAGACTTTCTCACACTATAAGTAGCATATGTTATTTCTAGACAATTTATTTAAAAAAAAAAAAAAAAGATTTGTTCAGCATCCACTACATGTCCACCTATTCCCCAAACTTGGGGACGTGTAAGAAAGAATAAGAACAGAATCCTTATTTGGCTGAAGATATATATATATATATATATATATATATATATATATATATATATTATATATATATATATATCCATAACATATATGTATTATATATATATATATAATATATATATATTCATTGTTTATACTTGTAAGAGAGCATGATTATACCTAAATTGTAAAAACTGTATTAGAAATAGTAATTAATAAGTAAAGTTTCCCAAAATGATCAGGGAGACATAAGATGAATTTCTTACTATATGCCGCACGAATTAGAAATGGAGAACACTGAAATTTTGGCAACAATTACTTTACTTTTCACATTGTTTTACTTTTTGCCTTTTTAAAGTAACAAAGTAAATGAAGAAAGGGAGGGAGGGAGTCCTAAAAGAATTATCGTGGTCCAAATTGGATGTGCATTGTCATATTCTCAGACTTCCAAACACTGCCAAATGTCTGTATATTTTGACTCAGTCCATCAAAGATTAGCACAGGGAAGCCCAAAGCCAGAGTAAAGGAGCCATTTGGGTGCATCTCTAGGAAAGATGCTTTTTCCCCTAACAAACAACTAAGCAAGATGAACCCCAGATGGAACAGGGCTAGCCTTAGAGTGTACCTGCCAGTAACTAGAACCAAAGTGGGAAAACCAACGTGAGGGGTCAGTCAGGTCAGGTCTGTACATGGTGAGAGAGAAGCCGGCGGAGGGGGAGGGATTGGATGTCAATTAAGTATCTAGAAGGAGATGCTCACAAGGCTCACCTCCACTGAATAGTTGGTGCTAAGAATCCCTCGTGGTTTCTCGTATCTTTATAACAGAGCCAGGAAAAAAAAAAAACACGACGCTTTCGCAAATTATTTCATTCTCTGTACTATTGTTTATACTATTTGTCCCTGAGTTAATACATCTTTATATTGCTATTTATCTTCTTCCAACACTTCCCCAACTGTTTTACAAAACTCCCTTTGAATCCCCCAAAACCCAGTGCATAACTGTTGTGTAACAGGAAAAATGTATTTTTAAACACTTCGAGTGCTCTTCTGCTTCTTCCAATCCACAGCCCAAGGAAGAATCGGGGAATCCGAACAGCAGCAGAAGTACGTTCTGCTTCTGACGCCCAAAATAAAAACGTGAACTCACATTTTCTCTTAGCCTAACTTTATCAAGAAATGAAAGGGTATTCTGCATTTCGGAACTACTCCTTTATACGCACAGAGACAAGCCGGCTAACATGCATCAAAGTTAGGGTTTGGGGTTCAAGATGGCGATGTAGGAGGATCCTGGGCTCAACGCCTCCCACAGACACCAAATCTGCAGCTACATAAGGAACATAAGGCGTAAAAACTGTCTGAGCAACTGCTACAGATCGGGTGAACAGACAAGGCCCACATCCAGGCAGGTGGGAGACGCTCCGACACCATCGCACCGCGCAGCAACCCCCAGTCGAGGGAACTTAAACCCGGGAGCATCTCCCTAAGGAGCAAAGGGTTGGAACCCCACCCAGGGCACCCCAACTTTTAAGAGAGAGAAAGCCCCTAAGACAGCTAGCTTTGAAAGCCAGCAGGGCTTGCAAGCACAAGAGCCACCCGAGGATAAGAGTCTGAGAACGAGGCCCCTTCAAGGGCTCGCGAGCAAGGACTCACCTGCCCAGGGCCGGGCGCGGAGGTGGCCGACCCGGAAGTGCCCAGACTCTGCGTGGATGAGGCTCGTTGGCTAATCCTGAAGCTTCGGCCAAGGCTGAGCGGCAGGCCTCTGATCTCTCACACCTCTAGAGGCCTGCCTGGCGGGCGGGCACCATGTTCGCGCTGTTCCTCTGCCGGAGCCATTTTCACGCCGTTCCTCGGCGGGCGCCATCTTTTGTCTCTCTTTCCTTTTTTTTTTTTTTTTTTTTTTTTTAAATCAATGCTGGACTTCCTCCCCCCCTCTCCGCCCCCCACACACGCAGACACCCCTCACCCCCGCAGGCGCCTGCTGTCCGCTCTCCCTGTGCCGTGCCTCAGAGCACCAGTATCTCTCCGAGGAGAGTTTTTACACTCGTGTGATGCCCGGTTTCTGCAGCCATCGGCCGGCGGATGTCCCTTGATCACCCGGCTCTGGAGGCCACAGGACTTGGGGTCCCGGGTCCCAAGGCACTGTAACAATTGGAGAGACTGTTCTTGGGCCACTACTACGCTCGGGGCGCTGCGAGGACGGCCGACTAAAACACACCCCGAGTCTTTCTGTGGTTGAGGCCTGTTTGCCTGTTCTGGAGCTTCGGCCTGAGGGGGGCAGGCTTTAGGTGAAAGGTCAACGGAGGCGCTGTCCAGGAATATAGGCTGGTGGACACGTCTTTGCACGGTCTTTGCACTTTGCCTTAATCCAGTGCGCCCATATCTCCCTGAAAAGAGCTTACACCCTGGTGTGGTGCCACAATTCTAGCAGCTGCACCAGGGGACACGTCTACATCACCTGGCTCTGGTGGGTGGTGCTTCCGAAATAGTAAGAATAAGAGGCATTCAGAGAACGTGAGATAATGTGGGGCTTACTTGGGTCCTAGAGGATAGACCTATTCCCTCTAATTCTCAGGATCGCAACCAAGGGGACAAATGTTGAAGAGTATAAAAAATGCCAAAGTAACCCCAAATATATTTCAGAGAAACTATGACGGCATCTAACTGTGTCATACTTGTCCAGCGTGGCAAGGCAGAGATAAGACAGCAATGACTATGGAAGTATCTATTCTAGATCAATGAGATCATTAAAGCTGTGTGTCAACTTGGAGAGGCTATGGTGCCCAGTTATTTGGTCAAATACCGCTTAGAGGTTGTTGTAAAGATTTTTTTTCAGATGTGATTAACATTTAAATGAGTAGACTTGAAGTAAACCAACTGACCTTCCATAATATGGGTGGACGTCTAACAATCAGTTGAAAGCCTTAAGAGAAAAATCTGAAGTCCCCTGATGGGAAACTAATTCTGTCTCTAGACAGTCTTCAGACTCAAGACTACAACAACTCTTCCCTGGGTCTCCAGACTGGTAGCTTGCCTTGCAGATTTTGGACACAATCATGAGAGCAATATATACAATATGCATCCTATTGGTTCTGGTTCTGTGGAAACCCTGACTAATACAGTAGATAAGCCTAAAATGTCACCCTGAGCCTGCATTGCCTGAATGTCATACAGGAAACCCAGCAGTTCCTGGGTAGAGGACTAAAATACAGAGAGAGCAGCAGAACATCTGAAACCAGGGATCGGTAGGAGGGGGCTGCAGGATGCAGAACTTCAAGACCAAAGTAAATGGCAGCAACCATGGATTTCAGCAGCATGTGATTCCAAAAATAGCAAGTCACACCTCAGAGGATGCCAGCTCCCAGACCCCAAAGGCCAGCACAGACTAACCATACCACAAAAAAACTTTAGGGAGGATACTAAGAAGAGCATATGAGCCAGTCCACACCCCACCCCCCCACCGCAGCCCTCTGTAAGATCACATGACTTTCTTGCTGAGCAATCTGCATGCGAACATGCAACATGAGAGAGTAGAATAACAGGCTGACATAAAATCTGTACTTTGAATTCACTCTTCCATGATGACATACACTGGACTAATCCTAAATAGGCCAGATTAAACCCAAGCCTACCTCCGTTGTCAAGATTAAGTTCATTCCAGGAGAGGTGATATCAGCAAGATGGCAGAATGGGAGGTTTCTGCTCATATTCTCCCTCAGCAACAATTATTTGGTAGACATGTACAGACAAAAGTGCCTCTGTGGGCGTTTGGGGATCCAGATAAGAGATGCCAAAACCCCAGTGGGGTCCAAGACCAAGAAGAGCCATTTTGAGAAAGCAGGCGGGTGCCCAGGTCGCAGACTGTCCAGCTGAGGTCCCAGTACAGACACAGAAAACAGCACTGTCCCTCTGTGGACTTGGCTGCTCCCCCACTTGGCCTTGGTCCTGCCACTACTAGCACCATCTGCTAAGGGACTCTGGAAGAGTCACATCTGTCCTTGCCTCCGGTAGCAGGCCCCTCTGAACTGAGTATGGCTGTGAACTCCAAAGTGTCCCCTAACCCAGCTCCAGACCCTTTCAGCTCTGGTCCAAGAGTGTCCCTGTTCACCCAGGATTGGGCTGGGAGACACACCTGTCAGTGCCCTTGAAGGCAAGCCTGCTGCCTTTGGTCCCACCATGAATCCTGAAATGGTATTGTGATTCGGCTCCAGACCCTTTCAGGGAGCAGTCCTGACAACATGCCCTTCGGTGCCCCCAAAGTCAAGGCCACTGACAGGAATCCAACTGTGGATCCTGAATCAGCCCCATGACCCAGCTGCAGCTTTACTCAGTCTTGGTATACCAACAAACCCAGAAAGATGCACACCAGTCCATTCTCCTGGAGGCAGGCCTGCAGACCTCCGTCCCAGATATGGACCCTGAAGCAGCCTTATAACTTGGGTGCAGCCTCTCTCAGCTGCACCCAAAGCAAATCCTAACCACTAGTGACCTGCCAAGTGACCCAGCAGGAGCCCTACCAGGGATTCAATGGGAGCAACCCTATCTGTGCACCTAACAGCCCTGCCATCTGTAGACCCAACTGAAGACCTTGAAGTAGACCCTTGTTTTAGCACCAACCTACTAACCAAGGTCATAGAGGCAGTCCTGTCCACCCAGGGACCAGGGTAGACATCTGCCAAAGCCCCTGATCACAGGAGCACAGTTGCTGGGATGTATAGTAAAAGTATGGTTAGTTTAGTAAGACACTGCCAAACTGTCCTCCAAAGTGGCTTTTCTCAAAATGCATTTATTCAAAGCAATGAATGAGATTCCTGCTGTTCCACATCTTCACCAGCATTTGGTGTTGCCAGCGTTCTGGATTTTGGTTGTTCCAATAGTTATAAAGAGGTATCTCATGGTTATTTTAATTTGCAATTCCCTAACAGCTTATGATATTGAACATCTCTTCACATGTTTATTTGCCATCTGTTCACCTTGTTTGGTGAGGTGTCTATTCAGCCTTTTCTGCTCATTTCTTCAAACTTTAAATGTGAAGGAACAAATTCACCTACTTTTATAATAACCTCAAAATAGATTTCCTTCCTGGATTTCTACTATTTCCATCCTGAGATGGGACTGAAGAATCAGAGGTATTTAATTGGGGGAAAAAAATCCCAAATCACTCACTCATAATCTTCTCTGAAAAAAAAAATTAAAGAAAAAATTAGAACTGTTAATTTCCTCAGGGAGAAACATGGACAGACAACATTGTACCTGAAAATAATAATAATGCACATTATCCTGCTAGTCTGGAACATTTGCCTCTTGACTTCCGTTGCCCTGATTTCACCTCTAAAACATTGACAGGACGCAATGGTCATCACTGTCCTGGTCTGAGTGATTAATCTGAAGGACTGAGCTATTTTTGAATTGCCACTTTAGTTTTATGAGCTATGCCCTCACTTGTTTTGAATGACCTTATATTTAGTTCTTATCAATGTTATGGCCAAGTAAAACAGGGATCAAATTACTACACAAGCTCCGATTCATGAAATTATTTAAACAACTATTAGCATTGGGCTAAAAATACTGTTACTTTCTAATAACTAATACATTTTCAAATAAGTAGCAAGTCAGGATATTTATTTTCTGAAAATGTGTTATATCAAAAGATAATAAAGTACCATTGAGAAAAATCAAAATTACCTTATTAAACCATGTTTTGGCAGGAGTATGGTTTAGAATATGAAAGTGGTTGTTAATGGGTCTCAAGCAGTTTATAATTTATTTATAGGCATGGCTATTAAGGATACTAAAAGTATTGTAACATAAAAAAGAAAACAAAGAAAGAGACATAAATATAGGTCATGGTCAAAATATCCTTAGGCAGCAATAATTTAGATAAAAATTAGCCTTCATTTTCTAATACATTTTCATTTATTGAACCAAATATTATACATAATAATTCAGATAAAAATTATATATTCTTTTAAACTATTAATTTTAACATTTATGATTAACATATATGTACCTTATGCTCTAATTGAATCTCTGCTTTAAAACTCTTGTTTGAAAGTGAATATCCAGGGATGCATGGGTGGTTCAGTCAGTTAAGCATCTGACTTTTGATTTCAGCTCAAGTAATGATCTCTTGGTTCATGAGGTGGAGCCCCGCACGTGCTCTGCACTGACAGTGTGGAACCTGCTTAGGATTCTCTCACTCTTCCACTCTCTCTGCCCCTCATCTGCTCACACATGCTCTCTCTCAAAATAAATAAAATAAACTTTAAAAAAAAGTGAATATTCATATAATGATAGTTTTATCAAATTTTATCATCAAAGATAAAATGAATAAATTTAAGGCCAGATAAAATTCTGAAACTACAACAAAACCACCTATGATGACAATCCGTAGGAAATCATTAAAAAGTAGAAATATCTAGTCATCACGAATCACTAAATAAGTGGAAGTTCTAGAATACTTTTGGAACTGCAAGCAACTCAGAAAGTCATTTGGTCCATCTACCATGTTTAGTTAAGTCTATAATTAAGAATTATGCTGGGCATATAGTTGTCGATTTTTCTTCTAAAGATACTTGGAACATTTTCTGATCATCCATTGCAGTACCAACATTTATTAATTACGTTCTAGAATGTCTTCCTTCTCTTTGAATTCCCTCCTGCCACGATTTCCTCTGTTTTACCTTCTGAAGGAATTGCAAATAATTTCTCAAAAACAAGAGCAGTGTCAATCAAACATCAGTTCAATCAGCATTTTTACCTAAGTTAAATAGAAAATACCAGGGGCACCTAGGTGCTTCAGTCGGCTAAGCGTCCAACTTCCACTCAGGTCGTGATCTCATGGTTTTTGGATTTGGGACCTGCATCGGGCTCTGCACTGGCAGTGTGGAGCCTGCCTGGGATTCTCTCTGTCCCTCCCCCTCTTGCTTTCTATCTCTCTAGAAATAAATGAATAAACCTAAAAAGAAAATAGAAAATACCAGTGTGTTGGGGATTCAGGAAACTTGTTTCAGTTATCCATATGTATATGTGTGGGTATTCATTTATGTGCAAGTATATGTCTGTCAAGATAAAAATATAACTTTAAGTATAATCGTTTTTAAAAATTAACATAAATTTCTATTAGGACACCAAGAATTATTCCTTGGTCATTTTTTATTCTTTTTATAAGTTGAAGAATATTTTCTGACTATATATTTTCCATTTGACTCAGAAAATTGTGTTGTTGTTCACATAATTATTCCCCTTGTTAATTGTCCAATTTTGCTTTGGGAAAACTCAAAAAATATTTTCTTACATACTATGTTGTGACTAAATTATATAAAACCTAGAATTATGACCTTTGGAAATTGAGAATAATTTAAAACCTTTGATGTATAATTTGTGACATAACTTCTATTTAGCCCTCATGTCAAAGAGAATCTCTCACAATGTATGTATGGATCAGCAAATGTAAATTGTTATTAGAATTGATATAACCAGGAAGTGTTTTTCTGTGTGCGGTACAATTGAAGCGTCAGTTGTGTTGCAGTAGGAGCGTCTGGGTGGCTCAGTTGGTTGAGCATCTGATTTCCGCTCAGGTCATGATCTCATGGTTTGTGATTCGAACCCCGTGTCAGGCTATGTGGTGATGGCTCAGAGCCTGGAGCCTGCTTCTGATTCTGTGTCTCCCTCTCTCGCTGCCCCTCCCCTGCTCACACCCTGTCCCACTCTCTCTCAAAAATAAATAAATAAATTATGTTGCAATAAATATCATTCCTTTGACATGTAATACAAAAAAAGTATTTAAGAAAGAATTTTTCTATGCTAATTTGGCACAATTTCTCATTAGTAGAGGCAGAAAAATTCAAAACTTTGTATTAATTTCAAACATTGATAATATGAATCCTTACTAAAATAAAAACTAAAATGATGAAAAGGAATGTGATATTATAAAACCCCAAGCATTTTCTTGAGTTTTTTTTTTCTTTTTTTTTTAAATCAACTTTACTCCGGTGTAATGGACATAAAATGCTGTGTACTTTAATGGGTACAATCTGATGAGTTTTGACAATCTACCCACCCATGTAACCACCACCCTTTCCAATCAATCTTTTTTCAGCCATACAGTGTGAATCAATGTTATTAAAATATATTTTTATTGTTCTGTGTAGTTTGTTTCTTGTCATTGCTGGGTAGTATTCCATTGTATCAATATATCACAATTTGTTATCTAGTCATCTACTGATAAATATTTGGATTGTTTCTAACCTTGGGTTATTATGAATAAAACTGCTATAAATATTTGTGTACAAGTCTTTTTATGAATATAATCAGAGAGATTTTTATAAGGAATTTTTTATAAGAGATTTTTTATAAGGAATTTTTTATAAGAGATTATTATAAGGAATTGGGTCATGAGATTATGAAGTCTGAGAAATCCAAGATCTGCAGTCAGCAAGCTAGAGACCCCAGACAGCCAGTGGTATAAGTTCCAGTCTGAAAGCCAGAAGACTCAAGACCCAAGAAGGACTGATGTTTTAGTTTGAGTGAGAAAAAGACTAAGATCCCAGCTCAAATAGGCAGATGAAATTCCCTCTTACTCAACCTTTTTACTTAGTCTTTTTGATGGATTAAGGTCTTCAGCTGATTGGTGAGGCATGTTGTTTTAGGGAAGACAATAATGTTTGGCCAAACATCTGGGCACCCTATGGTCCAGCCAAGTTGACACATGAAATTAACCATCACAGCTATTCTGTGAGTAATCTCATATTTCATAACACACTCTAAACACCAAAAGTAATTCCCGTAGTACATCACTAAGACTGGTGACAAGAAAGTAAGACAAATCAGGGAAGAAAGGAGGGAGAAGAAAGAAAGCATGAACAAGGAATCAAGGATTATGTAACCAAGGAGAGGGTTTATCAGTCTGATGTGTGTGTATGAGTACAGCTTATATAAGATGTCATTGGAGAGGCTACAGAAGATGTTTCCTTGCTGTGCAAGTACACTCCTTAATAACAATAAATTCTGAAACAAACACCCTTTAGAGACCTACCTTGTGGCGTGGGGTTCTAAAATCACAAAGCACACTCACTTCAATTACTTGCCCAATAATCATCTTCTTCATCCCAAGCAAGGGAACGTTTTCAATAGAACCAGCTCCATTTGGAGAAGCTAAGAGGTAATTGGAAAAATGATTCTGAAAACCTATACTCACAAAATCCTGAAAAGTTTATTTGCTTAAAACTCTTCTTTAGGCTGAAATTTAGAAGAAATGTCCGCACTTCCGACTCTCCATTCCACCAGTTTATAGGCAATAAAAGTGGTATCTGGACTGATATCTTTTAGAGGGATGACCTCTGACCATTGTATACTTGACCAGCAGCCATGAGAATGTCCTCTGAATTAATTCCAAGTTCTGTGGGGAGTAAGGACTTCTTAAAGACCATTTTGTTGTTTTTTTAGGTACTAATGTTGTAACCTGACATTTTTTCCTTTACTTGGGACAAAGTCTTCATAAATATTCCCTTCAGGATGGGTAGGGGGAGGTGAGGGGACAGTTTTGTTGTAAAGAAAGTGAGAGTCTAGGTTCCAATTTCCCATGCTGGGACTGTATTTGCCATTCCTTGGGCATGGGTTCAAAGACAGCCTTTCCAATCTGTGAATTTTATGTTTTTAGTATTAAATGAAAATTGGCAAGTTTCAAATGTCTGCCATGATTTTCTTCATATTTGAAAGCCTGTACAGCTCTCAGGTGTGTGCACTTGAACATTTCAAAAGAGTTTCATTCTTTCAGGCGCTTAGGATTATAAATCTAAGTATTCAATTTTGCAAATGGGATTTTCCATACCCTGAGATTTTGATATAAATGAGCACCTATGTGCCAAGAATTGTTCAAAGTGCATGACGATTTTCATTTTTAACTCATTTAATCTTCATAAGAACCACAGAAGTTGGTTACCATTATTATCCTTATTTTACACCTGTCTGTGGCATAGTGAGGGATGAGGTACTTCACAAGTTTGCACAGCTAGTAAGTGAAGGAGCCAGAAATCAAACACAGATTTGATTTCAATGTTCTTAAACACTGTGCTATGCTACCTCTCCTTAGAATGGCCCATTTTCTCTTCTTGAAGTGGATCAATTCCTGAAGTTAAAAATGAGGATAACATAAGATATTGCACCTACTTGGGTAATATATCATAGAATTTGGGAAAAGCATTACATTGATACCTTCATATGTTTCTTTTGTACCATTATAGGGAAATTTACTTTACCCCAAAGTAAAATAGATACACTACCATGTAGATGCTATAATTTGTAAGTATGTTTGTCAAAGATCTTTTTTGAAAGTCTAGAAATGGCATCAAGCAAACATTAACATTTAAAAGTGTAATGCCAAAAATGATCTAATTCCATTGATTTTCAGATTTTTTTTCTGTTCAAAATTTATCATAGCATTTTATATCCCCAAAATAACCAATTCCCACTTGATTAGACAGGAAACCATCTTATACTTAGCTAGTATGTGTCATCATTTTTGTGTCTTCTTCTAACTTTAGTTAAGAAAAAACATCTGGTTACCTGAAATTGGTAATTAAACTGCCCCTGAGGACTTACTATGACTCTTGAAACCTTTAACTCCCAAACCTCTAATCAGTGAATTCATTACGGATCCCTGCCAAGTTCTCCTTATTTTTTTCAAGCTTTTCAAATTATTGAGATCCATACTGGACATGCCCTATAATTTATTATTAAAATATCATTGTCATCTTATCTCTCCATCTTGTGAGGACTGCTCTGGGAGTCAGAAGATTTAATATCTACTTTCCGTTTCCAGTTTATTAGCCTTTCGAGTTGCATAGGTCACCTGACTTACCTGCATCCCAGTGGGCTTCCATGTAGATAGTAGCAACTTGCCCAGAAAATTTTTACCATCTCAAGATGGTATGATTCTATGACTTTCTCCAGTGAAACAATAATTTTTAATTAATATCCTTGCATAGCTAATTTTTTTTGCATTCTCTTTTGCCAGATTGTTTTTTCTTTGCAAATCAAATTATCCTTCATTTATCCCAAGGGAGCTTCATTATATTTATTTTTCAGCTTGTCAAAGTCATTAAGAGTTCTAATTTGCCACAAGGTAAGGAATTCATTCACTTAAAATATCAGTCCTTCAATGCCAATATGAAGTACCTAGGAAAAATGTCAGAATATTCTTGTGTATATTAGATCAGTTTCAGAAATTTATGGAAGATAAACTAGCATGTTTACATCTAGTCTCAGAAAAGTTTAACAGGAGGGGTACTGGGTGGCTCAGTCAGTTAAGTGTCCAACTTTGGCTCAGGTCATGATCTCACTGTTTGTGGGTTTGAGTCCTGCATCGAGGTCTCTGCTGTCAGTACAGAGCCCACTATGGATTCTCTGTCTCCCTCTCTCTGCCTCTTCCCTGCTCTTGCTCTCTCTCTCTCAGAAATAAATAAACATTAAAAAAGTAAATAAATAAACGTTTAAAAAAAGAAAGGAAAAGTTTAACAGGATAAAAATAGGTCAAAAGGTGAGATTAACCAATCATTACTGCTCCTCCATTTTCTCTTCCAATTGTATTTATTTCACACCCCCATTTACTGTGCCAGGTGCTATGCCAAGAAAGCACAACAGATGTATTTCTTGTCTTTGAAGAACTTAAATCTTAAAATAGGTATTACTGAAGTGCGAAAAAAGGGTAAGAAATAGATTTAAAATATGCAGAGAATAAGTGACTCTTTCAAAGTATGTGTACTTTTACCAATATGTTCTGGTTGGAATCTTGTAGCAAAAGGTTCTTTATCATCAAATCTGACCGCATGACTTGGGCAACAGCTTCTACTTCGCTCGTTTTCATATGACTTTTAGGAAGGATCTTATCTAGAAACAAATATTGTCTTTATTCTTTTTCCACTACTGTTTTTTCAACCTATTCCGCTCGCCTTTCTTCCCTTCCCCTTCACTGGCCTTCCCAGTCTGCCTCCCCGCAATCCTTACACAGTACCTCCTTCAATGTAAGTAGTTCATGTAAAGTCAGCCCCATACTTTCCTTGGAACCTGGGTCCCCAAAATTAGTGTCAACTTTTTCTTAAAATTACTCTCAAATTGTTTCTTCCTGAGAAATAATTTAAAGGTTCCTGAGAAATAATGATGATGATAAATCAAGTGTAGCTTCTTTTTATGAAGACACTTAAATCTCTGGTATAGGGATTATAAATAATTCTTGCTGGAGTGAGATGTGCATGTGCTTAACTTGCGGCCTCATAATTGGAGAAGGTCAAGAGAACTCTAAAGGAAGAGTTGGAAAATTTCTGGTAGAACTGAAATGGGGAGAGATAAGACTTAGAAATATTTTAGCAATATTTGAGAATATGTAGAATGTTCTAAGGAGTAGATGTAGAGGAAAGGCAGAGTAGAATAAGCAGTCTGGGCATAGCCTTATATTCTAATTTGTAACTATAGATAAGGAATTGGACAGTGAAGAAGAGAGTTGGCAAGAGAAGAATTTTACCAAGAGTGGTTTGATGGTTACAATGATGGATTACTAGCTCACTCCTGATAAAACACATAAAACACCCACAGCCTCCATTCCTTTGTAAAATGTGGCTAATGGTGCTCTCCTACTGAGGGAATGTCCAAAAGAACAACGAAAATTATTGAAAAGTTACCAATTTAAAAAATTCCTTAAATAATAACTTTTCTTTCCTGAATTTTTTCAAAGCTTTATTCGACTAGTCTCAAGACTTATTTTAACATGTCATATTTTATTCTAACAGAATACAGCTACCCTGTTTAAAAACCTAAGAGAATTTTTCCTTCCATCAATTGAAACATGTCATTGGTGTCTAGTTCTAACAGCAATCATCATAATGTAGAATAAGATTTGTGCTTTTATTCTTTTTCAAAATTAATAATATCCGAGAGAAAGACTGGTAATGAAAGTCACAGTAAATGAAAACATGGTACTGGGGAGATGCTGGGTCAGGTGTGCCAGAATATTTAATATAGACCAAATCATTTAAAATTTATTTTACAGAAACAGATGCATTTAAATTACTATTTAAGTGCTCTTACACATTACTGTTTATAGGGTTCGGTTATAAACTGCTCATTTGGTTACAGCTCAGTAGGTAAGTGTGTTAATGAACAAGGTAGACTTTGAACCATTTATTTAGGACATGCAAATACTTTCAAGCTAGGAAAAAGGTTCTTCTCCTCTGCGGGACTCCTATGTAGAAAAATACTGATTTTATGTTGATTCTTGTGACAATGTTAGAGTCGATAAAAGTTTAAAACTAAATGCTTGATGGGATTTGTATATTCAGTAGAAATAAAATTCAGTGCAGTTGTGTTCACAGCCTTTTTATTTTTTGCTTGGGAGTTTTAAAAATGCTTCTAGAAGAGGTGAATGTTTTATTGATTAGCTAACCCTACAATTTTTTACTATGTATAAATAATTGCTAGGTGTTTCAGCAAGTTCTAGTTGTAAAACTGACTAGAGTCAACATTATTTGGTAAATTACTATAATTCCTTACTAAACATTTTTCACATTTCAATTAACTTTTTTTTTCCTCCACTAAGGACTAAACAATAAAGTCACTGTGCAGTTAGAAATCATTTTGTCATGCCTGAACATTACTGTTTCACAAAGAGCAATCATTTTTGGATACGTAAGCTGTCAGTAAAATAATTTCATTTACCTTTTAACTGATGCTTAAGACTCTTTAAGACCATCATTAACAAACCTTCTTTAATGATTAGCCAAGAAACATCTTCAAATAATTAGCAATTTTCTGGCACCAAGCGGAACACCTTTGTCCTATAGTAGTAGAGGGCAGAAGAACTTTTGAGGAGGCCCACCGAAAAGACGGTTCTAGGCCAGATATCCCCGATGAATATCTGGAACCATTTAATAAGACTTGCATGGGAAGAAGAAGAGAATGGTTCTTTAGTATCGTCATCATGTTATAATCGGCAGAGGTGGGTTTGAAACATTCTTCTTTCCTGTGTGTAAATATGGAACATCTGTGGGAGCAAGTGCCTGTGCAGACTATGCAAACAAAAATAGAAAGATTTCCATTTCGAAATCTCCTTCCTGGGATGGTCAGGGATGAGAAATAAAAGACTGGATCCTTCCGTGGCATTTTAAGGTAATATTTACAGATGCTAGAGAAAATAATCAGGTTTGTCCATTGTTTCAAGACAATGATCTTAATGGATAATTTTCTTAATGTCCCCAAGCATAAGATTCCTCTATGCAGATAGAGGCAGGTTGATGTGATGTTGGTAGCAAAAAGATTATGTTATTGTCTGCACAGTTCGAAGTCTCCATGATGATTATAGATCAGAAAGTAATTTAAAAAGACAAATTCTATTCCCCTAATGCTTTCCGTGAAAGTAGTTAAGATTACTATTCCAGATTACTTTTAAAAACTCACATGCTGACTTTATTCAAGGAATAATTAAAATATTTCAGTTAGATTTGGCTCACAGCAATCCTTTTTTTTTGTTATCACAATCTTAGACTAACTTTCCTGATCATACCAAGTTAATTTAGACTAGATGACTGAAAACAATGGAGGAAAGTAATAACTATCGTATTTAAAATAATTTGGGGTTTGGGGCACCCGGGTGCTCAGTGGGTTGAGCTCACTTCAACTATAGCCCATGTCAGGTTTTCACAGTTGGTGAGTTTGAGCCACACATCAGACTCGCTGCTGTCGACGCAGAGCCTGCTTTGGATCCTCTGCCCACCGCCCCTCTCTGCCTCTCCCCCACTCACGCTCTCTTCCTCAAAAATAAATAAAAACACTTATTAAAAAATAAAATAATAAAATAATAAATTTTAAAATAAAATTAAAACTTAAAAAATAAAACAACTAATAAAATAATTTCGGGGTTTTTTTCCTCTCTGGCGTTTATAATACTTTTCAATAGACCAATGAACCCACCACACTTTGAGGTTAGAAATTTTATGCAGTATATAATATGTCCACATAAGAAATCAAAATCAACAAATGGTCTTTGGTCTTTCTGGTTGAGGACAGACATTTTTAAATTACAACTTCCAATTTTAACTGTCTCATAAATAAGTCCACCCTGGTTCCATTCACCTATAGTATAAGACAAATTTCCTTACTGGGGGTATTTAACAGGTAATTAATGTGCATGCCTTTTATCCCTGTCAGAGAAGTTATTTTCAAAATATTTTTTAGGAGCAACATGGCATATATTAAAATTTTTTTAATGTTTATTTATTCTTGAATGAGAAAGACAGCGTGCGAGCAGGGGACTGGTTACTAGGTCTTTCTCTCTGGGTCTTTCTCTCTAGAAAGAGACACTAGGTCTTTCTCTCTTGAAAGAGAGACACAGAATCTGAAGTAGCCTCCAGGCTCTGAGCAGTCAGCACACAAACTCATGAACTCATGAGCCATGAGATTATGACCTGAGCTGAAGTCAGACGCTTAACGGACTGAGCTACCCGGGTGTCCCAACATACCACATATTAAAAATTGTATGCTGTGAACCTTATTTAGTATGTTCTATTGGGAAAACATCAAGCCAATTACATATTTTTAAACCTGTATGTCTCCAGGAATGGGGCTATATTGTGTTTTAGTTTAAATGTTACTTATTATAAAACAGTAGTATTTTAACACACTGAAGAAAACCCTATGGTTGTTGGAAAAAAAAAAAAAAAACTAGAACCAATTTATAAAATTAGAGCAAAATTTATTTAGATCAATCACCCGTATTTTCAGCTGTGATGAAAGAATGGGACACCCCTATCAACACGGTCAAGTGGTAGGGTGGTACTATACTCAACGAAAAGCCTGAGATTGTTTCGAAAATTTTATTGAGTCTGTTAGACTGGAACGCTGCTGACAGTAGATGATATTAACTATTCTAGAACATTCCAGCAAATGAGATTATCACTGTTCTCACCCCAAACTGTCCTGTCAATTCTACCTTTAAAAAAAATTATTTTCTGTATGATATACAGGCACACCTCAGAGATACTGCAGGCTCAGCTCCAGATTATCGCATTAAAGCAAATATTGCAATAAAGCAAGTCAAATGAATTTTTGGTTTCCTCGTACCTCTAAGAGTTATGTTTACACTATCCTGTAGTCTATTAGCCGTGTAATAGCAGTATGTCTAAAAAAAAACAACGTGCATACCTTAAATTTAAAACACTTTATTGCTTAAAAATGCTAATCATCATCTGAGCTTCTAGCAAGTTATCATCTTTTTGCTGGTGGATGGTCTGGCCTCGATGTTGATGGCTGCTGACTAATCAGGGTGGTAGTTGCTGAAGGTTGGGTCAGCTGTGGAAATTTCTTAAAATAAGATGACAATCAAGTTGGCAACATTGATTGATTCTTCCTTTCACAAATGATTTCTCTATAGCATACAGTGCTGTTTAGTAGCATTTTGCCCACAAAACTTCTTTCAAAATTGGAGTCAGTCCTCTCAAACTCTGCCACTGATTTATCAAATAAGTTTATGTAATATTCTAAGTCCTTTGTTGTCATGTCAACATCTTCACGAGGAGTAGATTCCATCTCAAGAAACCACTTTCTTTGCTCATCCATAAGAAGCAATTCCTCATCCATTCAAGTTTTATCATGAGATTGCCATAACTCAGTCACATCTTCAGGCTCTACTTCTTTTTTTTTTTTAACGTTTATTTATTTTTGAGACAGAGAGAGACAGAGCATGAACGGGGGAGGGGCAGAGAGAGAGGGAGACACGGAATCGGAAGCAGGCTCCAGCCTCCGAGCCATCAGCCCAGAGCCCGACGCGGGGCTGGAACTCACGGACCGTGAGATCGTGACCCGAGTCGAAGTCGGACGCTTAACCGACTGAGCCACCCAGGGACCCCTTCAGGCTCCACTTCTAATTCTAGTTCTCTTGCTATTTCCACCACATCGGCAGGTACTTTCTCCACTGAAGTCTTGAACCCCTCAATGTCATCCATGAGGGTTGGAATCAGCTTCTTTCAAACTCCTGTGAATGTTGATATTTTGACCTCTTCCCACTTCCTGTGAATCATGAATGTTCTTCAGGGCATCTAGAATAGTGGATCCTTTCCAGATGGTTTTCAATTTATTTTGCTCAGATTCATTTGAGAAATCACTATTAATGGCAGCTATAGACTTATGAAACATATTTTTTATTTTTTTTATTTTTTTTTTACATTTATTTATTTTTGATAGACAGGGAGAGCCAGAGCACAAGTGGGGGATGGGGCAGAGAGAGAAGGAGACACAGAATCCGAAGCAGGCTTCAGGTTCCAAGCTGTCAGCACACAGCCCGACACAGGGCTCGAACACACAAACCACAAGATCATGACCTGAGCCAAAGTCGGACGCTTAACCAACTGAGCCACTCAGGCACCCCTGAAACATATTTTTTAAATAATAAGACTTGAAAGTTGAAATTACTCCTTGATCCACTGGCTGCAAAATGGATGTGGTATTAGCAGGCGTGAAAACAACATTAATTGCAAGCATTTCCATTGGAGCTCTTGGGTGACCAGGTGCATTGTCAATGAGCAGTAATATTTTGCAAGAAATCTTTCTGAGCAATAGGTCTCAACCGCATGCTTGAAATATTCAGCAAACCATGTTGTAACCAGATGTGCTGTCATCCAGGCTTTGTTGTTCCATTTATAGGACACAGGCAGGGTAAATTCAGCATAATTCTTAAAGGTCCTAGGAATTTTGGAATAGTAAATAAACATGGGCTTCAACTTGAAGTCACCAGCTACAAGAGAGTCAGCCTGTCCTTTGAAGTTTTGAAGCCAGGCATTGACCTTTCCTCTCTAGCTTTGAGAATCCTAGGTGGCATCTCTTCCTATATAGGGCTGTTTCATCTACAGTGAACATCGGTCATTTAGTGTGGCCACCTTCACTAATTATCTTAACTAGATCTGGGTAACTCGCTGCAGCTTCCTCATCAGGACTTGCTTCTTCACCTTGCACTTATCTGTTATGGAGACAGCTTCTTCCCTCAACCTCATGACCAGTCTCTGCCAGCTTCAAACTTTTCTTCCACAGCTTCCTCACTTCTCTCAGCCTTCATAGAATTGAAGAGAGTTAGGGCCTTGCTCCGGATTAGGCTTTGGTTTAGGGATATTGAGACTGGTTTGATCTTCTATCCAGACCACTGAAACTTTTTCCTTATGAACAATCAGGCTGTTTCCCTTTCTTATTATCTACGTGTTCACTGGTGTAGCACTTTTAATTTTCTTCAAGAACTTTTCCTTTGCCTTCTCAACTTGGCTAACTGGCAGAAGAGGCCTAGCTCTCAACCTGTCTTGGCTTTTGACACATCTTCCTCAGTAAGCTTAATTATTTCTAGATTTTTATTTTAAAGTGAGAGGTGTGTGACACTCCCTTTCCCTGGAACACGTAGAGGCCACCATAGGGTTCTTAACTGGCCTAATGTCAATATTGTTGTGTCTCAGAGAATAGGGAGGCCTGAGAAGAGGGAGAGAGATGGGGGAAGAACCAGTTGGTGGAGCAGTCAGTCAGAATCCATATACAACATTTGCCCATTAAGTTCACCATCTTATTTGAATGCAGTTCATGATGCCCCCAAACAGTTGCAATAGTAACAGCAGAGATCGCCAATCATAGATCACCATAACAAATACAATAATAATGAAAACATTTGAAATATTGTGAGAATTACCAAAATGTGACACCGAGACACAAAGTGGCAAATGCTGTTGGAGAATGATGCTGAGAGACTTGCTCGATGCAAGGTTGCCACAAACCTGCAATTTGTAAAGAATGCAATATCTGTGAAGCACAATAAAGCAAAGTGCAATAAAATAAGGCACAGCTGTATATAAAATTCAAAATAATATTCACCCTATTCATCAAAATGCATTGAGTGTTTTTACTATATAAAGGATTGTAAAAACCTGAATGATGTTTTTCTGCATGTTCTTATTGTCCTTAAATTTATAACATTTCCCTTCATCTCTGCACTCTGTAATTTGAGAATGTAGGGGAAATTGGTGCTACAATGTTTAATACTTTTCATTTTGGTTTATGAGTGCAGAATCTAACTCATCATAAGTATATTGTGTAGGTCTGATTAGCTCCCTTGCAAATGTCTTTTGGAATGTGTATCACATACTTTGCATGCAATTAGAAGTTAAAATATGGATGGATATAGGGAAAACTGAGATAGTGTCCTTGACTATGCTTACAGAATTCCAGAACTGAAATGGAAACATGTTTTCATAATTACCATTTACTTCAGCTTTGAGTCAATCTCTAACTGGATTACTTTTTACAAAAAAAAAAATCTTACAGATAAAAACTTTCAAATAAAATTAGATGCAATGGAGGATATGAAACAAAGTAAGCTATGAATTCTGTCCTTGAAAAGCTAATAGTTTAATATAGGAGATAAGATATGTAAATAACCATAACACAACGAGACGATAGGTGATCTGAGGAAAATCACTGGGATAACTTAGTGAAGAGGAAAATGACTTCAGAAGACCTGGTGAGGAATGTGGCAGATGAGTTTTGGGAATGAGTCCAGCAGAAATAATCAGAAGATGAACAAAGCAGGGAAGTTCACGGTGTGTAAAGTTACTAACAATGAGGGACTGCTCACAATGTAAAATCACCGGGCTGGGGAGCCACAGCCACTACTGGAACAGGTCAGAGGAGACCTGGAGGCTGTGATTCTTCTCTCAGCCACCGGCTCAGGCTGGTTCATTTTCAGTTCTTCCACATTTGCCTTTCCATGTTTCAATAGCCAACTCACCATGTTGTGAATATCAGAGGCAGCTAAGGGACTCCTTGCAATTTGTTCTCTCCTTTTACTGTTTCATTTTTAATGAACAGAATGACACATGCAGGAGGTTCATTTGTCACAATGTTCATTTCATGCTTAGATCCAAATTGCAAGGCCACATCTGAGAATGAGTCCTCGATGTAGAGCAACGGGGGACTGTGTAGATGATGATGACAGGGGAAGTGGATTTTCAGATGAAGCACACTAGAGCCAAGCCAGCACCAGGAGACCTTCAGGTCATTAGGGTCATTTGCTGCTGAAGGATTATTGTCGGCCTCAGGTCCTGAGGAAATGCCAACAAAGATAATTGCTTGTGGAAAAATTAACTTGGGTAAATTAAAAACTGCTCTTTACCTGTATATTAAACAACCTGGAAGCTTTCATTTTTCCATATGGTTTTGTTAGTTTGTTTCTGGGCAGTCTGATTACAGCTAGAGGCTGTATTTTTTATATTCTTCATGGCTGAATATTGGGTAAGCAGAAAAGATCGAGGCAGCTGCATTGGGTAGACTGCTTCAAATGTGTAGGTGATGGGGTGAGCTGCATTCCTGAGCCTTTTAAGGCAGTTATTAGCAAGTACGTTGTGGCCACCACAGGTGAAATTTATCTCATTAATTTTAATTGGGGAAAGTCATCTTTACTTCCTTTACATAAAGCCCACACTTCGTTCCATGGTTTAATTATGTTATTAATGCACCTCACTGAAAACACAATTCATTGCTTCCTGATCTCCTAATAAGCGTCTTACAACAGTTCATCCAAAACTTCCCCACTGTTTCCAAGCCTTCATTTCTCCACACTCATTCCCAACAAATGAGCTCACTAGTTTTTTATGGAGGAGCTAAAAGTCATTTAGCATAAACTCCCTCATCTGCTCTCTTCTCAGGTTTGGTTTCTATGCTACCATGTCTCTTTCCTTCACATAGACTCAGAGAAAGAGGCGTTTCCTTCCAAGGCTTCGCACTGGGTCTGGGCTCTTTGCTTTTCTAAGTGTGGCCTGAGGAGCAGAAACGTCAGCATCACTCGGGAGCGTGTTCAGAATGCGGAATTTCAGGGCCCATGCTGAAGTTAAGAATCCAAATCTGGATATTAGAAAGATCCCCAGGGGCTTTGCACACACATGCATATTTCATTTCAGGTCCTACCCCCCCTCCAGGCTATTTTCCTTTAATTGTGTACTTTCACTGTAATTCATCATTATAATATATCTCCTTCTGTCTTGTGTTTTTAAATGCTCATATTTTCTTTTTTTCTATCTTGCCAAGCAAGTCCTTCTCTTCCCACCACTTCTCACTTAAGTTACACTTTCCAAAATTCTTAGCATATTCTTACCCGTTGACCTGGTTCTTACACCCTTTCGTCATGACTCCTGACATTTTACTTCTATGTGTACCCTTGAAAGAGACCAATGATCTTCAGTGCCGTAATCCAATAATCTAGACTTAGTCTGCATGACTTTAAATTTTTGTAGAATGTGGCATTGCTCAGCAGTTTCTTGACATTTTTTTCCTCCCGCTCTTATGACACTAGACTTTGCCCAAGGCTCTAGTGAATGGTGCTCGCTTTTTTTTCTTTCCTGTTCTCAACTGTGGTTGAAGGAATGGCATGGGAGAATCCTTAGCTATAAATATGAGACACCCTAATCATAAGAATCCTTTAGAATTGGAGTGGCATTATTGCAGCATTCAAGGGAAAATCAAAGTGAAATCCAGAACTCGAAAACATATTTGTTCAAAATAAAAGGGAAGAAGAAGACTTATAGAAAAGTCCTGGGGACTAAAACTGCTACAGTTCCTCAGTACATTTCTTCAGATGCCATCTTCTAAGAGAAGCAATAAATGAGCTGAACAGCTTTAGACTTTATTCTCATGATGTGAGGCTTTTGGTATTATAATTATTCCTTTGATGGAAAGTCTCTTGGCTGAGTTCTCACCCCTCCTTCAACTTGGTAGAAATAACTTTAGGAATCAGAAAAAAATATTCATCAATACAAGATGTTAGCAAAAAAATAGACTCGGAATTCTATTCTTCCCTCTCAGAGATAACCACAGTTAACTCTTCAGTTTCATCTTTCTAAATTTGCATTCATACATAGATAAATAGATGGGTGGATGTGTATTGGGTGTGTTGGTGTATAAACTTAAATTTTTTTTTTTTTTACTAATTTGTCTACAAAGAATGAAACCTTCTTTTTCAGTTACTTCTATGTAACTTCAAATTCCTATGTAAAAGTAGATATATCCACGCTATTTCTAATTGTCAGTATTAGTCTAGTGAGTGACTATGGCATCATTTATTTGAATAATTGTTTATCATTCTTTTCTATGTTTTGCACCTTTAAACAATGTTTCAATGAGCATTTGTGTATAGATACCTTTGTTTATCATATTGCTTCATTATGGTAAATTGCTAAAAGTAGAATTTTTATGTCAAGGGCTATGTGTCTGTCAATTGTGGACAAATATGGGCCCAACCAAAGTTGCCCACCAATTTGTAGGCCATTCACAGTATGGATGAGTGTTATTTCTCCTGATTTTTACCATTATGTGCAGGGCCAGAATTAAGGTCATATAAATGCAGGGCTGAATCCTGCCTTTATTTAAAATTTTGACATTTTGTTCATCATAGATTTTTTGGATTAATTTCCATCAAAATGTCACTTATTGTGATTATGAATTTTTTGTTCCTGAGACAAGTAACTTATTTCACCTTAGTCCCTGCCCTGAATATTGAGTCTGATATTTAAAAAAAAATAGCCAATATGGTTGATATGAAATGATGTTTAATCGTTACTTTAGCTTACATTTTTTAAATTTCTGATGAAAGTAAACAAACTTCCATATTTGATGATTTATACTTTTTCTTCTAAATTGGTTGTTTGCATACTTTGCCAAATTTTTATGGAATACTGTCTTTCACATTTTGATTTGTAAAAACTCTGTTTATCATATACATTGTAATAATTTCCTCAGTTTTTTAAGACTTTTTCCACATAAAGCTTGAAAATTGTTTGTAGGTATGATGTGAAGGTAGAGACTGTTTGAAATGGAAAACAAACCTTTACTTTTCTCCCTTACTTCAGGTATTTTTTTTCCTAAGAGAATTTGAAGACCAATTCTTCCCTGCCCCTGAGGAAATGTTAAGTTTTTTTGCAACTCTTAATAATCTGAGTGTTTTGAAATGCACCATCAAAGTCCATTATAGCAGAAAAAGAAGGAGGACAGGTAGGAGAGGGGAAGCAGAGTGGAGACACAAGAGGTGGAGAAGGGTTTTCTCCAATGCGACAAAGATTTTTGGAGGAGACAAGGCATCTGGTTTCAGAGCTGCCTTGGCCTTCATGCTGGGAAGGTGGAAGGATCCCAGGGAAGGTTGAATTGTACATCCAGGCAAAAGAAGCTGGTTCCCTAAGTCCTCGTGTGACACAGAAGCCAGAGAGAGCTACCCAACTTCAAGGGCCAATTATAAGCTTGGATAAATAGTTGCAGGAAAAATTCCCTGGAAAATAGGAGCATTGACATTTGCATCTCATCATCCGCCTTCAACCCATCTAATTTTCTAACTACCACATAAGCCTCTTTGATTTCGACACAACCTTGAGGAAGAGAAGAAGGCATCAACTGTAATAAGGTTGGAATTTTCTGGCAATCTGTTAGAAGGTTGAAATTAAAGGAAACAAAGTCTTGTTGGTTGTATGTTCAAGTTTGAAGTCTGAGATTCACATTTGCTAAATGATTAGATTTACAAATCTTATATGTATTTTTGGTTTTGATAGAATGCTAAGAATAGGCTTTCCCATTCCAGGAATTTTTTTAATTATCCTAGAATTTTTCTAGTATGTTAATGGTTTCGTTTTTATTTTTAAACATTTAATTCATTTCTAGTTCATTTTGGTGTGTTTGTGTATAATAGGAATATAATTTTAAAGTCGTTTCCAAGGGGTGCCTGAATGGTTCAGTTGGTTGAGCATCCATCTTCAGCTCAGGTCATGATCTTACAGTTCATAAGTTCAAGCCCTGTGTCAGGCTTTGTGCTGACAGTTCAGAGTCTGGAGCCTGCTTCGGATTCTGTGTCTCCCTCTCTCTCTCTCTGTCCCTCCCCTGCCCATACTCTGACTCTCTCTCTCTCTCTTTTTTTTTAACATTTATTTATTTATTTATTTTTGAAAGACAAAGACAGAGCACAAGTGGGGGAGGGGCATAGAGAGAAGGAGACACAGAATCCAAAGCAGGCTCCAGGCTCTGAGCTGTCAGCACAGAGCCTGACGTGGGGCTCAGACTCACAAACCGTGAGATCGTGACCTAAGCCGAAGTCAGAAGCTCAACCGACAGAGCCACCCAGGCGCCCCACTCTGATTCTCTCTTAAAAATAAATAAACATTAAAAGAAAAATAATTTAAAAAATAATAAAGTCACTTCCAAAATGGTTAGCCAGTTAATTATCATCTCAACCATAAATAAAATCCCCAATAGTATAAACTGGACATCCTGTACATGAGAGGCTAGAACTTGTTCTTTGTTTTCCCTTTCTTATAATTTAGTCAGTCTAGTCTCTCTTTTCATTTCCTTCAATTATCTCCCTTTCATTTTATTCCCTTGCAGCCAAAGTGATCTCTCTAAAAGACACATCTTCTCATGCCATATAGTTGCTGACAAATATTTGAAAGGTTATATTGTGTAAGAGGAATCTGCTCTGTCAGGCACCACCAGGACTTCTGGTAGAAAAATTCGGTGCAAATTTAAATTGTCAAACATTGAAGTATCTGTAATATAAGGAAGTAGATTCCTTGTTTGGGTTCTCTTTATTGTGCATATATTTCAGAGTGGAAGAGTACTCTGTCAAGAATGTTGTGGAAGAGATTATTCCATAGATAGAAAATTGGGATAGATGACTTCAAGATTCTAGCTGTGCCAAGTGCCAGGGGTTCCATAGAACCAGAGCTCAAAAGGTGACAAATTAAGTAGAAAATTACAGTTGTTAAGATATCTCCAGTTGAAACAGATCCACTTTTCTGTTAAGTGCTATCCGTTCCTTTAAGTTCTATTAAGTGCTATTTCTGTTAGTGCTTTTATAATCCTGGAACTGAATTTTCTGAATATCTAACATAATTATTTATAGCTATAATTGTTCTCTTTAATATTGGTGTAGTACTTTATTACAAAACAATATTCTTATGAAATGTTAATGCATATCCTCTATCTGTGTTTTAGATATTTAATTAATTATGACGGCTTAAATACATTAAAATGTATTAGCTGGAATTTGATCTTAACATAACTCATTAAAGTGATTTTTTTCTTGCAGTATGGAATAATGTTATTATTGGACCATAGTTCCGGTAAAAAAAAAATTGGGAAAAAGTTTATTATACTTTTTAGCAATATCCACGAGCTCAACATTGATTATCATTTGAAATAGGGGCAACGAGAGTATCAGAACTTCATGGTTGAGTGATTTAGTCTCTGAACTACAATCTAGTTAAGAGGAGAGCCGCAGGGTTACTAATACATTAGGACTAAGGTCACAGAAGGGAATCAGGTGCCTTATGCCTTGACTTGATTATTATTAAATGTTTCCCTTCAGGAACATTACATTAATTTTCCATTTCAGAAAGAAAATTACTTTTGCAAGAGTTAGAACAGGGAACTAACTAGGTTCCTCCAAAATCTGGATATTTGCCAACTGCCCTGAGATATTCTTGATAGATAATTTCCTCCCTGCCTCCTCCGTGCATGCGGTACGTTCTAATTGTCTAGTAGGTGGGAAATACAATTTTGTGCTAAATGAATTTCCATCGATGCTATTTGGAATATCTGTGTGTTGTAACCACTAATTCACAGTGGGCTATTTTCCTGGATAAATGCTTTAAATATAAGGTAGTTGTGTAGTTCTGCATCTTTACTCAAAAAATGTTTTTAGTAACATTTCTCTATTTTCTATTTTTTTTAATGTGTAAGATTAAAATTGATAAAGCTTAGCAAGTGGAGGAAGGGTACGTGGTAAAATAATAGCTCACCCAATCAAAAGATGTCTGAGGTTCTACTTCTACTTTACTCTCTTAAAACTTTTTATCTCACAAGGGTAGCATACTGATTTGTATTATGTGCAAACCTACTTAATAAATTTTCTAGACTGTGCAAAGGAGGGTTGACATTTGTCACAACATTTGAAGCTTTGAAAAATTTAATTTATTTGGCACCCATATGAACATTTTTGTGTTTTGATAATATTTGGGACTGTTTCCAAGAATACTATATTCTTTGTACCACTATATATGTGAGGCAAATTGTGAATTTCTTCACTTTTTTTCACTAGAGAACATCCCCAATGCCACTGTATTATGAGTTAGAATATAGCACCTTAGAGGGGCACCTGGCTGGCTCAGTCAGTTAAGCTTCTGACTCTGGCTCGGGTCACGATCTTGCAGTCTGTGAGTTTGAGCCCCATGTTGGGCTTGTGCTGACAGCTCAGAGCCTGTAGCCTGCTTCGGATTCTGTGTCTTCCTCTCTCTCTCTGCCCCTCCGCCACTTGCACTCTATCTCTGTCTCTGTCTCTCTCTCTCAAAACTAAATAAACATTTAAAAAGTTAGAATATAGTACCTTAGAATTATCTGTATACTACCTAAAATCATAAAATTGTATGTTCTTCCTCTCCAGGTATACTCTATGCTGTGAATAATTCAAACAGCATTGGTCATAAAATATGGTTGTGTTTCCATTCAATGTCTGTTTTTTGAAAGTAGCAAATGCTTTAGCACTAGTTTTACTCAAACTTAACCCAGTAAATGAAACACTTCTTGAGTGTATTTCAATCCCAGTGTATCAATTACCTATTGCTTTGTGACAAATCACCTAAAAACTCAGTGGTTTCAAACAACCACTACTTATTATTTATCACAATTCTGTAGGTTGACTGCAAGTGTCTTCTGGAAGTCTCCACTAGGATGGCTGAACCTCCCTCTCCACCATCTAGGAAAGAACAGGGCTGCATCAAAAGTTTGGCTTCTCTACATGCAGCTGGACTCAAAAGCGTGAGATTGGTGGAGGCAAGGCCTCTTGTTGCCTTGGCTTGGCAGTCATTCCAGTATCACTTTTGCCAAATTCTCTTGGCTAAAGAAAGTCACCAGGCCAGCTCAAATTCAAGATGGAAAAGTAGACTCTATCTCTTTACTGATTGGATGAATGGCAACATCACTTCCTAGATTGGGAAAAACTTGGGGCCATATTTTGCAGTCTACCACCTCTGGGAAGTAAGGAAGTGACCATGGGTGCAATCTGATCAATCATCATATCTAAATCAAAATCCCAAGAAACCAGAAAGTATAGATAACTCATACAACCCAAGTAAACAAAAATTTTTAACTGGCAAAATTTGAATAGACACTTTACAAAAATAAAATATATATATATACATATACATATATACATATGTATATATGTATATATATATGTATATGTATATGTATATGTATATGTATAGTCAATGGACACATGCAAAAATGTTCAACATCATTTGTCATCAGGATATGTAAATTTGTGCCTAAATAACACACTGCACACATTTTACTCATTCTCCCACTCATGTATTCAATTAACATGTATTATTTTCTCAGTGCCAAACATTATGGTAAGTAGTAGTTATATAAAGATAGGTCATGTTTGTTGAAACTTCCAATAGAGATGAACAAATCAAGCCAAAACGAAGTACTATACTAGAGAGTGTACAAAATTTAGAAAGGCACAGAGGAAGTAGTGACCAAGCTTTGGGAGACCAGAGAAGGATGAGGCAGAGTGATTTCTAGGTAGTCTTGAAAGAAGCGTGAGTTTACAAGGAATAATGGGGAGAAAGAGTATTCCAAGAAAAGAAGTAATCCTGTGCCAAAATATAAGGGCATGGCACAGTGTGGCAGGGTTGGGGGAATATAAGGAAGTTTGGCCTCTAAGGGAAAGGAGTAAGCTTAGTGGTGACTGATAGATGGGCAAGTACATAATGGGCAATGAGAGGCTCATGATAACCTTTCCTACTCTGTTTCTTTCTTGGTGGACCAGCACAGAAGACAACTCCTCCATCAATTTATCAATTCTTTAATCTCCCCCTTCTCCCCTTCTTCCCATAAGAAAAAAAAAGCAACAAACAAACAAAAAACCTTTCTTTTCTTGAGCTTCAGTAACACTTTGTTGTATACTTATCACATTTTACTTCATATTTAGATTATTTTTCTTCACGTCTGAACATCCATATTTGACTGAGAGCTGCTGTTAAGGCAGGACCTGAGTCTTTTCTTTTCTCTTAAGAATATTTTGCAAGATTTTACTTTTACAGGTCACCAATAAATGCTTGTTAGGTAAATTTTTACTGTATCCTTTAATTATTTTTTGGCGTATGATGTTGACATGTTAAAAAGAGATCAAATACAACATAGTTTACTGCAATTGTCTCATAGATTTAGGTGTGAATGAAATTTAAATAGTCAAACTTAAGTTTGTATATTGTAGGCTTTTTTTAAAATCAAGTACTTTCAGGGGCACCTGGGTGGCTTAGTCAGTTAAATATTGGACTTCGGCTCAGGTCATGATCTCATGGTTTGTGAGTTGGAGCCCTGAATCAGGCTGTCTGCTATTAGCACAAAGCCCGCTTCAGATCCTCTGTCTGCCTCTCTCTCTGCCCCTCTCCAACTTGTGCTCATTCTCTCTCTTTTTCTTTCTCAAAAAAAAATAAATAAACATTTAAAAAATCAAGTAATTTTATGTTTTTTTAAATGATTATTTCTTTTTGGTAAATTTAAATTTTGGAATATTTATCATTTAAAATATGAATTTCTTTATGCTATGTGTTAAGTTGAACCCAGATTTCTTGGCCTTACACATTGGAATTTGCTTTCAGAACTAGCTCTTTGTCATGGAATCACTTTCTAACAGTAATTCATAAAAGATACATTAAATCACATGGGCAATGTGATACATGAAATGCACTCATATATGAACTAATGATAAGCTCAACACACATTCTAGCAGTTCTTGGGAGATGAGCTTGGGGATAATAGGGAATAGTTTATTTTAAAATCCCAAGGAGTAGAATGTGAATAGTTTAAAAAACATAAATTTGATCTAAATATTATATATAAATTATTTTTAGAATGAAAACTACACAAAACAAGGCTTGGCTGATGTATGTGAAGATAGAGTGAAAAAAATACAGAAAGGTAAGCAAATAAAGTTGTAAAACTTAGTGGGTACTAGACCTATATGTATTAAGTGAAAACTATCTGAATAATTTCAAGAAAGAAAAGAAAATTTAATTCACAAAATTAACAAAGTTCATTAAGCATCTATTATGCATAGGATATGTGAGGATTTTCATTATTAACTGTACTCAAATGAAAGTTTTCCCTTTCTACTTTATATTGTATGCTCAGACAGAGACTTAGTTTCTAACCAGAACAAAAGGACACTTAAATAACTTATCCTAGGTGTGAGCATTTATCCTCTGACTCCTGTCAATCCCTCATCAGTCAGGCTAGTCCCTAACTAAACAGATGGGGTTTTCACCAAGCTCTGACGGCCAGCAGGCATTGTTGAGCCAAGAATGAAAATTAATTCCATAGACAATGACCTTCTTCTGAAAATGCTTACATAGTCAAGGTTTGCATTCAATCATTCAAGGAAGATGTATTCTGCTTGATTTAAGGGAGGCCTTTCCTTCTACTATGATATTGCTTTGCTATTGAACAGGAATTCATAGGGAAGGCATTTGTCAGAAGATGGGGTTCTCGGCTTCTTTCTCAGTAATGAGGTTCAGGTCATTTAAAATACGGTTTCTCCATTTGTGAAGGAGGGTAGTAATACTCTCTTCCTCTCCATCTGCAACAATAGTGTTCACTATACCAAGAACCGCAATAATTTTTAATGTATTTTGAGTGTCACAGACTCAGATACCTGTAGCATTTTTTAATGCCTACCCCATTACAGATTATTAACTTTATTTCAGTGGAACCTAGAATAATGAGGAAGTATTATTATTCCCACTTAAATATTTTTTATGTTTATTTATTTTTGAGAGAGAGAGCACACGCATAAGTGGGGGAGGGGCAGAGAAAGAGGAAGATACGGAATCCGAAGTAGGCTCCAGGCTCTGAGTTGTCAACACAGAGCCCAATGCAGGGCTTGAACCCACAAACCACGAGATCATGACCTGAGCTGAAGTCAGATGCTTAACCGACTGAGCCACCCAGGTGCCCTGCACTATTCCCATTTTATAAGCAAAGACACTGAGATTCAACAATGTTAAGCAGTTTGGCCAAGATAACATTTCAAGTAAGTGCTAGAAATATTTAGAGCTATGTTATTCTGACTTCAAGTTCAGAGCTCTCTTAATTCTCCCACCCTGCCCTCTCAGAGCAATGCTATCGGCACAGTATTCTCTCCAGATTGTTCAGGGTGTTGAAGTAACAGTCTATATATAAAGTTCTATAAACTTCAAACTAGACTTTTCCCCTCTGCCTCCATAGAAGATCTCAGAGCTATAACACCTCCACTGAAATTTGTCATTGTCTCAAAAAGACACTGGTTTACAAACAAAAATGGCCCTTCATAGTTTTACCCATGATTAAATCAATCCTTATCCCAAAATATTTAGAATCAGCCATTCAACCATACTACTCTGCCTTTGAGACATATTTTTATTGAAATAAAAGCTAAATGGTATGAATACAGCCTTCAAAAAAAAGTCTCTAACTTTAGCTGAATTTAACAACAAAGTTGGGATCTTTTCTCAACCTACAAAAGTAATTAATTCACCACCTGGCTCAGTGCCTCGAAAGGATTAAATATAAAACATGAAAATTGCTTTCAGTTAAGGGGCAGTGAGATGAGATCGCATGAGAACTTAGCAAAAGACTCACAAGATCAAAGCTGCACCTTGGCAGCAGGTCAGGGGTATCTGTTCAAGCACAGCTCCTTTCAGGGTTCAAACAATTGGCATGTATGTGGAACTATAAATAAGCAGGCTCCATCAAGAAAGTGTCGCCAGTTTCTGCTTTTTAGAAACCTCTGAGGAGAGGTGTATTTACCCTGGATTTTTGTGCTTATTGGCTGCCAATTGGTTTTTGGAAGCAAGTATCGTAGGCATAAGAGGAAAGATATTACTAATTTTCAACAACAACAACAAAGTAAAAAACAAAATAACAGCGCAAGATAGATGTAAGATTCATGTTGTATACTCCATAATTCTAAATTTCCTTTTTTAGCATCTACAGGGAGTATTCAGATCATATTCATATTTGTTTTCCTCCTTCCTAGCACACATCTTGGCACATAATAGACTTCCAAAAACTATTTGATGCCAGAATAATTAGGCTGTTGAGTGAAAAACATTCACCTACAGCGTATATCTGTCAAAGAGCCAATGTAATAGAGTCAGTGATTAGACTCTGGAGTCAGACTGTCTGGGGTCAAATATTCATTGCATCACTTACTAGCTTTATGATCTCACCCACTATAAAAAAGGAAAAGAAGTGGTATAAACCCATCAAATAAAATATGGTGCATAATAAACTCAGTACAGGGCCCAGCAGATAGTAAGTGCTCAGTATACTTTAGCATTTATTGTTTTGTTATTTGTCTGGAATCCTGTATTTACCAACTTTAATCATATCTTTGTGGTTCATGGAGAGAAATACAAGATGAAAGATGGTTCTATCAGGTGAACACCCACCAAATAAGTGACTGTGCAAAAGAGTAGAGATAAATGACCGAAGGGCGATTATAAGAGCTGTGCTTCAGTGCTCTCTCCTTGGCTTCTTCTAATCAATATTTTTACCAATGACTTGGTTGGAGATTTATCACATTTAAAGACTATCTGACATGTCTGGTATAAAATGGAATCTACCATTCCCTGATTCAGCCTTTATCAACTTCTCCCCAAAATATCTGTGAAAAACAGCAAATTATCAAAATATCAAAAACTGAAAGCTGATGATCCATGGATTGTGGGAATTCAAGAGTCATTGGCACTATCAATACGGCTTAAGAAACATCTAAATTAATTTATCACAATCAATACTAGCCTGAAATATATTCATTTTATCCAACTAATATTTATTGATTGCCTACAATGTGTTGAGTACTGTTCTAGGAACTTGGGATCCATTAGTAAACAAAGCAAAGATTCCTGAATTCACGGAACAGGGGATAAATGGTAACTATAATTAATAAATAAAATATATTGTGTCCGATGGTTTTGAGTGCCGTGATACAAAAGGGGGGGGGGTGGGGAATATCAGCAGAAGCTGAGGGCTGCAGTATTAAGCAGGGTGGTCAGGAAAGCTTCACTCAGAAGGTGAAATTGGAGACAATGCTAAAGGAAGTCTTGACAGAAATAAGGGATTGACTATGGGGACATCTGAAGGAGGACTATTCCAGGAGGAGAGAAGAGCTGGAGGAAATGTTCTGAGATGGAAAGAAGAAAACAAGAGAAGTCACTTCTTTCTATGCTTGTCCCTAAGTGACAAAACCATAGTGATCCAGAGGAGTGTGTTTTATTATCTTTTAAGTTTATTATTTAGGGCCATCTGGGTGGCTCAGTCGGTTATGTGTCCGACTTAGGCTCAGGTCATGATCTCACGGTTCAAGGGTTCAAGCCCCGTGTCAGGCTCTATGCTGACAACTCAGAGCCTGGAGCCTGCTTCAACTTCTGTGTCTCTCTGTCTCTGCCCCTTCCCCACTTGCACTCTGTCTCCCTCTGTCTCTCAAAAATAAATAAACATTAACAATAATAATAATAATAAAGTTTATTTATTTTGAGAGAGAGAGAGAGAGAGCATGAATGGGGGAGAGGCAGAGAGAGAGAGAGGGAGAGAGGAGAACTCCAGGCAGGCTCCACACTGTCAGCACAGAGCCCTGTGTGGGGCTGGAACTCACAACCCATGAGATCATGACGTGAGCCAAAATCAAGAGTTAGACACTTAACCACCTGAGCCACCCAGTCACCCCTGGAGGACTTTGGTTTAGAAAAATAATAAGATACACATTGAAAACCAGAGTCAGAATCACAACTCAAGAAAAGTCAAACTGAATAAAATGAAGTTTAATGGGGATAAATTATAAAGAATGGCAATTGACTTTAAAAAAAGAAGTACTGGAGGGCGCCTGCATGGCTCAGTTGGTCAGGCGGTTGACTTTGGCTCAGGTCATGATCTCACAGTTCGTGTGTTGAGGCTCTGCGTTGTGCTCTCCGCTGTCATCACAGAGCCCACTTTGGATCCTCTGTCTCCCTCTCTCTCTGCCCCTCCCTGGTGTGCGCTCTCTCTCTCTCTTTCTCTCTCTCTCTCTCTCTCTCAAATAAAAAAATTAAAAAAAAAATTTTTAAAGAAGTACCAGGGTGCCTGATGGCTCAGTGGTTGAGCGTCCGACTTCGGCTCAGGTCTTGATCTCATGGTTTGTGAGTTCAAGCCCCACTTCAGGCTTTTGCACTGCTAACGCAGAGCCTGCTTCGGATTCTCTGTCTCCCTCTCTCTCTGCCCCTCCCCCACTAGCACACATGCACGCATTCTCTCTCTCTTTCTCTCTCAAAATTAAATAAACATTAAAGAATTAAAAAAAAGAAAAGAAATACCTAACTGTAGTATAGAAAAAGCCAGTTTTAACAGCAGGTTGTGTCAAAGACACTTGGGAGTTTTAGCTGATTTCTTCTAAAACCCAATTTGACTCAACACTGGGAGTGGCTGCCAAAATAGCTCTGGTACTAAAATGCATTACTACTACGTAGTATCTGAAACTGGGAAATTGATATTTTGGCCCGCTCTACATGGTTGATCAAATCCTGGAGTATGTTGATCAATTCTGTGTCCCACACTTAAAAGTGCACCCAGAGGATGTTAAGGAGACTATCAGCATAACATCTGAGAAACAGATTATGGGACCGACACTGAAAAAGCTAGAAAAGGAAAGGCATGGGATCAGGATAAGAACATATTTAAGCAGTTAGAAATCAAGTACATATACGAAGCACTTTCACATAGCTTTTCTTGTTAAATCTTCACAATATCCAGAGGTAATTTTATTACTTTTATTGCCACCTCACCTCGTTTTTTAACCTGAAGATTAAGACTCAGAGAGCCCAAGGAGAGGCCAGGTTTGACTCATGCCCTGGAGTGTGAACATGCATGCTCCATTGATCATGGCCCCAATCCAAGGACGCTCACTAAGCTCCCAATGAGAGTCTAACCCTGACACTCCTCTACCTTGACAGACTGAAGCCCAGTGTTCCAGATGCCAAATGACTGTCAATTAACAAAGCCAGACATACTTCTTCTTCTCTTCTTTTGCTTATCTTCTTTTAGCCCTCATTATCCTCAGGTCCCAGCAAATTTCTCTCTTCTTTCCACCTTGAAAATTTATGAATATCTCTTAAATACCTACCATGTGAGTAGCAAGAAAAGGGAAAAGTGGCCGAAGGGGGATAAAATGAGATAAAGATGAGTAAAACACCGTACCTAGTAAGTTGGAAATAATGCATCCTGACTCAGCCATTCCCTTTCTAGGTATATTCTCTAGAAAAACTTGCATGGGTGTATAAAAAGATAGGTAGAATACATTTCTACAATGCAAGTAACATTGTTTGCAATATTGAAAAACTGATAGAAACTAAAGGCGCATCATTAGAAACATGGGTAAGCAGAAAGGTAAAATGAATGCACCAGAGAGATGTAGAGGTCACAAAAAGAAAGTTGAATGGGGAAAAAAGTTGCAGAATGGTTATGTACAATATGACACCACTTATAAACATTTTTAAAACACATGAAGGAGTTTCAGATATACATATGTATTTTTCTGCCTGCCTCCATTCTTTCAAGAGTTGTCTATGTTCCAGTCACCACTTTCTTCCTCTGCTCAGATATATCTCTTTACTCTTTTCTGGTCACTTGCTGAAGTCCCCAACTGAGATGAGTCCTTGTCCTAGGAAGGAGGTTAAGGAGGAAGGGTCAGCTGGATTTTGAGCTTTACTTTCCTCATGCTCCTTACCTATGTATCTTTGTTTAGAATGCCTATCCTCATCGCCTGATGTAAAATTCTTACCCATTATCCAAGATCCAATTTAAACCAACTTCCTCTAAAATGCTTTCTTAATCACCCCTAATTGGAATTTAGTTCTCCTCCCTCATATTCTCTTAGCACCCTTTCCAACCACTCTTGAAAAATTGTTTATGTATATCTGTCTCCCCACTGCACTGATGGCCTCTAGAGACCATAGGTTTTATCTTCTATGCCTCTGAATTCCTCCTCAGCACCTAACACAGGAGGCAGACCATAGGATGTGCTCAAAGCAATGTTTGTTTAATTCTGATACTGTGTTGTGACAAGACTTCTTGATCTCTAAACACCACTTTGCTTGGAGCAAATACCTTTTTCTCCCATTCTCCAGAAACTAATTCTGTGATCTGTAACTAAACCTAACTACATTCTGGATCAACTGCTTGGCCTCTTCTCCACTGTTTTATGCTCTGCCTGCTTTGTGTGCATCTGTGTGTGTTTATGTGTGTGTTTCTACTTTCACACTGATTTCACTTATTTTTAATTTTGAGGGCTATAAGCTAGTAGTCTGCATGATTGAATTATGCCCAATTTTTTCAGTTATTTCTGTGCTAATCTTTTTATATCCACTATATACAATCTTAACAGATAAGTTCAGCAAGAAGTGATGAGCAAGCCATTTTTAAATGGGTCTTCCCAATTAATTTCAGGACTAGAAAGTCAATGGAGTTCGGAGAGGAATGACCAGAGGCTCTGAGAGTTTTCTGAAAGTCATTCCAAATTACCAGATAATGAGGAGTTTTCTCTGATAGCTAGTGTATAATTGAATGCAGCTGAATAGTAACCAGTCCCAAAAGCAATTCATTTGTGTAGTATAATTCTGTTTTTTTCTTCCAGATAAGTTTCTTGCAACTATAACAGCTAGTTCACATTATCTTTTTCTCCCTGCATCTTTCTAGGTTTACTTCTGTCCTTACTGAAGCACATCCTTTAGTAGTTCTTTCAGAAAAAATCAATGGGTAGCAAACCGATATCATCTTTTTCTAAAACATGACCTATTTTGCTTTCAATTTGGAATGATGCTTCAGCGTCAGGACTTTAAAAATATTATTCTCCATTTTCTTCTGGCATATTATGGATGGAAATCTAATGTCAATTTAATCATTATGACTTTGGCAATAATCTGTCTTTTCTCTTCACTTAGGCTTCAACATTATCTATGTATAAATGTCATTTTCCCTTTTACCATACTATTTGTAGGTATAAATAATTTTTATTTATCCTATTCATTGCACAAGTATACTTTTCATCTAAGTGTAACAGAACCCAAGTCCATCTGTTTGATGCACAGCAAAGTCAATAGGGTATGTACCAAGGAAAGAGTTTGAGAGGCAGCCAAAGGGGGAGATGGGAGGACACGCCTCAAATCTGCCTCCCCAAAGGGGAAGAGAACAAGTTTTTTATAAACATACATACTGATGAAAAGAGCAGAGAATCATATCATTATTCTTGAGGAAAGAGGGAGTATGCACAGTGAGCAAACATATATGTACCATATATCCCATGTTCACTTTAAGGTGGAAACTTAACATCAGAATGAGACAAAATTCAGTCCCTGATGTCAGGGGGGTTATCTTAGGACAAGGAGAAGGGGCAATGGGCATGCTCCAAGAGCTTATATAAACTAAATGGAGTCTTGGGCTCCTTATCTTGGGTAAGGAATGCAGGGCCTTCCTTGTTCATAGGTTGGGACCATATCAGTTGACCTTGAGTCAAGACTTCTGCAGTGACAACTAGTGAGTTTCTTAGTGGGGTCTGAAAAGATACAATAGCTGATTAGAGGGAAACAGTTCTCTGAAAAACAAGCTTTAAACTTTCTGACAGTTTTAACCTCATTAACCCAATAGGACATGGTTTCATAAGAGCTCAGCTGTTTCTTGTCTAGCTAAATTCATGACCCTCAGATCCACTTTTAGAATAATTTAAGCCCATTTAGTTTTCTATAATTCTAGAAAATGTTTGACATTACCTTTTCAGACTTTTTTTAGTTCTTCTAGGTAAACATTAGACATCAATTAGCACTATCTGGTCTTGCTCCTAGCTATATAGTTTCATGTCTTTTTTTTTCTCTACTGTGTTCTAGGTAGAGTCATCAATACATTATTCCAATTTATTAATTTTTTTTGTGTTCTGCGTGGAGAATTCTTATTGTATCTGCTTGGAGTCTTGATGTGTTTGGTAATTTTGGTTTGCAGACTCATTTTTAGAGGTACGTTTTCTTCCTCCCTCTAATTCACTTACTTTTTCCTATATAGCAGTTTTCTGGGTCCATCAACACAGCCTTCTGGGGAAACCAGTTCAGAAACTTTTATTAGAGGCTTAGATTTCCTGTCCTGTGACAATAATAAATGCATAACTTTGCTCACATCCTTCCTTTAAGCTAATCTGGATCCTCCTACCTTCCCAAGCATCCAGTTTAGCCTGGCCCTAGGCAACTGTCATTAGTAACTCTTTATAGCGTTCTTCATAATGCCCCTAGTGTCAAGTGATCCCCTTGACTCTACCTTATGTGCAGTTTCATTCTTCCTGTACTCAAAAAATATGAACTCCTGGCAACCTCACAGCTTTTATACCTCTCTACAGTTTGCAATTCTGTTTCTGGTCCATGGACATGTATGCCTCATCTTGACCATTTTGTTTTCTCTTTCTACATATCCGTGTCATCTCTAAGCATTGTAGCTGCAGTTGGGAGAAAGGGTGCCTGAAGTCTATCCTGCCCCACTATCATCTATATTCTAGCTCTTCTCAAAGCAGTTCTGCTATCTCACTGGAAACTTTCCCTCTCCCTCTACCAGTGAGTGAAGTGGTGAATGTTAGCTTCTGAGATTTAGGTTCCTTCATGTGCACCCAAGATCATGAAATTGTTCCTCAGCTGGGAGCAATCACTCTGGTTTGTGTCCATAGACTCTTTAATAACAGTTAAATACTTGTCAAATGTGTGCACACTGTTTGCTACTGATAATGGGGCAGAATCAACATTTCACACAACCAGTCAGCACTTCATCTCTGTTTAAATCTGATGGACCAACAAGAGAGGGTACATTAAGATAATTTCTACATTAAGATAACTTCTCACTGCCCAAGATCTTGGAAATTCTGATCACATGGAATCTGAGACTGAGTAAGTCAGAGTTGACACCTGGAAGAGGTGGGTTCTCCTTTCTGTTTTCACCTAGTCAATTGACCATTACATCAGCAATATATCCTCTTAGTGGAGACCATAGAATTTCAACAGACAGATCACGGATAGATAGATAGGTCAATCAATCGATAGGTAATACACACACATACACACACATGAGGCCCCTTAAAAAGGGGAGACTAGACTTTGAGCTGTATCTCTGTTACAAAAATACTGTTTTTACTTAGATTGTATGTTTTAGTCAATAGAATTTTAAGAAATAATATGGCTGCAAGATACAGCGTGAACTATAAAAAGACAGTAATTGACTAATAACAGAATAAACTGGTAACCCATAGCAACAATCACCACTCTCAAACAGCACTTTCAGAGATAATTAAAAATTTTAACCACCAGCTTTTTAATATTATTCCTCCAAAGTACTTACATGGATTTATTTGTATGGGAGAGGTAAAAAAAGAGAAAAGATGTTAATGGAAAATGAAGAAACAGAATTAATAAAAGCTCTGGTTAAAAAAAAATCTCCTACTTTTGACTTTCAGTATCATTTCAAGTGCGTCACATAATTTCTCTGCCTACAAAGCAGAAATGCTAATATTTGCCATATCTTCAACTGATAAACACTCTTTGAACAACTAGGATTAAGACTCAATGTAAATACAGCAGAGTGCTATTTTTACTAACATTTTTCAAAGCCTTCTAAAATTTTAATCCACTGAAAATAATTGCTTAATTACATGAAAAGACATGAACACCTGGCTAGATTAAGATTTTGCACCCCATGGGGAAACTCACATGGAGTTGTCCCATAAACTTACAAGGGGAATAAATTGGGCCTATAAACTTGGAGCCTGAGGTCAGGTTTACTCCAGCCTAAAGCTTTTTTCCAACTGTAAGGAAAAATTTTGCTTTGTTTTAGGAGATAAAAAAGTTCTAAAACACATTGCTCTTATACAACTGAGTGACTCAAAGTGCTATTTCTCTCAGCAATTATCATATGAGCTACAAAATCGGATGAATTCAGGGGACGCTATGAGCCACTATCATATCCCAGTGCCAGTGTTTAAATGAAATAGTTGAACATTGTCAAAGGAAGAATTGTGTTATGAACAGTGTTAACATTCAAAAAGAACCTTGCCTACCTGCTGGGCGGGCAGAAGGCTGAGTTGAGAGTGATCCACAAGGCCAGCCATACACCTTCAGTGTCCTACCTCTGGAGTATATCAGCTCCTCAGCATCATCTCATTATTTAGTTCACACGGATCTTGATCACCTCTCCCTTCCACAAGATACGCTGGTCCATTACACTGATGATATGCTGATGGGGCCTAATGAGTGACAAGTGACAACCACTCTAGACTTACTGGTGAGATATTTGCGTGTCAGAGGGTGGGAAATAAATCTGACTAAAATTCAGAGGACTTCTACCCAGTGAAATTTCAAGGGGTCTACTGGTATTGGCATGTTCAGATATACCTCTTTAGGTGAAAAATAATTTGTTGGATCCCCTGGACCTTCCTATAACTAAGAAAGAAGCACAGTGCCTCATGGGACTCTTTGGATTTTAAAGGCAGCATCTTCCTTACTTGGGTATGTTACTCCAGCACGTTTATTGAGTGACCTGAAAAGCTGAAAAGTTTTGACTACAGCCAAGAAGAAGAGAAGACCCTGAAATAGGTCTAGCTGCTGTGCAAGCTGGTCTCCCACTTGGCCCATATGATGTAGCAGATTCAATAATGCTTGAAATGTCAGTGGCAGACAGAGATACCATTTAGGGACTTTGGCAGGCTTGTGTAGGTGAATTGCAGTGCAAGTCTTTAGGATCTGAGAGCCCTGCCTTTATCTGCAGATAACTACCCTCCTTCTGAGAAACAGCTCATGACCTGCTATCGGGCCTTAGTAGAGACTGAAAGCTTGAGCATGGACCACCAAGTTACTATGCCATCTAAGCTGCCTATCATGAATTAGGTGCTGTCTTTCCCACCAAGCCATAAAGTTGGATGTGCACAGCAAGATGTCATCATCAAATGTAAGTGGTATATACGTGATCAGGCTCAAGAGGCCCCGAAAGCACAAGTAACTTACATGGAGAAGTGCCCCAAATACTCCTGGTCCCCATTCCTGCTATACTGGCTTCTCTCTCCCTACAATCCATTGACAGAGTTAGAGAAGACAAGCTTGATTTATAGATGGTTCTATATGATATGCAGATACCACCCAAAAGTGGACAACTGCAGCACTATAGCCCTTGTCTGGGATAGCCTTGAAAAACAATGGGAGGGGAAAATCCTGCCAGTGGGTAGAACTTTGGGAAGCGCACCTGCTTGTTTACTCTGTTTGGAGGAAAAATAGTCAGATGGGCAAACATATACCAATTTATGGGCTGTAGTCAAAAGTTTGGCTGAACGGTCAGGAACATAAAAGGGATATGCTTGGAAAATGGATAACAAAGAAATTTGGGGTAGAGGTATATGGATAGACCTCCCTGAACGGGCAAAATATGTGAAGATATTAGTGTCCCATGTGGATGCTCACCAAGGGCAACCTCAGCAGGGGAGGATTCTAATAATCAAGTAAATAGGATGTCCTGTTCTGTGGATGCCAATCAACTTCCTTCCCCAGCCACTCCTGTCATCACCCAAGGGGTTCATGAACAAAGTGGCCATGGTGGCAGGGATAGAGGTTATGCATAGGCCCAGCAACATGAACTTCTACTCACCATGGCCAACCTGACCACAGCCACCTCTGAGTGCAATCTGGCAGCAGCAAACTGACACTGATTCCCCAATATGGCACTACTCCTCAGGGTGATCATCCAGCTACCTGGTGGCAGATGACTACACCAGACTGCTTTCATCATGGAAGGGCCAGAGTTTTGTTCTTTCTGGAATAGATATTTACTCTGGATATAGGTTTGCTTTTCCTACACACAAGGCTTCTGCCAAAACTATCATCTGTGGACTTATAGAATGTCTTATACGTGTTGAGAGTGATCCACAAGGCCAGCCATACACCTTCAGTGTCCTACCTCTGGAGTATATCAGCTCCTCAGCATCATCTCATGTACATCAAGTATTTCACAGAGCATAACTTCTGAGTAAGGAAATCATTTAGCAAAAGAAATGTGGCAATGAGCCCATGCGTATGGAATTCACTGGTCTTGCCATGTTCCCCACCACCTTGTAGCAACCAGCTTGATAAGATACTGCAAGGGCCTTTTGAAGACACAGTTACAGCACCAGCTATGTGGCAATACCTTGCAGGGCTGGTGCAAGGTTCTCCAGAAGCTGTATATGCTCTGAATCAGTATCCAATATAAGGTGCTGTTTCTCTGATAGCCAGGATTCATGAGTCCAGGAATTAAGGGGTAAAAAGAAGAGTGGCACCACTCACTATCACCTCCACCAACACATTCGCAAATATTTTTTGCTTTCTGTTCCTGTGATGTTATGCTTTGCTAGCCTAGAGGTCTTATTTCCCAAAGGGAGGAATGCTTCCCTTAGGAAAAATAACAATGATTCCATTGAACTAGAAGACAATATTTACACCTAGCCACTTTGGGATCCTCATGCCTCTCAATCTGTAGACAAAGAAAGGAGTTATGATGTTGGCTGGGGTGATTGATTCTGACTACCAAGGGGAAATTGGACTACTATTCCTCAATGGAGGTAAGGAAGAGTGTGTGTGGACTTCACTAGGGTGTCTCTTAGTATCACCATGCCCTGTGGTTAAGGCCAATGGAAAATATAACAACCCAGTCCAGGTAGGACTATTAATGGCTCAGACCCTTTAAGAATGAAAGTTTGGGTTACCCTGCCACCTGCTAAAAAAAAAAACAAAAAACAAAAAACCACAACCAGCTCAGAGTCTTGCTGAAGGCAAAAGGAATATAAAATGGGTAGTAAAAGAAGTAGTTATAAATACCAGCTACAACCACATAACCAGTTACAGATACAAGGACCATAATTGTCATGAGTAGTTCCTCCTTATTTTGTTATAAATATATTGATGTGTATATTTACATTAAGCTAATACCTTTGTTTTCTTTCCTCTTTTATTCCCTTATCGTGTAATATAAGATGTACTGGCTAATAGTACTTAAGTATTATTATTTCACATCATAGTATTTAAGTTATGGGATATCAGGAGAAGAGTAAACATCACTCAAGGACTTTATCTCCTCTTCTGGGGAAGCAGTGGTGTATTTTCAGTTGTATGCAGGATAGTTGTATCATGTAAGGCAGAATTATGATCTTGTTATTGTTAGAGATTAAGCAAGGATATGTGTATGGGTTCCAGGTTGACAAGGGTAGGATTTATGAGGGTTATATTATGCATCGGCTTCACTGGACCAAGGGACGTCCACATAACTGGTAAAACATTATTTCTGGGTGTGTCTATAAGGATGTTTGCAGAAGAGATAAGCATTTGAACTAGAACACTGCGTAACGATTGCCTTCACCAGTGAGAGTGAGCATCATCCAATCTGCTTAGGGGCCAAATAAAGCAAAAAGGCAGTAAAAGGGCCAATATACTCCTTCTCCTTAAACTGAGACTCTGTCTTCTCCTGCCCTCAGACATTGGTACTCCTGGCTCTCAGGCCTTTGGCCTTGGATGTGGACTTATACTATCAATTCCCAGGTTCTCAGCCCTTCAGACTCAGACTACAATGTACATTATTTTCTCCTGTGGTCCTCAGGCCTTCCAGTTTGGACTGGAACCACACCACCAGCTGTTCTGGCCCTCTAGCTTACATATTGTTCAGCTTCCATAATCATGTGAGCTAACCTCTCATAATGAATCTCTTTCTATCTATCTATACATATCTTGTTGGTTCTGTTTCTCTGGGGAAACCCTAACTAATTCACCAGTTTACTTACTATTCTGTAAATCACTGCCACACGTTTCTCCCAGTCCTGCTAAGATCTGCTATATTCAAGAGGCTTCATGATTGGACTAAATTATGTTCCTCCACAATTCATATTTTGAAACCGTAACTTCCAGTGTGGCTATATTTGCAGATACAGCCTTTAAAGAAGTAATTATGGTTAAATGAGGTCATAAAGTGTAATCCTAATATAGGAGAAAGAGACATCAGAAAGAAAGCACAAAGAAAGGGCCACGTGACAGTGCAGTGAGAAGGCTGGCAAAGAAAGAGGCCTGGGGAGAAACCAACCCTGCCAGCACTTTGATCTTGGACTTCCAGCCCCTAGAACCAGGAGCAATAAACTTCTGTTGTGGAAGCCACCTGGCCTGTGGCATTCCATTATGGAAGTTCTAGCACACTAATATGCCACCAGTAATATGCCACCTCCGCCATGAAGTCTTTCTGAATGGGCTCTGCCCTCTGTGGAACCCTTTGAAGCACTTTCTTCTGCACTGCCTTTATGGCTCTTCTTTTTTTTAACTTTCTATCTTGGAATAATTTTAGACTTACAGAAAAGTTGCAGAAATAGTACAGAGAGTTCTCACATATCCTTCACTCAGCCTTCCCTGCTGTTAACACCTTATATAAGCAGGAAAGTAACATTGGTACAATACTATTAATTAAACAACAGACCTCATTCAAATTTCACCAATTGTTCTCAAAGGTGTGGGGGGGAGTCCAATGCAATACAGAGTTCCACATGGGGTTCTGTTGCCACACTTTCCTAAACCCTTTCGATCTATGACATCTCCTCAATCTTTCTTTGTTTTTCATGACCTTTATAGTTTTGAAAAGTACTAGAAAGTTCTTTTGTAGACTGTCTCTCAGTTTGGATTTGTCTGATATTTTCTTGTGATTCAACTGAGGTTATGCATTCCTAACAAGAATATCACAGAAGTGGGGTTTGACCCTTCTCAGTGCATCATCGCAGAGGGCACTTGGTGCCAATATGTCTTATTTTGGGTAATGTTAACATGGATATTTGGTTAAAGTGTTGTCTGCCAGATTTCTTCACTGTACAGTTACTATTTCCCACTTATAATTAATAAATGCCTTGAGAGAGTTTAAGATTAAACAAACGTTCTGTTTCTCATCATACTTCTGCCCATGAATTTTAACATCCATTGATACATCTTGCCTGTAACAAATTATTAATGCAGTGTTTATCCAATGGTGATTATTCTACTTCTCTAATTTCTTAGACATTTTTTCATTGTATTTCTTCTGTAAGTAAGAGTTAGGACTGTACCAAAAAGTGTCACTTTCTCCCTCAATCCTCACTACTCACTCCCCATTCTTCCCTTCTTTGCATTCCTTTCCCACTCTCTCTCCACTGAAAGCCAATCTTACTGGGTTTGTTTTATCCTTTCTCTATTTCATTTGCACAAATGAGTAGAAACATGTGTATCTTCTTATATCCTCCCCTTGTACTTACATGAAGGGTAGAATATGGTAGGTACTCTTCAGCACTTTGCTTTCCACACTTGATAGTATACACCAGAAATCACCCCATATCCATTTATAGAGATTTTTCTCTTTCTTCATTATAGTTTCACAGTACTCCATAATATGGATATACCATAGTTTATTCAACAATTCCCCTATATGTAGGCATTTGGATTGTTCACAGCATTCTACAATTATAAACAATGCTACAATGAATAGCATATATGTATTTTCTTATTGTTGGAAGTATATCTTTAGTTAGATTCCTAAAAGTAAAACTGCTGGTCAAAAGGTAAATGCATATGAATTGCCAATTTTCCCTTCAAAAGGATTGCACCAGTTTGCATTCCCAGCAACAATGTATGAGAATTCTTGTTTGCCAATTTTCTAGATTAGACATGGCATCTCCATGTTGTTTTGATGGCCATTTTTCTAGTTATAAATGAGTTCAAACTTTTTTCATACCAGTTAGGACCATGTTTTGTTATTTTAATTTTTAATTTATTTTTATTGACACATAATGAATATATAATGTTGTATAAGTGTACAATGTGTTGATTTGATACATTTAGATATTGCAATATGATTACCATTGTACTCTCAGCTAACCCCTCTATCTACATCACATAATTGTCATTTCTTGTTTGTGGTGGGAACAATTAAGATCTGGTCTTCTAGCAATTTTGAGGTTTATAATATAGTACTGTTGTCTATAATTACTATGCTCTGCGTTGCATCTCTAGGACTTATTTATCTCCTAGATCCAAGACTATATCCTCAAACAAGGTATTGTCAATTCCTCCACACACACACACACACACACCCCCCCCCCAGCCTCTGGTAACCAACATTCTACCCTCTGTTTTCATGTTTGTTTTTTTCAGATCCCCCATATAAGTGAAATCATACAGTATTTGTCTTTTTCTGCCTAAACTACCCCACTTGGCAGAATGCCCTCAAGGAGGACCATTTTTGTATCTTGGTATTTTTGTGTGTGTATGAATTGTGTGCTCATGTATGTTTTCCTTTTTCTAGCAGGCTTTTGGTCCTTTGTCCCTCAATTCTCTCTACATTAGGAATATTAGCCCTTTATTTATGGTACATCTGAATATTTTCTCCAGTTTGTCAATTATCTTTGGCTTTTGTTTATGGTACTTTTTTGGCCACACCAGGAAGTGCTTTATGTAGTCAAATTTACCAATCTTGTCTTTTATTGTGAGTCAGTCTTAGCCTTTCCCTACTTTGAGGTAAAAGAGGACTTCGTCTATGTCATCATCCCTCTAATTCTGTGTTCTGTCTTAGAGTTATTTGTCTTAGTCTCCACCACCACCCATAATTTCTTTCTTCACTAAACTTCAAGCTCTCTGAAGGAAACCTGCTCCTTATTTTATGATCCCTCAAATAATCAACCCATCACCTTCCTTATATTAGATCTTCAATGAAATAAAAAATTAAGAGAGCTAATTAAATTGAATTTACATGAAGACATTAGCTATGCTCTAATAAATATCACATTTCAAAAGTTAGGGGTGGTTTAAACAAACCAGTTACCAGTTTCTCCAAAATTAAGTAGATAGGTTTACAGAACGATGCCTCTGGAAGGAAATGTAAAGATAATCTTACTTAGCTCCTTTATTTTGCAAATAAGGAAACTAATACTCATGTAAGTTAAGTGACTTGCCCAATATCTTATGGTCAAAGATAGAAGTATTAGCTCATTGGTGTATGGAGTCCAGTCAAATTCTTGGTCTGCAAAACTTCCCATCCTACTATCTATCCTAAACTTTCTCAACTTTTTTTTTAACTAAAGAAAGCTCATTTTCAAAACAATCTACGGTCTAATATAATCCAGATGGAACAATTGATAAGGAATAAAAGATTCTTCTAAGAGGTTAAAAAAGCTGCCAGCATGTCAAATGCCTGGCTGTGATTAGATTACACTTTGAGTGAAAGAAACGCCATGGATTTTGAGTCCAAAAAAGGATTTTCTGCCAAATACACTCTTACTAGAAAGTCAGCTACGTCATGTGTGAAACACAGGATTTCCTGCTGATAAATAAGGAACCAACGGCTCAAACGCAGCTCAATAAATACGTCCCGCAGAGGTTTCAACCTGGTGGACAGCGGGCCAAATACAGCTAAAAGACCTGTTTTCTTTGAAGTGCTATTTTCCAATACGGAACAACAGGATTTTTACATCAAGAAATTATTTATAAAAATGTCCATTTTCACCGTTTCCTGAAAACTAAAAAGAACAGGCAGCTCTAAGCTTCCCTTTCCACGTGATATTAATTGGCCAGGGGTGAGCAGGGGCTGATTCTTTTGGACAGGTTTCAATTTACCACCATCTCTGGCACTTCCCAACCAACCCACTTGATTCATTTATGTCCTGCCTAGACCACATAGGCCTTTGAATTTGTAACCACTGGTAAAGGTTTCCTTGGGTGCTAACAAGTAACAGGTTGAGTCTGGATTAATGTTGGTAAAACAGGAGCAATCATTTATTGATCACTTTAGGGGTGGAGGATTTTTAGGTGCTTTAGATACATTACATAATTTCAATGTCACAAAAAGCTCTGCAAGGGAGGTGAAACCCTCCCATTTTACAAAAGAGAAAACTGAGGCTCCAAGAAGTTAACTTGATGAAGAGTACATGGCAACAGAGTAACTGCTACTTTGAGCAGGGATTCAAAGTACTTAAAGACAGCAGATGGTGAAAACAGATGGAGTGACAATATAGAGGAGATCCAAGAAGTTTGTGCATGGAAAGGGTCATAGAAAAACATAGGGAAAAAAAGGGTAAGAAGGAAACTTACAGAAGAGTAAAATAGTATCGCAAAAAAAGAGAACATCAGAATAGGAAAGGAAAGTTCTAAGAACATGCAACAACTAGAGTAAAGCACCAGCAATAAAATAGACACAGAGCAGGAAGGTGAAACTAGAAAGGTTGCTGAGGAGGCAGCAAGATGCAAGGAATGATGGAATGATAAGCCTTAGAGCATGAGACCATAGGTAGTCTCAGCCCACACACACATTGGCTCCTTCACCCTGTATTAATCATTGGTGATCTGCTTAGCAATTTTGTTTCTAACTTCATCCACAGCAATTGTGGACTCTGAAATTCTTTGAAGGCAGGTGAATGTCAATTGGTCCTGCTTAGCTGTCCTACCTGGATTAGCAAAAACCACGTGGTACCATCTAGTAGAGATATGCATAACCTTGGTGCTAAACCACGCTCCTCAACCGTTTCCTTGAACCTATCCCCTTCCTGTTTCTGACGCTCTCAATTTCAGTTTGCAATTACCTTTTCTTTGTCATTCTTATTTTTCCTTTGCTCATTGGTATGCTACTAAATGTTTACACAAAGAAAGAGGAGGGTAGGCAGGGAAGGAAAGAAGGAAGGAAAGGAAGGAAGAGAGAAGGAAAGGAAACAATTAAATAAAATTCCCAATTTTTTATTTGCTGATTCCCATACTGTCAATATTGCATTACGGCCAATTCCAGGCTATGTATGCAATGTCACTGAAAACCATCTTGAAAAGAAATGCGAAGTTAAACACCATTTTATAGTAGTTCCATCATACCATACACATATAATAGATATATCGGGAGTACAGGTAATAGTAAAATATAGTGATATAAACAGGAAGAAATCAGTTTGGAGTCATTTATTACTTTGTTTTTAATATAGTATATTTCAGTGTAAATTGATATAATTTAATATTTCACAATGGCTGTGTTAACAACCAACTAACAAAATACCTGAGAATTTAAAAATCGACTATTGTGAGCCAGCTCAAGCACACACTACTGCTTGTGTTTTGAACTTCTAGGGAACATGAGACACTTACATGGGCTAGAGATCTTCTTTCTCTATGTTTTGTAATTTACAACTTCTGACTCTGAGACCTTTTTTGAAATTATTATTGGGGGGTGGGAGGGAGAGGGAGAGAGAAAGAGAGAACAAGCAGGGGAGAGGACCAAAGAAAAGAAGGAGAAAGAGACTCACTCCCATAATCATGACCTGAGCCAAAATCAAGAGTTGGAAGCTCAGCCGACTGAGCCACCCAGTCGCCCAGACTCTGAGAACTTGTAAATAAAAACACACTCTCCTGTGGCTCCTCTGCCTGCACTTCTCTACCACAACACTACTTCACCTCTGACACAAGGTGTGTGGGTTTTCCACATATCAGACGATTCTCTGACACCAGCTGTGTGTTCTCACGATTTAACTCAGTTCTGACGCTATCCATCCAGACAGGGTGCCAGATCCCACAGGTTAAGGGATCAGGCCCACAAGACTGCTCCCCCAGTTCAGATGCCAATCACAAGTCCAGGCTGATACCTGGACTTCTGACCAACAGACTAAAAATCAGAGGTTCTGATGACCCCCTCACCCCACCCAACCCCAGGTTCTATTAGTTTCCTAAAGCAGCTCACAGAACTCAAGAAGACAGTTTACTTACTAGATCACAAGTTTATCATAAAAGGCTTTGTTTAACTCAGGAACTGCCCAGGAACAGATGCACAGGGCAAGGGAAGGGCATGCTGTGGAGCTTCCATGCTCTCTTTGGATGACCCGCCCGCCTAGCTCCACCAACGGTTCACCCTCCCAGACGTTCTCTGAACCCTGTCCTTTAGGGATTTTATGGAAGCTTCATGATGTAGGCACGATTGATTAAATTATTGGCCATTGGTGATTAATTCAGCTTCTAGCCCCTCTCCCTACACAGACGTCAAAGTGTGGGAGTAAAGTCTCCCACCCTCATCACTTGGTTCGTTTCCCTAAGCAACCAGTTCCCATCCTTAGATGCTTTACAAAAGTCGTCTCATTGACATAAACTTAGGTGTGGTTGGAAGGGGGTTATTATGACTAACCAGATACTCCTTTCACCTTATGGGTCTGGAGCTGTTTCAGACAAAAGATCGAATATCATAACAAAGATGCTCTCGTTGCGCTTATTCCTAGAAGATTTCAAGCGTTTTAGGAATTCTTTGCCAGAAACTGGCACAAAGACCAAATATATATTTCTTATTATGAATTACAGTATCACAGACTGCCATAAAAAAAGAATTTTAATCTCCATCTTTTCGGGTACCACCCTTCCCATAGGCTGAGACACACGGTTCTGAGATTCCTCCAGGTATTGAGAGGGAGCCACCAGGTTAGCAGTTATCAGTACAAACAAGTACCGCTGAGAAGGCCATTGTCCTGGTCCACGTGACGCCAGGATCCAGCGTGACATGTTTGGAAAGCTAAGAGCAGATGTTTTTTTAATGACTTACCCCAAGGTGAGTCTAAGCAGTGATCCGTGTCTTCTGTCTCTAAATCTTAATGCACAGGGAGCTCTTTATGACCTGGTCCTTACCCACCTGCTACTTGCTATGGTGTTCTCCAACTTCCAGCCTCGCTGTCTTTCTTTCTCCTCCAGCACACTTGTCTTCATGTTTGTGGGCTTTTGCCTACGCTGTTCTGACCACTTGAAATCCTTCCCCATACCAAACAAGAGCTGATAAACTCCAACTCATTATTCAAGACATTACTGAGGAGTCTGCTTGTTTGGATTCCAGTTCATGCCCCTCTTACAGTCTTTATCACATTTTACTATCATTCTCGGTTTGAATTTCTCTTACCTATTGAATGAGCTTTTTGAGAGGCAGATTCAGTGTTTTCTTCGTCATTAGCACAACACCCAGTATGCAACAAATACTCCATAAATGATGGTTTATATTTAAAAGATCTTAAAAATGGATGAGTCTCATTTAGTAATTAAAAAATTTTTTTTAATGTTTATTCTTATTTTTGAGAGAGAGAGAGTGTGTGTAAGCGGGGCAGGAGCAGTGACAGAGGGAGACACAGAATCCGAAGCAGGCTCCAGGCTTTGAGCTGCCAGCACAGAGTGCAACACGGGGCCCCAACTCGCAAACCACGAGATCATGACCTGGGCCAAGGTCAGACGCTTAACAGACTGAGCCACCCAGGCGCCCTCATTTAGTAACTTTTTAAAAGGGTTATTCGGGGGCACCTGAGTGGCTCATTTGGTTAAGCAACCCACTCCTGATTTCAGCTCAGGTCTTGATCTCACAGTTTGTGAGTTCCAGCCCCACGCGGGCTACACTGACAGTGCAGAGCCTACTTGGGAATTCTCTCTCTCCCCCTCTCTCTCTCTGCCCCTTCTCCACTTGCATGTGTGCTCTCTCTCTCTCTCTCTCTCTCTCAAAAATAAATAAATAAATAAACAAACCTGATAAACAAACAAATAAATAAATAAAAATTAAAAGTGTTACTCGCTGTACAAATAACTTATTGACTACAGATTAAACCAACAACCTAGTCAAAAAAGATGTTGGTTAGAGCTTCAGCGAGTCACAGGTATCACTGAAATGAAACCCAAAGAAGGCCCCTGGAGCAGATCATCTAGGAACTATCAGCTGTGCAGCACGTAAGAAGGACATTCTCTGTATTGTCCTTCTCAGCAGCTGTCACAGTGAATCCACCTTTCCTTGGGTTTTCATCAGAGCTACTATTCTCTAATTGCCCCACGGACAAAAATATACAAGCAGCAGCTCCACACAGATTTTCTGCTTTCATCACTAAGGAAACCACGTTTTGATCATTCTCAAGACAATTACAAGGAAGAACAAACCCAAGCCAGAACGCTTGACTAAACCAGCCGAAAAAGGCTACTTGTGGAATGAGATGGACAAAAAGGACCAAGATCAATGGAAGAAAGTTTTCTATAGGTACAGACTATTTAAATATACAATACCTTGCATGACTGCCAGGGTGATAATTGCTTCTTGCTGAAGACTTGCATTAACACAAAAGAATTTAACGTGATCTATTTCCATTCTGTGATTATTGGCAAATTAGTACAAAAATAGTGAAAAACTTTCATAGGATATAAATCAAGAGAGACAGAAAGCACTTCTAATTTTTTAATATGAGCTAAGTCAAGGGCCACAAGAAAAACATTCAGCACCAAGCCCCTTATTGCCTAGATTCACACACACACACAAATCACAGGTAGAAAAGAACTTTTCTTCTTTCCTGCCCTGTACAAAACTTGCTGTATTTTTCACTTTAAGCATCCCTTTGCCTCTTGTAGGTTGAACAGCTTTCCTCCAAAATTCATATACTGAAGTCCTAACCCCCAGTATCTCAGCACGTGACCTTATTGGAGATAAGTAGTCAGATTAAATTGAGGTCATTAGAGTGGGCCCTGACCCAATATGGTTTGTCTTGATGAAAAGGGGAAATTCAGAGACATGCACGCAACCTGAGAGAATGCCATGAGAAGATACAGGGTGAAGATGGCCGTCTATAAGCCAAGGAGAGAGGCTGGAACAGATCCTTACCGCACAGCCCTCAGAAGCAACCGGTCTCGTGAATACCTGGATTTCAGACTTGTAGCCTCAAGAACTAGAAGACAACCATTTCTGTTGCTTAAGCCATTCAGTTTGTGGTCCTTTGTTATCATGGCCCCAGGCAACCAATACACTCATCCTAGACATTTTTCTTCAGCTACCCCTCATCCCTGTTCATCCAGCATTCTCTAAGGTCAAAAAAAGTTACTTCACAGATGAGTATTACAAATCATATAGTTTCATTTGCCTTTAAAAAAAAAAAAAAAAACAGTACATAATCTCACCTCACAAAGTTAGATGTGATGTGGGGAAAACCTCCACAATTTTCAACCCATAATAATCGAGTTCTATAATCACCAAAAAAAGAAGAGTACAAAAGAAGACCAATGCTGAGACGGCTCATAAAGCAAGTACAAAGGGGGAAGACAGAATCGGCCCCGTGCACTATCATTAACTAAAGTTATCACAGTCCCTTTGTCATCTTAAACAGCTAGTCTGTGATCTTTTCACTTGCAATAATGAACCAAACTTTTGATAAAAGAAAATATTTGATCTCCTTTTAGCCAAAAATCTCCCCTTTATAATCCCATTTAAAATTCTAGAAGGGTTTTCTTTCCTTTGGAAAAAAAAAAATGTAAGTTTTACAATCTAAGGGCATTTGTATTTTAAAGTCTGCAAAAAAGATTTCTGGAGAGTACCTGGTGAATCACCAACTTGCCCCTATGGCTCAAAATTTCAATTACTGTAGACATTTCACTCAGAATAGCATTTCTACCTTTTAACCTTCATCTAAATAATATTCATTTTTCTTCCACTATGATAGAGTTCAAGCCCTTGCACTATGCTGTAAAAGTTGTAGGAGATATACAATTGTACTTTTTTTCTTTGTTCCTGGATTTCGAACATCATCTTCATAATAAATAAAATAAAACATCATGTTTTCTGCAGAGACATGTTTCCCAAGAAGAAATCAGTAAGGAGAGATCGCAGTTGTTTCCGAGAATAAGAATTCATCAGGCAAGCTTATCTATTTTATTGTGTTTTTCTTCTGAAACACAAGAAATAGATTTCCTAATTTTGGAAAGCTGATTCCTATAAAAGCATCTCTAAACTGTGAGCAAATTATCTCAACAATGAAGAATGAAAATGAGGGGCACCTGGTGGCTCAGTCAGTTAAGTGTCTGACTTTGGCTCAGGTCATGATCTCATGGTTTGTAGGTTCAAGCCCCTCATCAGGCTCTGTGCTGACAGCTCAGAGCCTGGAGCCTGCTTCAGATTCTGCCTCCATCTCTCTCTCTCTCTCTCTCTCTCTCTCTCTCTCTCTCTCTCTCTCTCCCCCCCCCCACCCCCTTCCCAGTGCACTCGCTCTCTCTATATAATTTTTTTAATTAAAAAAATATTTATGTGATGTGCAAAGGGATGACTAAAACACATCTTAAGTAGGCAGCTTGTATTTGTTACAGGTGGTAAAGTTACAGAGAAGTGATTGAAAATGGCAAGATTCAGGTTTTAAAGACTGACTTCATTTGGCAACCAGTAAAAATAATTGTGTTTATTTGATTAGTGGTGTTTTTCCCCTGTGAGAGGCAGGAAAACCCAAATAAAGAGTAAAGTTGGCAAAGATGTAATTTAGAAACGTAGCTGAAATTAAATCAAGAGAGGAATGACCCTGACTGTGATTCAGTGATAGGTCTTTGTTGGTAAGCAACGGAAATGGATTCTGCCTACCTTGAGCAGAAAGGTAACTTAGGAAGAACCTAAGGGAGCTCAAAGAATAAATCAAACTGACCAGGACAAGGGCCAGAAGAACTCTAATCTGGGTAGCAAGAGTGAGTGAGCTGTTTTGCCCGGGCACGACCACTGGGATGAATCCATGGCCACTGGTCTTCCTCCCATCTACATTAAGTCTGGGGAGATTGTCATTAGCCTATCTTGGTTACCTGCCTAGAAAAGTCAAGAGTCTTTTGACCAAGGCTGTTTACAAGGTGGGAGAGGTAATTTCTCCAAGGGAAATTGGGAAGTGTTTAAAAAGAGAAGGAGAAATGGATGTTAAGTTGCATAAATAAGTAAATAAATAAACAAATCTTTTCAAATTAGAGCCCCCCAAAAGCCATAAAATTACAAAAAGTGAAATCATTTTCAAAATGAAGGGGCTGGGGTGTCTGGGTGGCTCAGTCAGTTAAGCCTCTGAGTCAATTCAGGTCGTGATCTCACAGTTCATGAGTTCGAGCCCCACGTCAGGCTCTGTGCTGACAGCTCAGAACCTAGAGCCTGCTTCGGATTCTGTGTCTGTCTCCCTCTCTCTGCCCCTCCCATGCTCATACTCTGTCTCTCTGTCTCTCTGTCTCTCTATCTCTCTCTCAAAAATAAATATTTAAAAAAAAATTTTAAAAATGAAGGTGCTGACAAAGAGTTGACAAGTAGCATATGAATTAAATACGAACAAAACATAGTTTAGCATTCTCATTATATATAGCAGGATTGAAAAGAGTTTTGTCCTTTAGATGCCAATAGCCACACAAGACTCACGACTCCTAGAAGAAAACAGATGTTTTCAAGTGCAACACATACATTTGCTGCATTTTAAACCACTTAAATGACTCCCCCACCCCTTCATTTCCTCAGTTTTTCGTTCATATTATCTCTTACGTACTCCATTCTATTCAGTGAGGTTTCACTGGTGGCATGAGTTGAAAGACATTTCCCAAATACAAATGGCCAGTCCATTCTACAGCTTAAATTGTTTAAAAAGGGTTTTGTGCTAGGCTCTATGAACCCTTTGAAATTGTAGCCAAAATCTTAAGTTCTCATACAAACAGTAACCCTTATAATTACTGTTCAGCAAACTGTATTTGTAATGTTGAAGTATCTTCCCAACAGTAAAACCTCACTTGTGCCATAAAAGCCATTCAGTGTGAGCTTTGCTTTCCTTAAAACAGATGTATAAAAATTATCGTTGATGATATAGTTTATTGCCTGAAAACACCGCACCTAGCAAGCTTTGTTTCTCCACCTAATAATTTGTCATGGGTGCTCTCATCTAGAAACATCCTGACGAGTTTCGCACCACATAATAAAACAGGATGTTAAATTATCCTCATGACTCGTCAAGACCCAGCAACTTAAGAGACAACTTGAAAAAGTAAGCCACATCAGAACGGTTTTATTTCCCAGAATGAGATTCAATCATTTGGATTAAAAAAAAATCTTCAAATTTAATTTTAATTAGACTTGTTTAAACCCAAGTTCATGGTGATAGAAACACTCTCACTTATTCTATCTTAGCAAAATGAAGAGAAATGCAACAATGTCATGTTCACTCTTTATTTAAAATGAAGAATCTTTGCTGTAGAGTAAAGGCTTTAGGCATAAAGTTCTCCATCTAATAGCAATATTTTGACTATCTTTATGCTAGAATCTTCATTTTGACAGTCTTGCAGCTGTGAAAGTTTGCAGCTTCCTGAGCTAAACTCAAGAGGCTCTGAGTCCATGCCAACTGTCTTTCAATTTTACATCAACTCTCTTGATATTTTGTCAGTTTAAAGCTTTTGCAAAGTTTGCAAGGCCTGAATTCATTAGATAAGGGAAATGGGTCATCTAAATCTTAGCCAACCTCAACTGCCATAGAGATTCACTAGTGTAAATTTTCTCCGAGAACGAATTAGAAAATAGACCCCATGGGCCTTTGTCAGTTTTGGTATTTGATGAAACCATTTTAACAGGAGCTGCTGAAGCTGTGTGTGCCTCAATAAAAATCTCTGGTTCAAATTCTCTTTCCTTTATATTTTCTGTATAAAATCGGATGCTGACAGCTGCAATAATAAGGGCAAGAAGGTCATTGAAAGTTCAGTTTGCCAGGCACATGATAGGTAACAAGTTAATCATAAAAGGTACTTTTAAAAAATTATGATGGTTATTAGAAGAAGAAAAATCCATCTTGCTTCTAAAGAATGCTGCAACATTTTAAAAGAGCTTTAAAAAAAACCTCAGATTGTCAGTGGTAGTTAAGGAAATCAGAACACAAAGTTTCAACTAACAAAAGGATTGGATGATTCCTCTGAGAGTGAGGAATAGCCTTATTATCACAGGCGATCATATGTTATCTATATTTTCGTACAGTATGCATCTTAGATCTGCAGAGACTGAGCCCTTTTCACATCTTGTTATTAGAAATAGTTAAATGCATGTCTATATTTTAAACTGGAAGAAAAAAAGCTAAATATTATGTGAAACAAGAAAAAATTGTTGGTAATATTCTGTAACACATAAATGAATGAGTGCTTCGTCCCATATCTATATGGATTCCCTGTACATACACCTATTAAATTTTATTTTCTCCTATTAATCTGTCTCATGTCAATTTGATTCTTAGTCCAGCTAGAAGGACCATTGAAGGGGACAGGAATTCTTGCTCCCCAACACCTACTACAGAGGTCACAAGCTCTATAACAGTGCTATCCCATAGCACTCTCTGTGATGATAGAAATGTTCTATATCTGCGTCAAATATGGTAACGATCAGATACATGTGGCTATCGAACATGTGAAATGCCAGTGCAACTGTGCAACTGAATTTTTAATTTAACTTAATTTAATTAATCTAAATTTAAATTGCCATATGTGGTTAATGCTATCATATTGGATACCATAGCTCAATACCATTGACGCTTTCATTAGACACACTTACTGAGCTTAAGAGAAAAATAGTTCTGAGTGAGTAAAAGTTTAACATAGATATCAAAAAGCCCTGCTCTTCACTTCAATGCCTGGATCCTTAGAACAATTTTATTTACCAAGCTGTAATGTATCAATTCTCCTAAGGAAATCAACAGGGGCTTCGGTAGCTACCATGAGCTACCATGACATGAACTACTATGATACCAATGGTGAGTTACCCAGATACCAAAGTGTGGTGGAGCTCACTGTCAGCTACTTGATAAGATAAAAAACACCAGGACCCTATAAGAATTGCCACTATTATGAGCTTCCCACGAAGGTATCCATAATGGAAACCAAGAACAATAGGTGCCTCTAACTAGCAGAATCTGTGCTTGAGAACCAGCAAGGGTAATTGTTACAGTTGGCATATGAAAATATGACTTCTTGGAAATCATCTCCTCTAGTTTAAGTTGTAGAAAAATAAACTTGTAGAATAAACCCTTACAGAAGAATAAACTTCTTTTTCACGTGTGATACGTAAGGCAACATATCTTCTTTGTGTAATTTTTTTTGTTGAAAGATGGAGGTAAGTGACTTTTATGTTGGGAAATGGGCATGCCTTTCTTTCTGCTAGACCTTTAGTATGGGAGGTTGAGTAAATTTAGCCAGAGGTTGAACTGAGTTTTGGATTGTTGTTAGTATACCTCTGACACAGAATTCCTTTTGATATTACCAACTGTGTTTATTTGTAATTAAAAAAAATTTTTTTAATGTTTATTTATTTTTGAGGGGCACCTGGATGGCTCAGTTGGTTAAGCCTCTGACTTTGGCTCAGGTCATGATTTCACAGTTCATGAGCTGGAGCCCCACATCGGGCTCTGTGCTGACAGCTTAGCCTGGAGCCTGCTTTGGATTCTGTGTCTCCCTCTCTCTCTGCCCCTCCCCTGCTCATTCTCTCTCTCTCTCTCTCTCTCTCTCTCTCTCTCTCTCAAAGATAAATTAACATTTAAAAAAATTAATGTTTTAGAAGCCAGGTTCTATCAATGCTCCATCTACCAATGGGGATGATGAACCAACTCTAAAGTCCCATCCTAGAATCTGCTTCCTAGGACTCCTCCATTTCTTGTATCACCCAACCCCCACCAACCCCACATCTGGAAAATAATCTCTGAGACTCTGATATTTACATACAGAAGGTTAATTGCTGATGCTCTTGGAAACAACTGTGGGTGGTGAGAGAAGAAGTATTGTGCAGAGGAATAGGTTAAACTGTGATGAATTTATAAACAAGGACCTCAGACAATATCTCAGAGACCTCCAGAATAAAAAAGGTATTTCAGAGTTGTCCCAATTAAGTCAAGAGGGCTGAGCATTTGTACCACACATCAATCAGTCATAAGATACAGATTGCTACCAGAACAGGAGTGAAATCAAGGTAAATACTCTTCCTTCACCCAAGGACAATTCCCAGAAAAGGACTCAATTTTGAGCCTTAAGCAGCAAACTCTCTTCAGCAGTTGCTTGAATGAGTGCCTTGATCCTGAAGGGGAATCTGGGCCACACACCACAGCACTCATCTCAAAGTGTTTCCTACTGGCAGTTGATAAATAGGGAATTTGCAACCTTGTAGATAGGACCTCTCCCAAACATTTCATCCGAGTTGAAGAGCTCTAAAAATTCACATGATTTTGGGGGTGCCTGGGTGGCAGTCAGTTAAGTGTCCAACTTTGGCTCAGGTCGTGATCTCATGGTTCTTGGGTTCGAGCCCCCCATTGGTTTTTGTGCTGATGGTGCAAAGCCTGCTTGGGATTCTCTCTCTCTGCCCCTCCCTCACTTGCTCTCTCTCTCTCTCTCTCTCTCTCTCTCTCTCAAAATACATAAACTTAAAAAAATAATTACAGAAAATAAAAATTCACATAATTTTTAAGCCTGATCAACTAAATTCATGACACTCTGTTTCCTTCCCATTTTTTTAATCCTAATACCTAAGCTTAAGTATGATGATGTTTCCAGGAAGTTTATGTGAATGTCCCAATCTCCTCTCAGCTACTAAATGAAGAAGCAAGGGTAGGTCTGTTACATACAGCTAGAGTTTTGAAGGGAAAACCACAAACTTCCAACACCATGAAGTCAGGACTGTGGCAGTAATAGAAAACCAAGAGAAACCACAAGAGAAAATGAGCCTGTGCTTAGAGATAATTCCACCAGGAGAGGCTTCTTTCATTAATAGTAGTGGAAGATCTGGGTTTTAATTTCATCAAACAGTTAGGATTTATTTATAGTTCACAACACTAAAATCCTAACCTATAACTCTCTTATGCATGTTCTTTCTTGGTGATGGTATATCACGAGGCTCAGATAGAAATGCATTATGAAATCCAACTGTTAGTAAATTTTACTCATTTTTGTACAATAACATATAAAAAATAAAATTAGTAGAGATAGTGGCTTGAATGTGATATAATTCTACATTTAAATTTCTCCTAAATAAAATAGCTAATAATTAGGCCTATAACAAATCAACTGAAATTTCATGTGAAAAATGTAAATATTGCTGGTATTTATACCAACTGAAAATGAGAACAAAGTCATTATTCATTTTCACAAGTGAACAAAATCTGAATGTGCTATGACTTTACTTCCTTTTTTTAATGTTTATTTATTTACTTTGAGAGAGAGTGTGTGTGTGTGGGCATGAATAGGGAAGAGGGGGAGAGAGAGAGAGGGAGAGAGAGAATCCCAGGCAGGCTCCATACCACACTGTCAGTGCAGAGCCTGACATGGACCTACATCTCAGGAACTGTGAGATCATGACCTGAGCCAAAGTCAAGAGTCAGTCACTTAACCAACTGAGGCTCAGGCGCCCTACTTCATTTCTTAGTACTATATGATGAGCAGAGTTTGCTGAAGGTTGAACATTATTGGGTTATTCCAAATTGTCTCATCGTTAAAATCATGTACGGTAAAACCTTGGTTTTTGAGCATAATTCATTCTAGAAACATACTTATAATCCAAAGCACTTGTATATCAAAGCAAATTTACCCCATAAGAAATAATGGAAACTCAGATGATTTGCTCCACAACACAAAAATATTCATGTAAAAGTGATTACAATACTGTAATATAATACAAAATATAAAGAAAAATAAATTAACCGACGCTTACCTTCAAAAACCTTCGTGGCTAGTGTGAGGGAGACAAGAGAGTGGAGGGTTATTTTGTAGGATGACTTTCACTATCACTAATGGAATCACTGCGATCTATTGGCTCAGTGGAATCTTTTTCTGCGTGGGGGCCATTATGTATGCTCTCATGGATATTGACTACAGTACAATATTAATGAACTCTTGTCATATATTGTATTCAATGTAACTGGCAATAAGGCAGCAGAGGAAAGGGCCTACATCTGCAGGCAGCCTGACCTAGAAGGAAGCAAAGCATTCCTAAGCTTCTTCTTATATGGAAAAGCAAAGGACTGCCCATAGGTGCTTTGAAGTGACAAAAAATACACTAAGGGCCAGTTGTGGGCCCCTGCCAACTTTCTGAAAAGTCACTGATTTCTACCAAATACCAAGGCCTGAGACTGAGCATCTGAGCATGGGAGACAATCTCCCACAATCCCACAGTGAGAGAGAGAGAAGAACCATTAGCTCAGTTGTGATCATGTGACATTCAGCATCATGTACTACTTTTATTGCAAGACATCACTCATTTATCAAGTTAAAATTTATTAGAAATGTTTGCTCATCTTTCAAACACTCCAAGTTACTTGCAATCCAAGGTTTTACTGTAATTTTATTTAAAAGATACTATGTGCCAGACATAATGGTAAATGTTTTATGTACCTCAACTCTTTAATTCTTATAAGAATAGTTATAAGAGAATACTTATCAAAATAATTCTTATAGGAACATGATTGTTTTCATAATTGTAGCAAGGCTTAGAGATTTTAAGTAATTTGTCCAAATTCACACCTGTTCGTGACAGATAAAAGATTCTAGGATGATCTGATCCTCAAAATTCATCCCCCTAAACACTATGCCACAGGGCATTTTTAGAGTAAAATAAACTACATGAGGGGAAAAAAAACTCTACATGATTCTAAGCTCAAAATTTTCTCTGAAATGGTTAGGTTTATGTTACCTAAAACCTTTCTATCCTGAAGATGTAGTTTCACTTTTATTGAAGCCTTAGCCTTGAATTCTTCCTGCCAGTGCATGTACCTAGGATAGATTCCAAGGTGAACTAAAATATCACCTGGGGTGCCTGGGTGGCTCAGTTGGTTAAGCATCTGACTCTTGGTTTTGACTCAGGTCATGATCTCATAATTTGTGGATTTGAGCCCCACGTTGGGCTCCATGCTGACAACACAGAGACTGCTTAGGATTTCTCTCTCTCACTCTCTCTGCCCTCCCTATGCTCTCTCTCCCTTTGTCTCAAAATTAATAAATAAACTTAAAAATATATAATCATCCAAAAACAGGATGAGTTCCATTTTAAAAAATGTAATTAATAGTACATACTAGGAAAAGACACTGAACACATTAGGAAGACCAAAACATTTCTAGCATCAATTGTCTAAAAACCACAATTGAGGAAGGAAAAGGACCACACAAACACCCAACCCATGTGGTTATCTCTGGCTAAGCATCTCAAGAAGGAGTGGCAAAACAAAGTCTCATCTTAAAACAAAAATGTCTTTCACATGATGAAATAAGGTGTTAGAGTCTGGAATATTTGGCTCTATTTCTCAAAAGGGCTGCCAAAATTTTAGCCAAACACTATACAAGTCAAAATAAGGAAAAGAAGATACAAATACATAATGCAATACTTCAAGAATACTAAGATACCTGGAAAAGACAAGTAAAAGTGATCTTTGGTCAAATTGAGTTTAACCCCAGAATTAAATGAGACTGTTATCTCCCTCCCCATTACAGAATGTATACATATGGAGCCAATGATTTTAATTAGACTGGTGTAGCACACAGGCTGACTTCCATATCCAATCAATCTTCTGATACCTGGTCCAGCCTCGTTCTTACCAAAATGTAAACAAGCAGTAATGATAGTTTTCCAGCATAGATCAAATGACTCTTCCATCCCTATAAATGTTCTTCTGTGAGATTAAGGAAAGGGGTTACTTGTATGTGGGAACAATACTTCTGTCCTCTCTCAATGTCAGAGGCTTTTAGACTTGCTATGAGTATTTCTCCTCTAACTTTAGGCTACTTCAGCCCATCCTCATGGATTTTTGTTTTGCTTGTTTTGTTTTGTAATTAATGAAATTCTACAGTCAAGAACCACTGTAAAAAAAGAGGGGCTGGAAAGGAAAGCGTGATCCGTGCACTTGTAGACACTGCCATTCAACTTTCTGGCATTTCTTTTCCCTACTCCTGTCATTTCTCCCATCATATAATCAAGTGAATAAAAATTTCATTCAGTTCCAATTTAATTCCAATTTTTATGTTTAAGAAAATATGGATCTAGAGGTGCCTGGGTTCGAGCCCTGCATCAGGCTCTGGGCTGAGAGTGGAGCCTGTTTAAGATTCTCTCTCTCTTCCTCTGCCCCTCCCCCACACATTCTCTCTCTCTCTCTCTCTCTCTCTCTCTCTCTCTCAAAAAAGAAAATATATATATATATATATATATATATATATATATATATATATATACATGGATCTAGATTTTGAAGTCCCCCTCACTAGTTTGGAAAAACAAACAGGAAAGCCCTAGGAAATTTGGTAGGCAACTCTACTTTTCATAGTTGGGGACATATTGATACAATCCATTTGGTATTATCCAAATAAGAACCACAGGACTAAGTAACCCACAAGATTTAATTAAAAGCATATCATGTCCCACTAGGTTTTTTTTTTCCCACATCACAGTTATAAGCCTTATGGAGTGCAGAGAACTTAGTAAGATTTTGATTCAATCCTACATCATAGTCTCATGAACAATTTTGAACGATTTGATTCAGACACTGTACTAAGGCATTGCGTCTGTAACAAGAGTAAAAGAAATAGTGAATTTTTGCCTAAAACAAAGCACATATAACCACTACTTACTATCTTTATTACATGTATAGCACTGCAAGAACATAACTGACATCAACCTAGCATGCGAACCTATAAGACACTAAATAGAATTGCTAAAGTTCATTGAACACTGGACAAGTTATGCCCACTTCATTCGCGCTCCCCACAGAATGATGTTCAACTCTTAACAAGTGTAATATTATACAATATTCACTTACTCATACTATTGAGAGCAGCTGAGATAGTAAAAGAGATCAACGAAAGCCTTCATATTTAATTATAAGGTTAAGGTAAGAATTTTGCCCCTCAGATTTACTTTTCTTATAATATTCTACTTGGTTCAGAAGGGAATTCTTCAGGCATCAACTGGATTTCATGTGAGTTTTTGAGTCATTGTTATAGCTTTCTATCTCAAAAAAAAAAAAAGAAAACAAACTTAACTTCTTTTTTATTTCCATGTTGTTCACGAGTTCTTATTAATCCCTAATGTATTAGTAAATTTCCTAAGGAAAATCTTCCCCCCAATTTTGGGCTAGGAGTAAAGTCGGTCTCCAATTTACCAATTAACTCTTAGTATATAAAACAGTCTTAAGTCAGTTCATTGGAGTTTGGAATTAACATCTCCAGAGAAACAATCTTACAAGTGGTGGTCACATCCCAGGTCAGTTTATACAACTCACGAGGTAATGAAATTTACCACAGTATCCTGCCACCACGCAGGGTGCTATTTTAATGGTGTTAAGTAAATTAAACACCCCATTAGACTGGGGTGGCTTTAATGCCTCAGTAGCCTATGTCAGCAAAGCAAAACCTCAGCATGAAATGCTTCAAGGATACGAAATCAAAACCTAAGGACAACCAATCACGAAAAGCCAACTAGACTTACCCAAATAAGGCAACTGCTTAAACTGTAGCCAATCAAACCATTTCCTTGCTTTACTTCTAATCTTCTCCACTAAAGTCTTTCCCTGGCTCCTGGCCGCAGAGCCCTCCCAACCACTTCTGGTGTGGCTGCCCTATTCCAGCTGAGTTTTGCCCCAATAGACCCTTAAGAATTTAATATGCCTCCGTTTATCTTTTAACACTAGTAAACACGTCCACCCACTCATGTAGGGGATAGACACAGTGGTCTCTGTTTAACAGTGAGAACAGAGAATCTGCTGGCCCTGCGCACAGACTGGGGAGCAAAGAATATTTAGGGGCTGGAGTGCTAGCTGCTCGCCTGGAAGCTGGGCCCCATCGAGGAGAGAGGCGACCTCACAACCAGGCTCTCAACAGCTGCTTCTCCCCAACCCCACTTAGGGCAGGCTCTCCAGGCAGTAGCCCAGGAGACCCTTTCCAGGGAAAACTGGGTCTTGTTGCTTCTCATCGCAAAGCTCTCCAGGGTTTCCCATTGTGCTTGTGAAAAAATTCCAAGTCCTTACTTTGACCTGCATGATCTGGCCTCTGGCTACTTCTCTGATCTCATTTCCTGTCACTTTTACCCCCACTCTCTCTGATCCAGCCAGTTTGAAATTCTTCAAACATGTCAAACGTGTTCTCACCTTAAGGACTCTGCACTTAATGATCTCTCTGCCTCTCCCTTCCCCCAGATGAGACATTGCTGGCTTCATTTAACTTCTGTCTCTGCCATAATGTCACCTTCTTAGAGGTCTTTCCCGATGACCATAAAATAGCACTGCAGTCATTATCAAAAACTGTCCTGCTTCATTTTGTATAACAGCCCTTAATACTCTGGCTTTTATCCTATATTTGCTTATCTTCCTTAGTACAATGTAAACTCCATTAGGGCAGGGAATTCGTTTTCTTTGCCACTGTATTCCCTCAAACGGTGCATGGCATGTAGTACACATTCCATATATATTTGTTCAATAAATGAATGAGAGATATGACTCTCTAAGAAAATTGTTCACAAATCACAGCCTGCCTACATTTAAAACTGGCTTCGATCATCTCAATATTTACCCACTAACGCCAGAGTGAGATAAGTTAGTTCAACAGGAATAGTCAGCCATACTATAACTAAAACATTCTTCTAAGCAAAATACATTCTGGAAAATTAACAACCAGAATATTTTTTTAAATCAATGTATAGAACCTTCCATCTTATCACCTCGTGCCCTGATTGTAACCAGGGGCCCTAAAGCTGTCCGCAAAGGCTGTATATTTTCCAGATTGCACCTATCTGTGCAGTCCTCTGAAGTGTTGGACTCGAATGGAAAATACCTAAGGCTGCTGGCACTCACAGATGCAACACTCTCACCTTCAAGACACCTCAGCCTTCAAGGCCAAGTAAGACAGGATACTCAGCAGGAGCGGTGATTGCTCATCACAGAACGACAGAATGTTAGAGCGGAGACACGGAAGAAATATTTAATCAACCCCCTACATTTATATTTGAGCAAATCAAGGTCCAGAGAGGAAAAGTTGCTGAAAGATACTAGAATATGTCACCCCAAAAGTATCTCTTTGGCAGGTGTATTATTTTGAGCTAAAAGCCATCAAGAACCAGCAGACACAGAAAATGCTCTAAAACACAGGGCCCGGGTTTTCCTTTTGTGAAGGAAATTTACATTCATGGGGGGAATTTCATTTGTAAAGATGTCCTCTTCTCCCACACCAGGAAGAGAAGGACTCTTAATAACTTATCAATGGAGAAGAAATCAACTTCACTCTGCATAACAAACTGTACTAAACAACCCTTGTTTACCATACTTTTCCTGGTGACCTTCCCATAACTTGTCTCCCTCACCCAGAAGCCCCAAAACTCTTTTCTTTTGTTTAGCCTAAGATAGTATGTACAAACGAGTTCTAACCACCCCTTTGGATTATTCACTAGGTATCCCCATGAGTATGCACGATGCACATGTTAATATGTTTTTGTTCATTTTTCTCATTAGTCTGTCTTTTGCCGGGTTCATTTACAGAGCCCCAGCTGGAGAACCTAAGATGGGTAGAGGAGAAGTGTTCATTTTTCTCCCTCCCCTACACTGCTGATGTATCTTTATAATTTTATTAAACATCTTTATAAACAGATTTTGTTTAGATGCATTGGTTATTTTCCTCATTTTTGTTAATTAAGGGGCAAAACTTTGTGTTTTTAATAAAAAACTTGTGTTTTAATAAAAAAATTCTTTAGGGGAGGTGCCTGGGTGGCTCAGTTGGCTAAGCGTTCAACTTCAGCTCAGGCCATGATCTTGCGGCTTGTGGGTTCGAGCCCCACATCGGGCCCTGTGCTTACAGCTCAGAGCCTGGAGCCTGCTTTGGATTCTGTATCTCCCTTCCTCTCTACTCCTCCCCAACTCATGCTCTGCATCTCTCTCTCTCTCTTTCTCAAAAATAAATAAACATTAAAAATTAAAAAAAAAAAAAACTCTTTAGAATCTGGTATAGTTGACAACTGTTGACTCTTGCCTGTCCCATAACCCTCCATCCTTTTCCAGAGAGACACATACACTTCTGAATCACTTTTTCCTCTTTCTGAGTCAAAGAATGGAAACTCTTCTTGGCTACCCAAGTCAGCCTCTGATGCAAGCCTAGTTAACCAGAGCATAGTCTAGCCCTGTCCATAGAAATTGGTTCATGGATGGACACATGACCCAAGTAGATCTATTACAGTAGTAAACTGAAGAGGAAAATTCAAGAATATAAGCCTTGATCCACAGTCAGCCACAGAAGGGAGGCCTGCCTGAAAAGTGAGCCAAAACAACTGAAAGCAGATACATCAGATGGAAGGAAGCTGAGACTCTATGACATTATTAGGTCCTTTGCATCCAGTTATGTTTACATCTTGATTTTTCAGTTACTCAGGTCAGGTCAATGCACTAAGTTGAGTTTTTTATCATGTGCCACCAAAAGTATACTAACAACTACAGAGAGTGTTGTATGAATTTACAGAGGAAAAGCAAATACAGAGATATAATACAGAGAGTGATTTGAACACACAAGAATAAAGCTTTTCACATTCATCCGCCTTCAATAAAGAGACTAAAACTAGAAGCAATGCAAATAATATAGTTAGCAAGTTTCTTGGCTCTAGTTTAAAGCAAGGAACCTACTGCCTGAGTTTTAATCATCTGCACACTTTCTTCTACCCCAATCTCTAGCAAAAATAACTGCCAATAAATTTTTCTAGGAAGAAAAAAACCTTATGAACCAAATTGCTATTTCTACTGGCTGATGAAAAAGGTTTTAATATAAAAAGATACTAAAAAACAAACTGCAGCTGTGAAAAATTAAGATCAATTTGAAGATTTGTTTTTATTCTTAAGGCAGAAAATCTGATGACGATAACAACAACTGCACGCATAACTATCCATGGTTCCTGTGACCCCCAAATGTAGCCACAAAAGAAACGCTATCCCGCATACCAGCTTTCAGCTGGGAGGAATAATACTGTCTGCCAGAAGAGTTCAATTTTTCCTTCTGCCTCTGTGGGGTCACTCACCTAATAGAATTAGCTATAATAACCAGCGAAACAAAATGGAAAGGCTACACTGGGGTAAGCAATTTCAATTCAACTCTATTTAAAAGAAAGAGTATAGTAAAAATCCTTTTTTTAGCAACACTTTTTCCCATCCTAAAGAACTTTGGAAGGTTTAATGTGCTCACAGACTTCTCTAGAGGGCCACAATCCATGAGTCATTTAGCTAAGTAATCTATTTTCACCCAACAACTCAAACATTTATTTGTAGTTTGACTAGAGGTAGAGTCATGGTTTCTGATTATCCATGCCTGTGTCTACACAGAAATAAAAGTTGTGTTCATAAACATTAATTTAGAAAGTGAAATCAATCCAAACAGTTCAGGAGGGAAAAAAAGGCGCTCTCACTTAATGGGGGGTAAACTGACACCAATGTGTTTTTATAATGAATTAGACAGAAAGCTACCTCCATTCTTTACTTACAGTCGTAAAAACAACAAAAATGAATGTTCCGTTAATTCAAAAGTAGATTGACGTAGTACAGATGTCCGTTCTCCCCACATTGAACTATGGTTACATTGCAATTCCTAACAAATTCCCAACAGGGTTTTTTGTAGATATGGGCAAGCTTATTCTAAGATTTATACTGAAAGGCACAGGGATTAGAATAGCTAAACCAACTTGCAAAAGAAGAATGAAGTGGAAGAAATCACTCCACCCAATGTTAAGAATTAGTATAGGGCCACCGTAAGGAAGACCGTGTGATGCTGGTGGAGGAATAGACCCATAGATCAAGGGAACAGAACAAACAACAGAGACAACAGAGAAAGAGACCCACATAAATATGTCTGACTGATTTGTGTCAAAGGTGCAAAAGCAATTCAACAGAGGAACCATATCTCTTTCAACAAATGGTGCTAGAGGAATTAGGGAAAGAAAGAAAGAAAGAAAGAAAGAAAGAAAGAAAGAAAGAAAGAAAGAAAGAAAGAAAGAAAGAAAGAAAGAAAGAAAGAAAGAAAAAGAAAGAAAGAAGAGAGAGAGAGAGGGAGGGAGGGAGGAAGGGGAGGAAAAACTGAGCATCACCCTAAACCTTACACCTTATACAAAAATTAACTCAAAAGGATCATAGCTTAAATGTAATAATGTAAAACTATAAAGCTATGAAACGTTTACACAAAAACATAGGAGAAAAGCTTTAGGACCAAGAGCTAGATATGACTAAAAGGACAACCTATACTACAGGTTGTATGAAGGACAACCTATAAAAGAAAAAAACAGCAATAAATTGGACCTCATCAAAATTGAAAATATTTGCTTAACAAAAGATCCTGTGTAGAATATGAAAAGAAAAACAGCAGACTAGGAGGAGGTATTTGCAAACCACATATCTGACAAAGGACTTACATTTAGAATATTTACATATTTAAAGAACCTCAAAACACAACAGTATTTTATTTATTTATTTATTTACTTACTTACTTACTTACTTATTTATTTATTTTGAGAGACAGAGACAGAGACAGAGAAAGAGAGAGTGCACATGCATGAGCAGAAGAGCGGCAGAGAGAGAATTTCAAGCAGGCTCTATGCTCTGCACTGAGCCCAACATGGGGTTCATTTCCATAACCAAGAGATCATGACCTGAGCTGAAATCAAAAGTCTAATGCTTAACAATATGAGTCACCTAAGTCCCTAAATTTTTTTATTTCAGTAGAGTAGACACACAATGTTACATGAGCTTCAGGTGTACAACATACTTATTCGACAGGTACAAACACTATGCTATGCTCACTACGAGTGTAGCTACCATATGTCTCCATACAATCCTATTACAACGTTGTTGACTATATTCCTTATACTGTGCCTTTTATTCTCATGACTTATTCACTCCATAACTGGAAACCTGTATCTCCCACTCTCATTCACCCATTTTGCTCATCTCCCCACCCCACCTAGGCAACCATCAATTTGTTCTCTATATTTATAGGTCTGAATCTGCTTTTTGTTTATTCACTTGTTTTTAGATTTCTACATATAAGTGAAATCATATGGCGTTTGTCTTTCTCGGTCTGATTAATTCCACTTTGCATAATACCCTGTAAGTCCATCCATGTTGTTGCAAATGTCACAATCTCATCCTTTCTCATAACTACATAATATTCCTCTGTGTGTGTGTGTGTGTGTGTGTGTGTGTGTGTGTATTCCTTATCCATTATCCATTCATCTATCAATGGACACTTAGGTTCTCAGTATGTTTCCATATCTTAGATATTGTAAATAATGCTGCAATAAACATAGGGATGCATACATCTTTTTGAATTAGTATTTTCATTTTCTTTGGGTAAATACCCAGTAAAAACTCAGTAATGTTAGGTTCCACTTCTAGGATCGTGGCTTGAGGGGCTTTGCAGATCTTTGCCCTAGAAAAACAATCATAATTGCTAAAATTACCAAAAAAAAAAAATCTCTGAAGGAAACATTCATTCAAGGAAAGTCTACTAAAACTCAGTAAGAATGGCAAGAGTCTATGGCATTTAAACTATATCCCACTCCTCACACCTTTCATGGCTTCCCAGCTCAGCATGGCACTCTAGGTGGGTGCATCCAAGAATGCACTAATCCCTCTCCATCTAGCTCACAGTTAAGAGCTCCAGAAGGGAAGGGGGAAGTCACCATTTCTCCTCCTCCCCACCCCCCAGATCCATGTTGCAGAGGCTGAATTCAGGTACATGTAGCCTAAAGATCAGGGCTCCCTTTCTCCACCCAGCCCCTGTGTAGAGTATAGTCTCTACCCCAGGCAGAGTACCTGATGCTGAGACACTGGATCAAACACATTGCTGGTGGTCACTTTGAAAGCAATGCCACTCTCTTACAAAACCAAACATGTGTTTAACATGCAACCCAACAATTGCCTCTTGGGCTTTCGTAAGGGAGAAATGAGTTTATGTTCCCACAAAAACTTGCACATGAATGTTCATATCAGCATTATTCACGATAGACAAAAGCTGGAAACAACCCAAACGTCTTTCCATAGGTCAGGGGTTAAACAAACTGTGGTACATCATGATATGGAATACTACTCAGCAGTGAAAAGGAATTGATACACAAAACACCTTGGATCTCAAAAAAATTAACCTGAGTGGGGGGACAAAAAAGACCCAACTCAAAAGATCACATGATTCTAATACTAAACATTCTTGACATGACAAAATGAGGCAATGGAGAACACAGATCTGTGGTTGCTAAAGGCTGAAGTTGAGTGGCTGCGGCTATTAAAAGGTAGCATGAGGAATCCTTACGATGAAACTTTTCTGTGTATTGACTGTGGTTGTGGGCCCATGAATGCATGCATGTGATAAAATTGCATAGGATGAAACACACACACACACACACACTCTCACACATACACACACACACGAGTACACGTGAGACTGGGAAATCTGAATAGAATTGATGGATTCCATCAACGTCAATTTCCTGTTTGTGCTATTGTACTATGGGAGGAAACCAGGTGAAGGATATGTGGGGTTTCTCTGTATTATTTCTTACAACTACTTGGGAATCTTAAAGTAAAAAGTTTTTTAATGAAAGGGAATTACATGTCACACGAAGCTGAGTGATCAGATGAATTTTCGATAAATTTAGCTGAGAAAATCACATCATCATCACTGCTAACCATTTGAACCAGAGAATTTCATTTATTTTACCTTACTTTGGCCCTTTTTCACACAAAAGACATAAAAAATATCTGGGGGGCGACTACCTCCAGCTGTGGTCCTCTGATAGCTAACAGGGTAAGAAATTTTCTTTTGTTAATAACAGGTTTTTGCCGCAGATGTGATTTGGCACTGTGCAAAATGCATGGTCCGCGGTGTCATCGGTGAGGGAATCAAACCCTAGCTTTGTCTCCTGCAAGATCTGTGACATCCTGACTCTCTCAAAGTCAGGGCTATAAATAGTATAAGAATAACTTTTTACAGAATTTTGTAAAAATTAAGTGTGATAACATATGTAAACAAATGGCCTTATTAAAGGGTTAAGCAATTATTGCTGTCAAAGAGAAATAAAGCCATGATGGTACTTCACAGATCACCCAATAAATCCCTGAATTGTACAGAAGCGACATCCAAGGTCAGGAAAAGTGACAGAGAGCAGGCAGAGAGTAGCCTAACAAGTAAGGAATAGGGGTAGTTGTGTTTCTAAGGCACTTAGAAACACCTTTGGAAGACCAGTCCTATTTTTATAATAGAAAAAAAAAATTTTCATGTTTATATATTTTTGTGAGAGAGACAGCACAAGCCAGGGAGGGAGGGATCAGAGGATCTGAAATGGGCTCCGCACTGACAGCAGAGAATCCAACGTGGGGCTCAAACTCACGAACCGCAAGATCATGACGGGAACTGAAGTCAGACTCTCACCTGAAGTGGGACTTAGCCACCCAGGTGTCCCTGTAACAGAAAGATATTAAGTAACTGAAGGAAATTACCTCTTGTTGTCCTACGTTTTAATCTCCCACTGCACCCAGGTGATACCACTACATAGAGTATAGTCGTTTCATAAATGAGGAGAGATTCAGTTACAAAACAAAAACAAAAACAAACAGCCTGGGCAAATTCTAACAATATACATTCATCTCATACACAATTTCTTGTCATACTGTTAGTCCCAATTGGAAAGCCAGCACAGCTTTCTTCCCCCTCCGTCTCAACAGAACAAAGTCCAGTATTTGTGGATAGCAGTTGCTGAATTTTCTTATGTGGTGATACAGTTAAGTACCTCAGCCAATTTTGTTTCATAAAAACCCAAATTGTGTCAGCACAGTCGTTGTCTTCACCTTTACCTTTTTGGTCTTTTCTCTTCGGGAAACTGATCAGATGCTAAAACTGACAGGTTTGGGGTGGGGTAGGAATATCTGGACATTCACATTGTCTTCTTATTTCTGTAAAGTTATTCTTTTTTTTTAAGTTTTTAAGTTCCTTTTTTAAGTTTATTTATGTATTTATTCTGAGAGAGAGGGGGGCAGAGAGAGAGAGAGAGAGAGAGAATCCCAAGCAGGCTCTGCACTGTCAGCGCAGAGCCCGACTAGGGCCTGATCCCACCAACCACCACATCATGACCCAAGCAGAAATCAAGAGGCGGCCGCTCAACCGACTGAACCACCCAGGTGCCCCTCTGTAAAGTCGATCTAAGTGAAAACTTTAGTATGCCTAAAACTAATACAATATTATATGTTATGTATATAGCAACTAGCAAAAAACACCATAAGGAATGCCTGGGTGGTTCGGTTGGTTAAGCATCTGACTCTTGATTTTGGCTCAAGTCATAATCTCAGGGTCCATGAGATCAAGCCCCGCATGGGGCTCCGTGCTGACAGTTCAGAGTCTGCTTGGCATCCTCTCTCTCCCTCTCTCTCTACCCCTCCAACTCCTCTCAAAATAAATCAACATTTAAAAAACATTTTTTTAAAAATCACTATAGGTATAAAGCTATGTTCGATGACATTGGTACGCATTCTCCAGTCCTAGAAACCAAAACCAAAGTGTTGTCCAAGCAATGCATCATGTTCAGATCCACTGTTCTTTAGAAAAATGGTGGAAGTAAGGCAAAAATGAGGCCAACCAAAGGTAAATCACAGAGGTGGGGCGCCTGGGTGGCTCAGTTAGTTGAGCGACCGACTCTGGCTTAGGTCATGATCTCGCAGTTTGTGACTTCGCACCCCCCATCAGGCTCTGTGCTGACAGCTCAGAGCCTGGAGCCTACTTCAGATTCTGTGTCTCCCCCTCTCTCTACCCCTCCCCTGCTCGCGCTCTGTGTCTCTCTGTCTCTCAATAATAAATAAACGTTAAAAAATAATTTTTAAGGTAAATCACAGTGGGGCAGACTTATTCAGTGCCGGGGGTGGATCTTCAACCTGTGACTAGAAGATCTGTGGGAGGGGAGAAGGTATAGGTTCTCACAGGAAATCTGTGAAGCCGTAAATGCGGCTAACATGGTGTGTGTGTGTGTGTCTCTCTCACACATACCTACTATTTCCAAGTGTTTTGAAATTAATAAAGACAAAATTAATTTTTAAACATCAACATAGAGACTGAGGATTCATCTATTTAAAAAAAAACTTTAGGGTTTTGTTTTATAGCTCCATTTTAGTATTCCAAGTCTACCTGTCTTAAGGCTTTTTATACTGCTTTATAGACCTGAATTTTCAAGTTCTTACCTGAGCCAATAAGAAGTATATTTAAGAAGATGCCTTTTTCTGAGCTTCTGGACCTGGAATATATTCACCTTCATTTATGCATGTTCTGAAAACCTTATATAACTTTATGTGTCTTATTTTTCAACAAGTTTCTTTGGCATGCCGGACCTGCTAAAACAATCATTTTAAGGTCCCTAAGGCCTTCCCCACCATAATATCAGCTTTTCAGGACTTGACTGTATCAGCACAACTCCCCAGGGCTTCGTAATAATAAAACCTTCTACGTGTACAGCACTTTCCATTTTTCAAAGCACATTAACCCATATAATTTTATCCTGTGATCTTTATAGTCGGCATTTTTCCCCCTGCTTAAAAGTGAGGGTGAAAGTGGAAGACAGACTGACTGTATTCCCAGGGATGGTGCCCAGACCAAAGGCAGGTGTCCTTCTTCCTCTCTGGCTCAGCCCCTTCCCTCATCAGAATCAGCACTCCCAGCATCCCGGGGGGGGGTGCGGTCTCAGTTCGGTGATTCCCAGGACGGTCTACCTCAGGGGAGATGTTCTGTCTCTGGAGACCGGGAGCTCCAGCTCCTGGAGGAATTTACACAGAAACCAAACAGCCAATTAAAGTGCAATCAATCAAATGGAGGGGTAGACAAGGAGACTTTGAAGGTCATTTCTAACTGGAATTCTGTGATTATAACAAAATCCTTTCTTCGGTGTAAAGTACAACTTTCTTTTAGTAAATTACTTCCTCATTTTCCTTCTTCCTTACAGACTATGATTATTAAAAAGAAAACAGATGTTAATAGGACTGTGTAAAAAAGCATTATGGAGTTTTTTTTTGCCTTATTTTTTGAGTCAATATTCTCCTACTGCATCAATAAATGTGTGATTGTCATTCCTCCTACCAGTATTTCCTCTCTGCAATCCATCGTCTGAATCAGTGCTGTCTAATCAAACTTCCTGCAAATACAGAAATGTGCCTTACTTGTGCTGTCCAATACAGTAGCCATATGTAGCTCTTAAACTACTAAGTACATGGACTATGATTATAGTAACCAAGTAACTCAGTTTTTAGTTTTAATTACTTTTCATTTAAATGGCCATGTGTGGCTAGTGACTACATTTCACAACACAGCCTATGTATCTAAGTAAAATCTTAAAAACAATTCTACTCCCCAAACCCATAAATTGGCCCAAACCCCTAGAATGTACAATACAAAGAGTGAATCTTAATATAAATTATAGACATTGGGCAATAATAAGGTGTCAATATAGGTTCATCAATTGAAATAAATGTGTTATTCTGGTGGAGGATGATGATAATGGGGGAGGCTTTGAAAGTGTAGGAGCAGGAGCAATCTATGGGAAATCTCTGTACCTTCTGCTCAATTTTGCCATGAACCTAAAACTGCTCTTAAAAATAGTCTTAAAAAATTCTGCTGGATCCCATTTGTCCATATCAATGTTTCTCAATCTTCCCTATCAAAACATTACTAACAGTAGAGGCTAGAGAGCTATTCCTAAAAAGTATGGGAGCTTTAACTTAAAACTAGACAAGTTGGAAGTTAATTTGGAATGTTTTATCTTTAAAATATGTATGTCTCTCTCTGCCCCTCCCCCACTCACGCTGTCTCTCTCTGTCTCTCAAAAATGAATAAATATTAAAAAAAATAAAATAAAATAAGTACAATTGTTGCCATCCTCTACATGAGACAGCCAAATTTCTATTAATATATAAAGGTGTAAATTTTCTTGCTATCAGACAAAACAAGGAATCTTCATTGATTAATGGGTGAGAAGCTATTGCATTTATAAATCACCATTGAAATTGACTACTAACAATTTGAGAAAATCCAGGGGGATAAAAATCTGCTGCTTCTTTACATATCAGATTTGACACCCAGTAAGTTTCTCTTCTGGGTATGAATGTCATAATATTTTGAGAACTGAGATTCATATAAGTATCTGGATACAAAAGGCAACATTTTTGTTTTTTAATTCCTTTATGAGCTGTGTCAGAAGAATCATTACCAGAATGTTGCCACAAGTGGGGGTGGGTAAAAAATAATTTTAGGTCCCTGTTGGTGGATTTTTTTGTAACTGTACCAGCTTGCTGAGAAGTACAATTTCTGGTGTCCTATGGCCAATGATTCAATGTCTTTTAGTCCCAAAGGTAAAATTGTTAAATAATTTTTCTAGTGGATAAAAATGGCAGATTGTGTTCTTTATTTTATCATAAATGTTGTAATTTTCATCACATAAAAATAAATGCTAAGTATTTAAACCTGTTTTGAGAATCACTCTTTTCCAATAAATATTTGTAACATGAAAAAATTATACGATATACACAGAAGGGTAAAATAAGGTAGTCTTCTTAATTTCTGTAAGAATTACAAATTGAATTACAAATTGAATTTTGACACCCAATTCCACTGATGGGGAAAGGGAAAGTTTGCATTTAAATTTCCCAGTTAAAGATGATTGACATGTTGTTGCTTAAAACAGTCTCTTTCAAGTAAATATCAGTGAATTGGAAGTACACTTTTCTTTTCTTTTTTTAAGTTTTATTTATTTATTTGAGGGGGACAGGGGCAGAGAGACAGAGAGAAAGAATCCCAAGTGGCCTCTGTGCCTCAAAGCCCAAACTGGGGCTTGAATCCATGAACCGTGAATGAGATCACAGCCTGAGCCAAGATCTAGTCAGCGCTCAACTGAGCCACCCAGGCACCCCAGGAAGTACACTTTTCTGGGAGGGTTTTTCTTCCCTCTTTCTTCTTTCCCAAAGATGGTATCTGCTTTCAAAGGAAGCCCTTCAGTGCTTCCCAGCAATGAGGCAGGGACCCTCGGTTTACTTAACCTTGAAGGGACCACCAAGCAAGTCTTCATTTGCTTGGGGATTACGTTTTTCCTTACATTGCTTTTAGCTACGATGTCTCTATTGAGCTGCAAGATTTCGTGTGATTTTTCCTTCAAAATGTGTACTTTTTAAAATATTATAACAGTCACGGCTACGAGAGACACCATACTTCAAGCATTTGCATCTTCTCAATCACAAGCTCCAAATTTTAAAAAAACATCTAAGTGTATCTCTCTCTTAATACCTCGTTTCATTTGGTGTCTCTATGCCTCTTGCTGGTGGTGGTTGAAGTGATGATCTCATCTCTGCTGTTGGGGCTAGTGCAATGGCCCCGGGGACAGGGGACAAAACGTGCTTCCTTGATATCAGGTTGCACTTACCTTCCTTCATTGCCATAAACATTGCCAGTGATTTCCGGCATCCTGTTTTTCTGCACCGACCCACTTTCCTAGCGGTTCTTACACTTCTGAATTGTCACCCATTTAAAATGTAAATTAACTGACAGGGAGAAAAAAATGGCCTAACCGTTCCCCACAATTTCAATACCTCTTTTATCAGAGAATGCACCACCGGAAGTGGAGCTGAGCATAGCCAGTAACCATGTCCCTACAAATAAGTATTTCTTCAGTGGCAGTTGGAGAAGAGTGTTGATTTGCGATATGCGTGTGACAAAAATTTAAGAAAATTAATAATATTGATTCATAAAGGTAAATATGTTTCTCAAAAAAACCAGTTCTGGGTGAGCCTCCTGGGACTCCTGGGGGACGCTCATGTTTTGCAACTAGCCTGTCTGGTAGACCAGAGCCAGGTATGTCGGCCTGTGGCATTAACAGCTGAGGAAGACACTGTAATCCTGTCCCCAGAGTTTCTGGTCCAGGGAGGGCTTTTTCAGCTGTCAGCTCCTTCAGCGTCAGCTCCTGTTGCAGAGAGCTGCCTTGCCTACATCAAACCCTTTCCAGGGAGATCCGGATTGGATGCCTGATCTACGCAGGCCTGGTCATTCCAGTCCAAAAGGGGACAATGCTGACAGAACATTTTTAGCTCCAGGTCTCACCGTGGGGTCTGCAGAGCTCATCATGGAGCTCCTTTACAGTTTGGCTTCCCCTCAGCTCAATCCTGCACCCTTTCCTTACCCGTTGAACATGCTGCACGCTAACCTGGGTCTCAGAGTCTGCTTCCTTGAGAACTCAATTATGTGGTAGCTAATCTTCTCTTCCTGAAATTATAGAGTCCTGCTACTTACAGTGCCGATACCACCATCACGCAAAATTATCCAATTTTTCAGTCATTCACTGTACATGAAATATTATACCATCTAGCCCAGTGGTTCTCAACAACTTGGAAAGATGTTTTTATATATATTAGCATTTGCACCAAGTAACTCTGGGGGGGGGTGCAGGGGAATTTTTTTTTAAGTTTATTTTTGACAGAGAGACGGACAGACAGACAGACAGAAACAGAGCATGAATGGGGGAGGGGCAGAGAGAGGGAGATAGGATCTGAAGCAGGCTCCAGGCTCTGAGCTGTCAGCACAGAGCCCGATGCAGGGCTTGAACTCATGGACCGCGAGATCATGAACTGAGCTGAAGTCGGATGCTCGACTGAGCCACCCAGGAGCCCCAGGAATTTTTATTTTCTTCAAAAGCTCTCCATGGGATTCTAAAAGGCAGCCAGGATTGAGAACATTTTACTTCCCAGGAAAATATATACAATTACAATTGACCAAGGTGGAAGGAAAGGATTCTGGTACGTATACTTGTGCTTACGTGGGATAAAACATGTTCCCACCATCTCATCTGCCGGCCAGTCCACACACACCCAATCTCTCTGCTCTTCCTCATGCTCCAGCCGGTGAACTGTTTGTGCTCCCAGTCTGGCCAGTGTCCCCACCGGTGCAATAAACCCCATCTTCTCAAAGACTTCTCTCTAGAATGCCCCCTCCTGCTTCTGCATCCTGGTTGTTTGTGTTTGTTTGTTTGTTTGTTTGTTTGTTTGTTTTTTCTCTCTGTTTGCTGCAGTATTCCCAACAGAACATAAATATGTGGAAATATCGCCATTCTTTACTAAAAAGGAAGCTCAACCCTATATCCTTCTTCAGCTACTTCCAGCCTTCCAGCTCCTGCCCCATTTCTCTACTCCTTCTTCAGGAAAACATCTTCAAAGAGTTGATTATGTGTGCTTTCTCCATTTTTTTCACCTTCCATTCTCTCCCAATCCTACTTCAATCAGATTTTGACACCAACCCTCCAAGGAGAGCTGCTCTTGTCAAGGTTACAGTGACATCCACATTGCCAGGCTCAGTGGTTAATTCTCAGTCTTCATATTACTAAACCTGCCAGGAGTCCCTGGCCCAGTCCATCACGCCCTCCTCACAACTTTGTCTTCATCTGGAGTCCTGGGGAGCACATCCTTTTGAGTGTCTCTTCCTATCCTAATAGTCCCTCCTTCTCAGTCTTATTTGCTGATCCCTCTCGTCTATACAGCCTCTACACATTACTTTCCTGAAGAACTCATCTCTCCTCTTTGCTATCTGCATTTGGTCATTAGGGAATTTTCTGTTTTATGGCTTTAAATACCATCTGTATGTTTGGGACTCCCAAATGTAAATTCCCAATGCAGATTATTCTCCTGGATTCCAAGCTTATTTACCCCAACTACCTATTCCAATCTCCACGAGAATATCGAATTGTTATGTCCCACTTATCATGTCCAAAACATTTCCTTCCCAGTCTTTCCAATCTCAGGAAATAGCAACTTCAGCCTACTTGTTTTTGCTAAAATTTCTAAATCATTCTTAACTGTTCTCTTTTGATTTTGTCCCACAAAGTCTTTTAACTCTGCCTTCAAAATATATCCAGATAAGGGGCATCTGAGTGGCTCAGTAGGTTAAGCATCTGACTCTTGATATCAGCTCAGGTCATGATTCCCGGTTTGTGGGATCGAGCCCTGTGTCGGGCTCTGCACTGACAAGCGCAGAGTCTGCTTGGGATTCTCACTGTCTCTCTCTGCCCCTCCCCTGCTCGCACTCTTTCTCTCTCTCAAAAGAAATAAACATTTTTAAAAATTAAATTAAATAATAACGTATATCCAGATAAGACCACTTCCCAGTACCACCCTCCAGTCACCCTAACTAAGCAACACTGATCTCCCAAACTAAATCCCAATGTCCTTAGGGATTTATAAGCATACTCTTCTTGCCCCAGGCTACCTGTCCAGGTGCATCTCTTTCAGGTCCCCTCCACTAATATCTATCTCATAGAATGCAGAGTATCATTGTACCCTGTAACTTAAATCTCTCCCACTAGACTGCAAGTGGTTTCTTGGTTGTCTCTTTCTTCACATTTAGAGTGCCATGTCTAAACACAACTTTAAGGTTTCAACAAATGGTAGGCAGATGAAAAATGAATAAATGATTCAACAGTGTTACAATATTGACTCTATTGAGTTAAGAGATATATTGATCTGCTTGACAGAAAATTCAAGAGGTTATCATTAGCTATGTTCACTGTGTGTGCCAAATGGAAAGAATTTCACACTTGCTTTGATATATTCATTTTTCTCTTTGACTCAATCAATAGATTTGTCTTCCTTCTTTTTCAGAGGCTGATTAACTGAAACAAAAGGGCATGTGTGGTGACCCTCACAGCACAGTGACCAAGTCAGTTGACTACAATAACTCAGTCTGTACAAAGAAAGCCTAATGAAACAAGGCAAGAGCTAACTAAGCCAACAAAATCAATCCTAAAAGTTTAGAAGGCCTTCAATAATCTATATATTTTTAAATTATCTCAGAGTCATTTATAAAGAGATTAGATAGGGGTGCCTGGCTGGCTCAGTCAGTAGAGCATGCAACTCTTGATCTCGGGTTTGTAAGTTCAAGCCTCATGTTGGGTGTAGAGATAACTTAAAAATCTTCTTTAAAAATAAAAAATAAAGAGATTAGTAGCTGTTGCATAGTCCCAGGTAACTTAAAATGGCAGAATATAACCTTTTTAAAGTTGTGACCATTTTTATTTTTAATTTAGGTCTACTTGATATTAGTTCAGAGAGGCTTACACCTGGTCCAAAATTAAAATTAGTGTGCATTTCCCTAATGAGAGTGACTTCATGATTTGCATTCACATTAATTCTCAACAGCCTTGCTTAAAATTGTTTTGAATTAGAGTTTCATAATTAAGATTTAACATTTAAATTATATTCAGGAGACTGTGCATATGGTTAAACAGACTGCCAGAATAAATTATGAACTAACAAAATAGTAATCTATTACTTTAAGGCATTTGCTAAATCATACTGTAGTTACCCTTTTACATCTTTTCACAAAAATACTCTCTTGGTTTCTTAACCGCAGTTCACCACCTTCTTTTGACCCATGACACTTGCTTACAGTTATGTCACCTTCCCCATGCCACCCCAGGGCATCAAACCTATGTGGTATCTGATGGGCCAATGACATGATGGAGAAATTTAGTAAAATACCTAATGTGTTTGCATATGTTCTTAGGAAGCTGAGCTCTTCTCTCTTTTCTCCCAATTATAACTTAACCTCCTATAATGCTTTTTTCAACTTATAATATCACCTACCTAATACTCTATTTAGAAATTGGGGGAAAAAACCCACAAGATCACGTGTTCACACATTTTTCTTTTGAAACTTAAGCACCATTTATTTTGTCTTCTAACCTTTCCATCTTCCAGTCTTCTCCAAATTTATTGTATCCCAGTTTGGTCACCTTGCCTCAAGCAAAAGCTTTCACAGCCTCAGCACTATTGACATGTTGGGCCAGATGATTCTTTGTTGTTGGGAACCTGCGTGTAGGGTGTTTCACAGCATCCCTGGCCTCTTCCCACCAGATGCAGGTAGCAACTCGTCCCAGCCTCACCCTGATTATAACAATCAAAAATGTTTTCAGACAAAGTTATCAAATGTTTCCTGGGGAGGTAGAGAGAGACAGACAAGTTGCCCCCAGTTGAGAGCCACAGCTTTATGAAAACTGAAGCTAAAGCTCTAAAAAAAAAAAGAAAAAGAAAAGAAAAAAGGATCTATCCAAATGACACAGCTACCAAGAATCACTGGGACTCAAATTCATGTCATCTTAATCCACAATGTGTTCTTTCCCCTAAATGAGAAAGATTACACTAGTGGGACATAGATAGACCCCAGTTTAGCCGGTGTCTTCCTGGAGACCATGAGTGTAATCACAGGTGATGGTTAACTTTATTGTCAGCTTGAAAGGTGTTTTGGATGAAATTAACATTTAAATAAGTACATTGTTTTTAAATCAGATTGCCCTCCTTAAGGTGGGTGGGCCTCCTGCAATCAGTTAAAGACCTAAATTGAACAAAACGTCTAGCCTCCTCAAGCAAGAGCAATGTCGAAGACTGTATTATTGGTAGTCCCGCGGACTGCCTTGAAACTGAAATTGCACCAAGGGCTCTTCTGGATCTCCAGCCTGCCAGCCCACACCGCAGATGTTTGATTTGCCAGCCTCCGTAATTGTATGAATCCTTATAATAAATTATATACATACTTTTCCTCAGGAGAACTCTAATACATGATGTAATTGAAATAACAATATTTCTGCTTTTCTCCTCTGTACACACACTCTTTCCTCAAGTTAGCAGAAGCATCCACATTGCCTTGAAAAAAAAATAAGCACTGTTTATTTTTTGACTTCTGAATGTTGCCATAGGATCCAAAAGGAAGGTGTAAGGAAGTAAGACTGGAGTTTCTATGATAACAGAAGAATTATAAAGAAAGTAGAGGATGTGATAAGGTTGGGGGCGGGGGGGGGGGGGTGGAAAGTCCTGGCAGAACATGTGAAAAGACGCAGTGCTAACACTAAGAGTCTGGGGAAATCTCTGGTGGGATGACCAGTGCTTGGGGGCCAATCCACGATGCAGAGGAGACCCTCTGAGGGAGCACCTCACGTCAACTGGGTAGAGAACCACATTAACTGCAGTCTTATGACTAAAATGTGTCTATTATCAGCTGCCCACATGCTGCCCATGAATTGTACTCTGAGGCTTTTCAGAGGCCCAAACTACCTGATGCAAAAGCAACCTCTCTTTTTCAAAGACCCAGAGCACTTACAAGTCTCTTTCCTAAGCAGAGTGTTGGGCTCCTCAGCATTCAGAAATAGGGAAGGGAATATCACTGTTTTGGTGAAATCATGAATGCTTGCGCTATGCTTCCTCAGGCTGAGAACAATGTCCAGTGATAAAGAAAGTTCACAAGATAAGAAGTATAGGTCTTAATTAGTAGAGCAGAAAATGCCACCAAGCAAAATATAATACAGAGAGAAGCAAAATAGTCTTTAGTGCAGCATTCTAAGTTTCGAGAAATCAAACTCCCTTATATCTGCTTTGTTGTAAATCACAGCTCTTCTGAGTAAGTGCTTTAAAAAAAATCAAGTTCTAGTTACATGCAGACAGCATACATATGTTATGACCCTATAGGCTCTTGGCTTATTTGTAAAAATAAAAGTATTACTATCAATAATACATCACATGAAAATAGACATAATTCACCAATTTTGAAGTATGAGTTTGGGGTCACCTACCCTATAACCCAGAAATTCTACTCATAGCTATGTACCCAAGAGAAGTGAGTATAGGTGTCCACGAAAAAACACGTACAACAAGGTTCATAGCAGCTTTATTCATAATAGCTCAAAATTGGAAACAACCCAAATAACCATCATGGGAGACTACACATAAACATGTATATATATATATATATATATATATATATATATATATATATATAGTAGAATGCTCTACAGTACTATAAAAAAGAATGAAGTATTAATATCACAACAACATGAATGAATATCAAAACAAAGCTGAGCTAAAGAAGCCAGACATTAAAGCGCATTCTGTATAATTCCGTTTACATAAATTTCAACAGGCACACCTAAACATTGGTGATATAAGTCAGAATAGTGGAGGACTCTGGGTGGGGCAAGTACTAAGTAGGGAAAGGCATAAAGGATGCAGGGGCACCCACTGAAGTGATGGGAGGAATCTTATATCTCCATTCTAGGTAGTGGTCTTACCACCTATGCTTCTTATCTTGTTGACTTAGGTATTTACTTAGGTATTTACATACGAAAATTTAAATCAAGTTATATACTTAGTAATGCATTTTTCTGAATGTATGTTATATCTCAATTTTTTTAAGTTCTTTGTATAGATGGGGTGCCTGGCTGGCTCAGTTGGTAGAGCATGACACTCTTGATCTCAGGGTGGTGAGTTCAAGCCTCAGGTTTAAGCCTACTTAAAAAAAATTTTTTAATAAAAGAATAATAAAGTTGGGTATATAGAAATAACTGTGTACAAAATTCACTGTAAGGGACCTCAGGAGGAATTACTAAAAATTAAAGGAAGTGGTACTTAGTCTAGAGAATCTGAAACTGAGGTATCTGCTGATTTAAATAGCCATGTCCTGGGGTGCCTGGCTGTGCTGGTCAGAAGAGCATGTGACTTTTGATCTTGGGGTCATGAGTGTGAACCCCACGCTGGGTGTAGAGATTACTTAAATAAATAAAACTTTAAAAAATAGTCATGTGCTAGGTGTTCATAGGCTATAATCTGAAAAAATAATGACTCAAGTATAAAGGCCAAGTGGAATATCATGAGTGGCTATTTGAAACAACAAACACTGATTTGCTATCCAGCTGCCTCTCACATGGTGTATTAATTTTTTGTTGCCACCATAACAAGTTACCAAAAACTTGGCGGCTTATTTTTCAGTTTCTATGGGTAAGAAATACAAGGATAACTCAGTCAGTTTCTCTACTTCCAATTTAACAAGGCCAAAATCAAAGTGTCCACCGGCTGGACTCTTATCCAGAGGCTCTGGGAAGACCTTATTTCCGTTCCCATTTGTGTTCTTGGCAGAATTCAATTCCTGTTCCTTGAGGTTGTAGGTCCCTATTGCCTAGTTGACTGTCACTTAGGGACTGCCCTCAGCTCCTAAAGGCCCACGTCTATCTTTTGCTGACAGTCCCTTGCATGTGAAAGACAGAAATGACATGTCAAATCCTTCTCACACAATCTCTCCAACCGCCACCTCACTCTTCTGCCTCCAGCTAGAGAAAGTTCTCTACTGTTAAGGGCTCAAGTGATTAGATTTGGCTGACATGGGTAATACAGGGTGGTCTCCCTGTCCCAATTGCGTTTGCATAGTCTCTCTTGCCCTGCCACATAACATCTCAACAGATTACAGGAATTAAGATGCAGATTCTTTGGGTCCGTTATTCTGGCTTTTTCACATGGACAGCTGTGTTTGATGCTTGTGGCAAGGTGGCAGCAGGGATCTGTTCATTTATCAGGGCTTACTGGTCTTCTTGAACAAGAAAAAGGGGAATAACTGCTACCTCTTCAACTTGAGCATGTTGAGACGATAACTTCTTCATCTGAAGCTGTTAGTGCATTCTCTGAAATACAGCACCCCTCCATTTTGCTCTATTATTTTACCAACTCTAGTCCTCATCTGACCTCAAAGAAGCCTGTTCCGGAAGAATTACTGCTTCCCACAAACCCAAAGAATTCTCTTGTCGAACACTCAGGTTCTGGGCAAAGACACACCTTTAAGGCGAAGGATGACTTCTGCTTTGGTAGCCCTCCTCTCTCAGCTTCCCTAGATGGACTGGCCTGAAGAAGAAAAACAAAGAGAAAAAGAAAAATGGTTGGCTTTAACACAATGATATACCAAAGGCAATTTATGAATCCTGTTCATTTTAATAGTCAGAACTCTGAATGTGATTATAAAGTGGCACCAGGACCCACCTTCGTTGTGACATAGACAGATGTTGCCTTTCCCCTTTAGTTGTGCCCTTTAATATCTTTACCTTGCACACCGCTTCACAGTTTGCAAGTCTTTTATTACACATACACTGTCACCTTGTTAGGTAAACCGGGCGAGCGTTATTACTCCATGTTTTACATGTGATCACTGATATTCAGGTGAGTGAAGTGACTCCATGTCTGCAGAGCAGGTGAGCAGCACAGCCGACTGTGCATTTAGTAGTTGTTTTACCATCACTATGGCAATCACAGCTGCACCAATCACCAGAGCTTTCTTGTTAATCTCTCCCTCCTTATCAAAGTCTAGCCCCTGTGACTCCTTCACAATAAAGTATGAGTGACTGGATCTTCCCAGGAGTGTCTGCACTTTAATATCAAATGAAGGAAATCCAAAGAATAAAATGTCAGGCATTAGCAATTAAGTGAGGGAGAAATGGGAAGCAAGGGGGCATAGGAGGCATGAGGTCTTCTCCTATAATGATACTTGGAAGGTTCTTCCAAATATATAGAAAGGTTAAACTCAGTGTCAGATTCTCGTGAAAGTTAAACATAAAGTGGCTTCAGACTTATCTCAAGTCATCCCAAAAACGAAGTCAACACATAGAGAAGGGAAGGTGGGAAGTTTAAAAATAATTAGAGTGCTTTTTTGCAATGGGTTTGCCACAGCACAGGTGTCATGAAAACCACCACTAAACCCAAACCAAAATGGGAAAGGAAAAGACTCATATCAACATTGCCGTCATTGGGCATTTAGATTTCGGCAAGTCTACCACTTCTGGTCATCTGATCTATAAATGTGGTGGGATCAAGAAAAAGGGGGAACTATCAAAAAATTTGAAGAGGCTGCTGAGATGGGCAAGGGCTTCTTCAAGTATGCTAGGTGTTGGGTAAACTGAAAGCTGAACGGGAATGTGGTATCACCACTGATACGTCCCTGTGGAAATTCAAGACCAGCAAGTATTATTTGACCATCATTGATGCCGGAGGACACATAGACTTTATCAAAAACATTATCACAGGCTCATCCCAGGCTGATTGTGCTGTTCTGACTATTGCTGCTGGTGTTGGTGAATTGGAAGCATGTATCTCAAGAATGGGCAGACTGTGAGCCCATGATGGGGCCGTGTTGGGGTCCCGCTTACACACCGGATGTAAAACAACTTACTTTGGTGTTAACAAAATGGATTCCACTGAGCCACCTCACCGCCAGAAAATATATAAGGAAATCATTAAGAAAGTGGGGCACCTGGATAGCTCTGTCGGTTAAGCGTCTGACTTTGACTCAGGTCATGATGTCATGGTTCATGAGTTTGAGCCCCACTTCGGGCTCTGTGCTGACAGCTCAGAGCCTGGAACCTGCTTCAGACTGTGTCTCCCTCTCTCTCTGCCCCTCCCTCTCTCTGTCTCTCTCTCTCTCTCTCTCAAAACTAAATAATTAAAAGATTTTTAAAAAAAGAAAGTAAGCATCTACATGAAGAAAATCAGCTACAACCCCTACACAGTAGAATCTGTGCCAGTTTCTGGTTGGAACGGTGACAGCATTCCAACTTAGCGCAAGCCAAGTGCTAACATGCCTTCGTTCAAGGGATGGAAAGTCACTAGTGAAGATGGCAATGCAAGTGGAACCACACTGCTTGAAACTCTGGATTGTATTCTGCCACCAACTCACCCAAATGACAAGCCCTTGCATCTGCCTCTCCAGAATGTCTACAAAATTGGTGATGTTGGTACTGTCCCTGTGGGTCAAGTGGAGACTGGTGTTCTTAAATCTGGCGTGGTGGTCACCTTTGGTCCAATCACTGTTACAACTAACATAAAGTCTGTTGAAATGCACCTTGAAACTTTGAGTAAGGTTCTTCCTGGGGACAATATGGGCTTCAATGTCAAAAACATACCTGCCAAAGACATTCATTGTGGCAATGTGGCTGGTGACAGCAAAAATGACCCACCAGTAGAAGCACCTGGCCTCACAACACAGGTGATTATCCTGACCCATCCAAGCCAAATCAGTGCTGGATATGCACCTGTGCTGAACGGTCACACACAGCTCACATCGCCTGCAGGTTCACTGAGCTGAAGGAGAAGACTGATTGTCATTTGGGAAAACAGATGGAAGGTGATCCCAAGTTCTTGAAATGTGGTGGTGCTGCAATCATTGATATGGTTCCTGGCAAGCCTATGAGTGTTGAGAGCTTCTTTGACTATCCTCCCCTGGCCTGCTTTGCTGTTCTTGACATGAGACATATGGTTACTTATGGGTGCCAACAAAACTGTGGACAAGAAGGCAGCTGGAGCTGGCAAGGTCACCAAATCTGCCCAGAAAGATCAGAGGGCTAAATGAATATTATCTGTAATACTTGCAACCCCAGTCTTAATGAGTGGTGGAAGGACAGTCCCAGAACTGTTTGTATTAACTGGCCATTTAAGTGTGATGTAAAAGACTGGTTAATGATAATAATGTATCATAAAACCTTTAGAAAAAAAAGGAGAAATTTTTTGAAGTGTATTTATTCTGAAAGAGAAAGAGAGAGAGCAGGAGTGGGGAAGAGGCAAAGATACAGGGAGGGAGAGGATCCCAAGTAGGCTCTGCACTGTTAGCACAGAGCTCTATGCCGGGCTCAAACTCACAAACTGTGAGATCATGACCTGAGCCAAAATCAAGAGTCTGAGGCTTAACCAACTGAACCACCTATATACCCTGGAAAGGAGAATAGGGATTCTCTATCTCCCTCTCTCTCTGCCCCTACCTCACTCATGTGCACATTCTCTCTCTCTCTCTTTCTCTCTCTCTGTCTCAAAATAAATAAATAAGCATTTAAAAAAAAAGAATTAGAGCAAGAAACTTAGGAGGAGAGAACAAAATGCCATGTGCCAAGAGATGAAAATGATTTAGATAACTACAATTCTCAAGTTGATGTATTAAATCTGATGTATAACAGTCCGTCAAGAAATGGAGAAGCTGAAAATATGGCCTTCTCTCCCAAATGATTGAATAACAGTTATTTTTATGCTTTTTTTCTTTCTCGCTCATTAGAATAAATTGCCCTGTCCTGAACTCAGTAAGACCTATGAAGCCCCTATTAAAGAAATGTAATCATCTTTGAGACCAAAATAGTCACTGAAAATAGCATGCAAGTTCCTGCCTATCTCTTTCTTTTCCCTATAGCGTTTTTCCACTTATTTTTTGTCCTCCTGTTATCTCTTGACCTGTTTTATGCTATCAGCTTCTCAAATGTCTTTTAATAACATATAGAAAAGTATGCACTTTATGTTTCCCTTTGTGAAACCTCAGGCCACCAAAAAACCTTAAAGTAAATTAGTCTGATAAAATTATACTGAAACCTTCTTTGCAGCAGTGCTGGGATCTTACGTGATTTCTTGTTTAAAAGCGAAACATAACAGCATCTTTTTTGTGTCATTATAAAGGTGAAGGGGGGGCACCCAGCTGGCTCAGTCAGTAGAGCACACAACTTTTGAATTTGGGGCTGTGAGTTTGAGCACCATGTCGAGTGTAGAGATAACTAAAAAAAATATTAAAAGAAAAGGTGGTGATTCCATGAAATGAAACAATATCCATATCATAGGAGTCCCATTAGAAGAAGAATGGGAAAAAGGGGCAGAAGGTTTATTTGAACAAATTATAGCTGAGAATTTCTGTAATCTGGGGAAGGAAACAGCAATTCAAGTCCAAGAGGCACAGAGAACTCCCCTCAAAATCAACAAAAACAGGTTAACACCATGACATATCATAGTGAACCTTGCAAAATACAAAGATAAAGAGAATTCTGAGAGCAGCCAGGGACAAAGAGCCCTTAACCTACAAGGGTAGACACATGAGGTTAGCAGCAGACCTGTCCACTGAAACTTGGCCAGAAGGGAGTGGCAAGAAATACTCAATGTGCTGAGTGGGAAAATATGCAGCCAAGAATTCTTTGTCCACAAAGGCTGTCATTCAGAATAGAAGGAGAGAAAAAGACTTTCCCAAACAGACAAAAACTAAAGGAGTTCATGACCACTAAACTAGCCCTGCAAGAAATTTTAAGGGAGATTCTCTGAGTGGAGGGAAAAAAGAAGACCAAAGCAAGAAAGATTACAAAGGATCAGAGAACATCACCAGAAACACCAACTCTATGCTCTATGAGTAACACAATGGCACTAAATTCATATCTTTCAGTAATCACTCTGAATGTATATGAACTGAATTCTCCCATCAAAAGACATAGGCTATCAAAATAGGTAAAAAAAATAACAAGATCCATTTATATGCTGCCTACAAGAGACTCATTTTAGACCTAAAGGCACCTTCAGATTGAAAGTGAGGGGATGGAGAACCATCTATCATGCTAATGGATGTCAAAAGAAAGCCAGAGTAGCTGTACTTATATCAGACAAAGTAGATTTTAAAACAAAGACTGTAACAAGAGATGAAGGGCATTATATCATATTTAAGGGATCTATCCACCAGGAAGATCTAACAATTGTAAATATCTATGCCCCTAATTGTAAGAACCCAAATGTATAAATCAATTAATAACAAACATAAAGAAACTCATTGATAATAATACCATAATGGTAGGAGACTTTAATACCCCACTACAACAATGGACAAATCATCTAAGCAGAAAATCAACAAGGAAACAATGGCTTTGAATGGCACACTAGACCAGATGGACTTAACAGATATATTTAGAACATTTCATCCTAAAGCAGCAGAATAGACATTCTTCTCCAGTGTACATGGATCATTCTCCAGAACAGATCACACACTGGAACACAAATCAGCCCCCAACACCTACCAAAGATGAATATTTTCAGGTCACAATACTATGAAACTTGAAATCAACCACAAGAAAAATTTTGGAAATCCCTCAAATACATGGAGGTTAAGAACATCCTACTAAAGAAAGAATGGGTTAAACAGTAAATTAAAGAAGAAATATAAAAATACGTGGAAGCAAATGAAAATGAAAACACAACAGTCAAAAACCTTTGGGATGCAGCAAAGGCAGTCCTAAGAGGAAAGCACATTGCAATTCAAACCTATCTCAAGAAGGAAGAAAGGTCCCAAGTATACAGCTTACAACTAAAGGAGCTAGAAAAGGAGCAACAAATAAAGCTTAAAGCCATCAGAAGAACAGATATAATAGAGATTGGAGCAGAAATAAATGATATAGAAACAACAATAACAATGACAACAACAAAAAATGGAAAAGATCAAAAAACTAAATGCTGATTCTTTGAAAGAATAAACAAATTGATAAACCCCTAGCCAGACTTCTCAAAAAGAAAAGAGGGAGGACCCAACTAGATAAAACCATGAATAAAAAAGGAGAGATCACAACCAACACCACAGAAATACAAACAATTATAAGAGAATACTATGAAAAATTATATGCCGACAAACTGGGCAATATAGAATAAATGGACAAATTCCTAGAAACTCATGCACTATCAAAACTGAAACATGAAGAAATAGAAAATTTGAACACACACATAACCAGCAAAGAAATTGATTCAGTTATCAAAAATCTCCCAACAAACAAGGGTCTTGGGCCAGATGGATTCCCAGGGGAATTCTACTAGACATTTAAAGAAGGGTTAATAACTATTCTTCTCAAACAGTTTCAAAAAATAGAAATAGAAGGAAAGCTTCCAAACTTTTTCTGTGAAGCCACCATTACCGTGATTCCAATGCCAGACAAAGACCCCACTAAAAAGGAGCATTATAAGCCAATATCCCTGATAAACATGGATATAAAAATTCTCAACAAGATACTAGTAATTAGAATTCAACAGTATATTAAAAGAATTACTTGCCATGATCAAATGGGATTTACAGCTGGGCTGCAGGGCTAACTCAATATTCACAAATCAATCAACATGATACACCACATTAATAAAAGAAAGGATAAGAAACATATGATCCTCTCAATTGATGCAGAAAAAGCATTTGACAAAATGCAGCATCCTTTCTTGATAAAAACCCTCAAGAAAGTAGGGATGCAAGGAACATACCTCAATATCATATAGGTCATATATGAAAGACCCACAGCTGATCTCCTCAATGGGGAAAAACTGAGGGTTTTCTCCCTAAGGTTAGGAACATGACAGGGATGTCCACTCTCACCACTGTTGTTCAACATAGTACTAGAAGTCCTAGCCTCAGCAATCACACAACAAAAAGAAATAAAAGTCATACAAATTGGCGAGGAAGAAGTCAAACTTTCACTCTTCACAGGTTTTCTACATGGAAAACCCAAAAGACTCCAGCAAAAAACTCGTAGAACTGAAACATGAATTCAGCAAAGTTGCAGGATATAAAATCAACATACAGAAATTGGTTGCATTTCTATACACCAATAACTAAACAGCAGAAAGAGAAATCAAGGAATCAATCCCATTTACAATTGCACCAAAACCCATAAAATACCTAGGAATAAACCTAACCAGAGGTAAACAGTCTGTAAACTGAAAACCATAGAAAGCTTATGAAAGAAATTGAAGACACAAACAAATGGAAAAACATTCATGCTCATGAATTAGAAGAACAAATATTGTTAAAATGTCTATACTACCCAAAGCAATCTAGATATTTAATGCATCCCTATCAAATAATACCAGCATTCTTCACAGATCTAGAACAAACAATCCTGAAAATGTATGGAACCACAAAAGACCCTGAATAGCCAAAGTGATGTTGAAAAAGAAGACAAGAGCTGAAGATGTAACAATTCCAGACTCAAGCTGCATTACAAAGTTATAACCATCAAGACAGTATGGTACTGGCACAAAAAAAAACACACACATAGATCAGTGGAACAGAAGAGAGAACCCAGAAATGGACCCACAAACGTATGGCTAACTAATATTCAACAAAGCAAGAAAGAGTATCCAATGGAAAAAAGACAGTCACTTCAGCAAATACTTCTGGGAAAACTGGACAGCAACGTGCAGAAGAGTAAACCTGGACCCCTTTCTTAAACCATACACAAAAATAAATTCAAAATGGATGAAAGACCTACATGTGAGACAGGAAACCATCAAAATCCTACAGGAGGAAACAGGAAGCAACTTCTTTGACCTCAGCCACAACTTCTCACTTGATATGTCTATGTCTCCAGAAGCAAGGGAATCAAAAGCAAAAATGAACTATTGGTACCTCATCAAGTCAAAAAGCTTCTGCACTGCAAAGGAAACAATCAACAAAACTAACAGGCAACCAACAGAAAGGGAGAAGATACTTGCAAATGACACATCAGATATAGGGTTAATACCAAAAATTTATTAAAAACTTACCAAATTCTACACCCAAAAAACAAATAATCCAGTGAAGAAATGAGCAGAAGACATGAATAGACACTTTTCCAAAGAAGACATCCGGATGGCTAACAGACCCATGAAAAGATGCTCAACATCACTCATAATCAGGGAAATACAAATCAAAACCACAATGAGATACCACCTCACACCTGTTAGAACGGCTAACATTAACTACTCAGACAACAACAGATGTCGGCAAGGATGCAGAGAAAGGGGAACGCTTTTGCACTGTCGGTGGGAATGCAAACTGGTGCAGCCACTCTGGAAAACAGTATGGAGTTTCCTCAAAAAATTAAAAATACAATTGCCCCATGACCCAGCAATTTTATTGCTAAGTATTTATTTAAATGATACCAAAATGCTGATTTGAAGGGGCACATGCACTCCAAATTATGGAGCAGCACCAGCACTATCAACAATAGCCAAATTATGGAAAGAGACCAAATGTCCATCAACTGATGAATGGATAAAGAAGAGTGATATATATACATACATATATATATATATATATATATATATATATATATATGTATATATATCATGGAATATTACTCAGTGATCCAAAAGAATGAAATCTTGACATTTGCAAGAACGTGGATGGAACTAGAGTGTGTTGTGCTAATTGAAATAAGTCAGTCAGAAAAAGACAAATATCATATGATTTCACTCATATGTGGAATTTAAGAAACACAACAGATAAACACAGGGGAAGGGAAGGAAAAATAAGATAAAAACAGAGAGAGAGGCAAACCATAAGACACCATTAAATACAGGAAACAAACTGAGGGTTGCTGGAGGGGAAGTGGGTGGGAATGGGTTAAATGGGTGATGGGCATTAAGGAGGGCACTTGTTGGGATGAACACTGGGTGTTATATGTAACGAATCACTGGGTTCTACTCCTAAAATCAATACTACACTGTATGTTAACTAACTTGAATTTAAATAAATAAATTTAAATGAAAGAAGAAAGAAAGAAAGAAAGAAAGAAAGAAAGAAAGAAAGAAAGAGAAAGAAAGAAAGAAAGAAAGAAGAAAGAAAGAAAGAAAGAAAGAAAGAAAGAAAGAAAGAAAGAAAGGGTAGGGATGGAGGGAGGGAGGCAGAAAGGGACTTTGGCAAATGATCTAGTTTGTTACAGGAATCTAAGAGATATTACATTAAAACCATCAAACAATAGTGCCTATCCTTCTTCTTAATTATTCATGCATTTTCAATCTTCAGTAAAGAGAACTTCATAGAATATTTGTTCTCTTCTCAAATGAAAAAATAATAATGGTGATTCTGGTTAACACATACATGGGTAGATATTTAGTTATAAAATATGAGTTTTTATTTCTCTTCAGATATACAGAGATGTACTGTTTCATGTGTTAAGCACATCTAACCAAAAATTATGGTTATATATTTATCTGTTTAAGAGGAAATTTTTTTAAAAAAAAGAGAAAATACAAGATGTAGGGAACTGAGAGTAACCCTCCCTTTAAAAAAAAGATATAAGAACTATACCGAGTACATAAAGAACTGATCAGCATCTATGGTCACACCCAATAACCACATAGAAAGATAGTTCAGGATAATAGGTTAATTAGAATTCTCAAGAGAAGAGCTACCTCTGTAGACTCACTCCTCTCTCGAAGCAGCTGAAGCCTCTGCACAACCCCATTAATGACACCAGGATGATAATAAGACTGAATGATGCGAGACAGGACACTAAGGTGAGGCATCCTAGCAAACATCATTGTCCTAGGAGAGGAATAAGGGTAAGCTAGAGGACAAGTTGGGAGGAATGAATGGGAGGAAACAAGGCAGGAATTTTATCTCTTTATTTTATACAAACCAGACTCCCTATTATGTCCTTGAATCTTAGCCAGACTCTGGGGCTGATGCTTTCCAGCAGAAATAAAGTGAAAGTAGGGCATTGTCTCCTACTTGTTACTGAGGACGACAGCTGATTACATGGGGGAATATTTGATAGAATTTGATTTGGAGCCAGTGATTTGACACTTCCTGGAGGTGTGTCTCTTGGCTTAAGATTAATGGCCAGGCTCACGTAGGAGTCACATCTTATCATAAAACACATATGAGAATTATTCACCTCTTCACTGTAAGGAGGGAACCTAAACATTTCAGCTTCTTTTCATTTATAATTGTAGTATGCTAGTCTAGAAACAGTACTGTAGTTAGAGGTTACTGATACTGCTCTCCTCTGCAGAAAAAAAAAAGGGGGGGGGTACTGATAATTATACAACCCTACTTAAATTATCCAGATTTTTTTTATCATTTTTTTAATGTTTATTAACTTTTGAGAAACAGACAGAGTGTGAGTGGGGGGAGGGATAGAGAGAGATGGAGACACAGAATCTGAGGCAGGCTCCAGGCTCAGAGCTGTCAGCACAGAGCCTGAAGCAGGGCTCAAACCCACGAATTGTGAGATCATGACCTGAGTCAAAGTCGGACGCTTAACTTACTGAGCCATCCAGGTACCCCTATCCAGATATTTTTTTAAATATTGCTAAATAATCATATGCTAGACATTTTCAAACAATAAGTAGGCAACTAATGACTGTGGTTTAAAATGAAATTAATATTTCAGGGGCGCCTGGGTGGCTCAGTCGGTTGAGCGTCCGACTTCGCCTCAGGTCATGATCTCACCGACCGTGAGTTCGAGCCCCGCGTCGGGCTCTGTGCTGACAGCTCGGAGCCTGGAGCCTGTTTAGGATTCTGTGTCTCCCTCTCTCTCTGCCCCTCCCCTGTTCATGCTCTGCCTCTCTCTGTCTCAAAAATAAATAAACGTTTAAAAAAATTTTTTTTAATTTTAAAATGAAATTAATATTTCAACGTCAAGATTCCTCTGGTCCTTGCAGTTCTGAAATCCCATCAGTGATGACAGAATAGAAATGACTTGATAATTCAATAAGTATTATATGAAAAATATGTCAATTGTTTTATTTTAACATAACAAACAGTGGCCTATTACAATCTCTAAGCTCTGCTCTAGGGTCCCACCTAGACTTCCTCTCATCTGGTAGGAAGAGAATTAGCAAATAGCTCCAGTCCCTGCCACAGAGGGGCAGGGTTATATATTGCAGAAGAACAAAGTTCCCAATTACTTTTGGATTTAGAAATGATCAGAAGCACTTTTATTCTATGTTTGTTTTTTTGTCCTGAGCCAAAGGAAAACTGTAATATTAAAAAAAAGTCTTTTTTAAAAAGCTTATTCCAAATGTGTATACATAGTAAAACCAAGAATGTAGTTTAAATTAATTTTAAGTTTGGTTATGTCTGAAGAAAGTCACATACAATTTCTGAGCCATCATTTCTCTTCCGTGCCAGCCATGCTTTCTGTCCTCTCATAATTATCCAAATATGTTTCATGATTTTGACAACACAAAGGTTGACACTCTAGTTGGCTGATAAAACAATATGAGAGCAGGAGAGTCGGTGTTTTTTGACAATGAATGGAAACACATCCCAGGAATCTGCCAATTACTGTTGAGCAGAACCAAGTTTTAGTTTTACTTGAAAGGTTGTCTCAACCTGATCTGTGAGAAGGCGAGTTTTTTGTTCAGGTCCAGGGCTTACAGATTCTGTTTGCACAGTTTTCTTTATCATCAAAGAGAAGCAATTAACAACATAACGCTTGAATCAACAAAGAGTGTTTTTAGGTCTCCTTGGCCTCGAAATTCCTCTTTCATTAAAGCTGATTCCTTCTAAAGTAAACTAACATATCTAACTTCCCTTCTTCAAACGAGTTCATGTTATTCTGCTTCCACAGTTCTGTAAATCATACTCTTTCTAACTACACTTTCTAAGCCACTTCTCTAGGCTCATGAGAGATAAGAGTATAGAAAGGGTTCACACTACCTGCTGATGTTCTCACTGTCCTCCTTTTCCATCTTCAAATTCACACTCCTGATCTATGATAAATGTGCATCCTCGCCCAGATACTCACTCTCATGAAGGACAAACACAAATGTGGTAGATAACCAACAATGAAAGCAGAATTTTCAACATGCCTATTCATCAATTATCTATTTTTTGTTCATACTTCTATCAAGAGACTTGCTGATTTATCTTAATGAGGCCGGCTGTTAGTTCACTACATCGACTTGCTTATGCGAAACAGGATTTATTAGAAATACGTGCAATAGTTCATATAATTTATGGGAATGCTGAACAACCAGATCTGAGTTGGACAACCAGATCTAACTCCAGGAGTTAGCGGGGCACCCTCTCTTGAATGGATTTGTTCAAACCAATTAGAGTCTTCTCTGTAATCTACTCAAGTTTCCCATTTATTGGACAAAACATCTGATTCGTTTAGAATCATAGGCTCACCTCATTCCCATTTTCCAAAACAGAAAGAGACTGTGCCTGAAAGAAAGAAACTCAACGGTACCAAAAGATGGAATGAATGTTAAGCAGCCCAAAACAAAGGCTGTCCACCCTACTCCAGCCCTTTGGCTTCCCAGTAACCTCATATCTGCTTCCTTACATTATAGATCCAGATGTCCCCATCCAACAGTTCGTAACTATCGCATGTAAAACTGACTAGCAGCTCAACATCTCCTCCAAAGAAAGAAAACTGAAAGTGGGTCAGTTTCTGTTGAAGTTGCTAAAAGTGGCATGACTTATTCTTGATCAAGTTTGGAATATATTTCCTTGGAAACAGTAATTCCTGGAAGGAAAGGCACAGGACCCAAGTGATCAGTCACAGCCAGTGAGACTTTCCTTGCACCCACTCTTTCCACCACCACCACCAAAGTTGAATCTGGTTATACGTAGGCTTGAAATACTGCCAGCAACTTACTTTTTTTTTTCCTTAAGAGACTTTGAAGTAGAATTTTCTGTCTTACAAAAGAGAGTACTAACTGCCTATTTCTTGGCTTGCAGAGCCGAGAGTAACTTAATAGGTCCCCAGATTGTACACCACAGGGAAGAAATTACATGGTGAAATGAATACTAAGAAGTCCAAAATCAACCAATGATCAGTGTATCTCCTTCTCAAATATGTTTTCAGTAGTTTTATTAAGATATAATTTATGTGACATTATATTAATCAATTTTATGTTTGTAGTCCAGTGAATTTTAATAAATGTGTACAGTTGTACAACCATCACCATAGTACAGTTTTACAAAATTTCTGTCATCCCAAAAAGTTTCCCTGTGCCCAGTTGCAGTCAGTCCTGACTCCAATCTCAATCCCTATACAACTACTGATCTGCTTTATGAAACTATAGTTTTGTCTTTTCTAGAATTTCATGTAAAGGGAATCTTATGTAGTTCTTGCATATGGCTTTTTTCACTTGTCATAATGTTTTTGAGGTTCATCCACGCTGCTGCATGTATCAGTAGTTCATTTTTTTTTAATTTCTTAAAGTTTATTTATTTATTTTGAGAGAGAGAGAGAACACAAGTGAGGGAGGGACAGAAATAGGGGGAGAAAGAGAATCCCAAGCATGATTTGCACTGTTAGCACAGAGCCAGATGCGGGAATTGATCACATGAACTGTGATATCATGACCCGAGCCAAAATCAAGAGTCAGATGCTTAACCGACTGAGCCACCCAGGTGCCCCAATAGTTCATTCTTTTTTATTGCTCAGTTGTTGAGTAGTATTCAGCAAAATGGCAACATAACATTTTGTTTAGACATTCACTACCTGATGGACATTTAGATCTTTTTCCATGTTTTGTTTCCCTATTATGAATAATACAGCTCTGAACACTTACAGACAAGATTTTGTGCACACATGTCGCCATTTCTCTTGCACAAATTCTAAGAAAGTATATTTTTAACTTGTTAAGAAATTGCCAAATTGCTTTCCAAACTAGTTATACCATTTTATATTCCTACCAGCACCACATGAAAGTTCAAGTTCCTCCACATCCTTGACAACACTGGTATTATGTCTTTTTTTACTATTGTCATTCTAGATGCTACATTATGGTATTTTGCTGTGTTTAAATTTACATTTGCCAATGACTATATTTGCCATTTATATACCCTTTCCAACGCGGCGTCTACTCAAAACTTTTGTCCGTATTTGAAATGAGTCATTTGTTTCTGTATCTTATATTATAAGAATTGGTTATATATTCTGGATACGAGTTCATTTTTTATTAATGTTTATGTATTTATTTTGAGAGCAAGAAAGAGCAAGCAAGGAGAGTCAGAGAGAGGAGGGGGGAGACAGAATCCCAAGCCAACTCCACACTGTCAGTGCAGAACCTGATGAGGGGCTCAAACCCACAAACCATAAGATCATGACCTGAGCCAAAATCAAGAGTTAAGCACTTACCTGATTGAGCCCCCCCAGGTGCCCCTGGATGCAAGTTCTTTATCATGTATGTTATTTGCAAGTTTTTTCTCTCATTCTGTGGCTTATCTTTTCATTTTTGTAATGGAGTCTTTTGAAAAGTAAAAGACCTTAATTTTGTTGAAGTCCAATTTTTTTTCTTTAATAATAGATAGTATTTTTGGCATCATATATAAGAAATCTTCGGCTAATCCAAAATTATAAAGATTTCCTTCTATGCTTTCTCTAGAAGTTCATAGCTTTCATCTTCACTTTTAGGTCTATGATCCTTTTGAGGTTAACTGGGTTTTTTGTTTATTTGTTTGTTTGTTTTAATGGTGAGAGAGGAAAGTGTCAGTCCATTTTGTTTCATATAAATATCCAGTTGTTTCATATAAATATCCATTATTTGTTTAAAAGGTTATGCTTTCTCAAGAAAAATTTTAAACAGAGATTATACTTTCTCCATTGAATTACTTTGACACCTTTGTTGAAAATCAATTGATCATAAATGTATGGCCTTATTTTTTTACTACATTCTGTTCCATTGTTAATATTTACCTTTATATCTTTTTTTTAATGTGTATTTATTTTTGAGAGAGTGGGAGTGGGAGAGGGACAGAGAGAGTTGGGGACAGAGGATCTGAAGCAGCTCTGCAGACAGCAGTGAACCTGACACGGAGCTCGAATGGTGAGATCACGACCTGAGGCCACCCAGGTGCCCCTATCCTTATGTCTTGATTATGTTCGCTTTCTGGTTAGTTTTTAAATTGGTTAGTCTAAATTTTCCAGACTTGTTCTTTTTCAAGAACATTTTAGTTATTCTATATCCTTTGCATTTTCATATAAGTTTTAGGAAGAATTTGTCCATTTCTACCAAAAAAAAACCACACACAACAAAACATGCTTGGAATTTGATAGGGATTGTGTTGTCTCTAGAGATCAATTACAGAAAAACTATCTTCTTAAACAACAGGGAGGCTTCCAATCTATGAACATAATATTACCCTCTATTTATTTAGATCTTCTTTAATTTCGATCAGCTATGTTGTGTACTTCCCAGTATATGAGTCTTCTTTTGTTAAATTTAGTATGAAGTATTTTGTTCTTTTTGATGGTATTGTGAGTAGAATTGTGGTTTTTTTAAAGTTTTTATTTAAATCCCAGTTAATTAACATACAGTGTAATATTTGTTTCAGGTATACAAGGTAGAATTGGTTTTTATTCACTTTTTGATTGCTGCCAGTTAGTAGAAATAAAACTTAATTTTGTATATTAATTTTATATTTTATGTAGTATTATAGCTTGTGACCATGCTAGACTTCAGTTTCCTCTTCTGGAAAATGAAGATATTAAATTTTAAAATTATTTTTAGCTAAAAGATTTAAGACCCTTGTTTTAGAATCAATAAAAGCAAATGAAGAATATAAAAAGAAGTCATCATGCCAATAGAGTATAGAGGTTGACTACAGAAGTTGGTTTTAGAAGGTTCTAGCAAATATATCTATACACCATTCATAAAAGGAAAGGAACGTGGCATCACTGTAGGCTCAGAGCACACTCTGACCATTTTAAGGTTGATATCACGTGCACAGATGTCACATCCTTCCAGATGATACTGTTTGGTTATTTGTTTCTACCCCTTGAGTTAACAGTTTAGGTTTTTTCCAGAGAAATGATATAATAGTAAAGTTCATCGTTCTGTATATCCATATCAATCAGATAAAAGTGGTTGCAATCAGTCTTGCAGTTTCATCCATTTTGGAATGGATTTTTTAACACTATCAACATATCTCATACCTTAACTGTTATGCCTCACACAGGCATCTGAAAAATGAGCTGATAATGAAACAGAATATGAAAAAGATTTATATTCTGGGATGCCTTCCTAAATAACTAACACATTGGGAAAATCTGAGCAAGAGTAAGAATTTCTGTGGGTAATGAAATAGCGCATGCCCAAATTTATTTTACCACCAACAGACTTAATTATTTCTAAGGCAGAATATCAGTATATTGGTGCTACAGCTTAAATAGAATTGTGACATCCAAGAATCATAAATAATGTAACTGTTTACTTGAGTCTGAGTGCTTGCGCCCTGTGTTTAAATAAATACAAACAAGTTGTCTCTTAAGACCTACAGCTCTAAGCAAATGAAAAAATATCAAGGATGCGTGAATGTTTGTTTCTGTGTGTGTGTGTGTGTGTGTGTGTGTGTGTGTGCGCGCGCGCTGTAAAGGGAGAAGATTTTTGCTGAGCTACTTCCCAGACCTCTGAACATCTTTTTAAATAACTTTCTTTGCAGAGGAGTAATAGGGATTATGAAGAAGAATTTTTCTTTAAGGGTAACCAGGAGACAAGGATGGGTGAAATGAAGAGGACATTATTTTCTCTGCTGCTCACCACAGTCCCTCAACTTGAGCTATTTTTAAGGTCCCTAAAGGCAGAGGCCTACAGAGGGAGCTACAGTGGGCACCTTGAGGCTGGGATGCCCTACAGAAATAAACAAGACTCTAATAAACACAGAAATGCCTGGCAGCTCTCCTGAAAAGCAGATTTGTTTGTGAGCCATGTGACACATCTCTGAGGACTTTCAAAAACCACAGGGGAAAGGGATTTTTCAAGGGATCAAAGTGTGGATCCATCAGTGGACATACTGAGCTAGCCATGTCGATTTCACTTTGTTTTTTATAATAAATTGGTAAAGACTGGGGAAATTGGGATTTATAGGTATCTATAAGTCCCCTTTCCCCAAACCAATTCTGTTTATTCTTACTGCTTGTGTCCTGACAGCCCTCTAAAATTTCCAAAATAATCTAAATAATCAGTAGTCTAAACACTCCTATGCCTCTTTGTAAACAACCAAAAATATAAGGAAATAAACAATTTCCTTGTCTTTGCCAGTCTTTTTGCCCTAACTATTGCTTCCTGCTAAAATTAAGAGTAGGGAATATTAGGGGTGCCTGGGTGGCTCAGTTGGTTAAGCATCTGACTTCAGCTCAGGTCATGATGTCACAGTTCATGAGTTCAAGCCTGGAGTTGGGCTCTGTGCTGACAGCTCAGAGCCCGGAGCCTACTTCAGATTCTGTGTCTCTGTCGCTCTCTGCCCCTCCCCCTCTCTGTCTCTCTGTCTCCCTGTCTCTCTCTCTCTCTCTCTCTAAAAAATAAATACATTTTAAAAAATTTTTAAAGAGTAGGGAATATTAATGCTGATATTTATCTTTTATCTGTAAGCTTACCTATATTTATTTCTACCTAAATATGCAGATATACACATACACATTTCTCAATCTTGCACCTCTCTTAAAAGGAATAGACACCAAAAGAATAAAACATATAGATTAGAACTTCTGGGCAGCCAAAGGTCATGAAAAAAAGAGTATGGAAAATCAAACCATGCCAACATGACTTACTTGATCCCCATAAGCACGATGACCTATGATGACAGGTTTTACCCATCCACTCACAAGTCAGGGGACCTTTTTGCAGATAATAATTTCCCTGAAGACAGTGCCGCCCAGAGTATTTCAGATGGTGCCATTTGGTGACTTCCACATTTGTTTCAACTTGAACTCCTCAACCCTCTTCTCATGGGGTGGGGGGGGAGGGGCGGGGAGGGGGATGATGGTAACACACTTGACACCAACATTTTACTTCTTTATAACTTCTGCAGCATCCTTGGTGACCTGGTTATGGGTAGCATCGTGATTCTCTACACCTAAATTATAGCTGTGCAAGTCTAGTTCCAGGTAGGGACAAATTATTTTTTCTTTAGTCAATTCCCAAATGATTCATGTCATTTCATCTCCTTGCATCTCTGCCACAGAACCAACATGGATTTTTTTTTTTTGAGGCATTTTGATTTCTTTTTTGTTTTTTAGAGAGACAGAGAACGTGAGCAGGGGAGAAGGGCAGAGGGAGAGAAAGAGAATCTTAAGCAGGCTCCATGCTGAGCATGGAGGCCAAGTTGGAGGGGCTCAGTCTCCTGACCCTGAGGTCATGACCTGAGCCCAAATCAAGATTCAGACAGTCAGCCGACTGAACCGCCCAGGTTCCCAGAGACATTTGATTTGGACTTCAAGAAACCTTTACAACTTTTAATCACCTCAACTCCTTTCAATCTTGCAGACTCAGTAGAGTGCAGATTATTTCCTACAGGGAAACGTACACAGGCAACGAGTCAAGGGCACCACAGCCACTCACATGCTGAAGCCCACAAGGGTCTATACTGGCAATACGAACTGGGCCCTAGCTGTTTCAGCTTCTGATACCGCCTCTGCACCAACCCAGAAGCTGGTGAGCAGAATGCTGATATTTATTGACTCAGCATGGCGTTAGGTGACTTAACAGATCTTTGAGTAGATACTCTTATTATCTTTATGTCACGAATGAGGAAACTAAGTTGTTGAGGAATTAAGTAGCTTGCCCAGAGTCAAACGGCAAGCAAGTGGTAAAACCAAGGAGCAAAGAGAATAGCGATGAGTTTTTCCTTTACCCACTCCTGTGTTGATTGATGGCCAATCAAAGCAGATTTCTTGCCAATGGTCTTGACTCCCTTAGAGGCTCGAGTGTCCTCATTAGAAGAAAGACGTACAGTTATAACCCTTTGTTACTTTTTGTACCCGTTGAAATCAATAAAAGCCTCTCAAGGGGCACCTGGTTGGCTCAGTCGGGTAAGTGTCCAACTTCAGCTCAAGTCATGATTTCATGGTTCGTGAGTTCAAGTCCTACATCAGGCTCTTTGCTGTCAGCACAGAGACTGCTTGGGATCCTCTGTCTCCTCTCTCTGCCCCTCCCTCGCTTGCTCTCTTTCTCAAGAATAATAAATAAACATTTTTTTTTAAAAAGCCACTCAAACAACAAGTAACAGCAATTCTACATGCCACTCTAATTCCTGCCAATTGTCCAATGTATGAATTCCAGAGGGCACTGAGCAGTGGAAATAACAAAATAGAAGGGTCTAAGTAATTTAAAACAGTCTTGTAACCCATGCCAGTTTATGCCAAAAACCTTACATTAAAAAAAATAATAATAGGGATTTCCGGCTGAATCAGTTGGTGGAGCCTGTGACTCTTGATCTTGGTTGGGGTGGTTAGTTTGAGTTCCACATTGGGTGCAGAGTTTACTTTAAAAAAATAATGATAATAATAATGATAATAATGATGATGATAATGTCCATTAAGCATTGAAACAGAATTTAAGATTAAAAAAGAGAGAAGAAGGGTAGAGGGGCACCTGAGTGGCTCTGTCGATTGGGCGTCCGACTGTGGCTCAGGTCATGATCTCATGGTTTATGAGTTCGAGCCCCTCATTGGGCTCACTACTGTCAGTGCAGAGCCTACTTCAGATCCTCTGTCCCCATCTCCCTCTGCCCCTCCCCTGCTCTCTCTCTCTCTCTCTCAAAAACAAACATTTAAAACAAAAACTTTAAAAACAATTTTTAAGAAAGGGTAGAGAGATACCCTTCTTCACAGAACATCATTGGCACCTTGAGGAGTCCCACTTAATACTCAGGGGAAATCTTGGCCATGTGTTTTTCAAGAGAGGATGCACTACCTAAGTATTACACAGCAAGACGTGCTTTAACAGGAGAAACAAATGGCAGCCACTACATGGTGGCTGAACAGACTTGTTTGCCTCTCAATCCGTCTCTTTCACACACACACACACACACACACACACACACACACACACGGGTCCTGTAACTTTGCATGCCATAGCATATATTCAGTATAGCATAGAATAAAGCTTACAAGACTGAGAGTAAATGTGCTAGTCTTGGCCCTGCCCTGTCACCTGGAGTAAGTTAATTAACTCTCTCTGGGCCTTAGCTTCCTACTTCCTTAAAAGACGAAATTGGACCAGATAATATTTTTTAAACTCTTACAGCTCTAACCATCTCTAATGTTCAAAGAACCACCCCGTTCCCTCTTTGCCAAGAGAATGGTAATATATCTCTTAAAAGAACTCTGATTCAGTCTAAAGTATATTTCATTCTCCGAACGCTCTAAATGAATGTTTAAGATATTCCTTTCTCTCTCTCTCTCTCTTTTTTTTAAGAAAGTGCTTCTTGCCCTTCAGGCAAAAGAAAACTCTGTTCTAATCTGTTAGCTGGCCCTCTTCAAGGCACAAAGCATCCCTAACTTCTAACCTTGGCATGGCTCTTGTTTTTTTTCTTTTCCTATTGTCAAAGCTCTCGAAAGTCTTGTTTGCAGAATAATGAAGAAAGCATCGCTGTCTGCAAGACTGCTTGTCACCTCTGAATATACTCCATCAACATGCTGCCACTTCGTCTTGTTTAGAATCATCGACTGCTTTGTAGAAGGACACCAATGTCCACATCTATCTCCTTGAGACAGGCAGAGGAACGAATCCTTTTTCCTGTCTCAAAAAAGAGCTGACAAGCTTTTAGTAGTGTTTATCTTCACTGAAGGGTGATAACCTTGAAAATGAAAGTTAAAAAAGACTGATACAATTAGGTACACAGTTTTCTCCATTCTGTATCACGATCGGTTTTCTTGTATAGTTTACCACGTCCAAGTTTTTTATTGCCCACATTGATTTGTGTAAAACTAAATGTAAAATTACATTTCATTTATAAAATACAAGTGCATGATGCTGTGAGTCTTTTGCAAAATGATAATTCCTCTTTTATGCCTAAAATGAGTTACAAATATATTCCTTTTCATTTTTTCTTGATGTAAGCTCTACGCCCAGCAAGGGGTTTGCACTCACCACCCTGAGATCAAATCTCATGCTCTGTGGACTGAGCCAGCCAGGAGCCCCAAAAATATAATCCTTTTAATATTTTCCGTCCTTTCCACTACTCTTCCCATATTACCCATGCCATTTTTTCTCTTCTTTTGCATTCCTGGACCCCATGTTATGTTATATTTACAGAGTGTTGAGACTTCCCTAAATAATTTTCCTGAATGTAGGCAAAATATCAGAATTCTAATTAATTACATTGCATCAACTCAAGGGCAGTAATAGTTGGATTTGATAATTTCATTAATAATTTTTTGCACAGATTGAAAGTCTTTATCTCCTCAAAATTCATATCTTGAAATCTTAATCTCCATTGTGATGGTATTAGAATGTGAGGGCTTTGGTAGGTGATTAAGTCTTGAGTCAAAATGAAGATGACCATGTACCTAATTGTATTTGTCTTTTTTCACTTTCATTTTCAAGGTTATCACCCTTCAATGAAGATAAACACTATAAAAGCTTGTCAGATCTTTTTGAAACAGCTAAGCACTCATGAATGGGCTTAGTGACTTTATCAAAGAGAACTCAAAGAACTCCCTCCCCACCTCCACCAGGTAAGGACGGTGAGATGACCCTCTATGAATCAGGAACCAGGCTACCAGCCACCAAAACTGCTCGTGCCTTGATCTTGAACTTCCCACCCACCAGAACTATGAGAAATAAGTGTCCATTGTTTATAAGCCACTCAGTCTATGGCTTTTTTGTTATAGTAGCCCAAACGAAGACATATGTGTATTAGGGTTCCCTTGTGACCTAGATTGTGCCCACTACTGGAGTTCCAACAGCAAGAATATGTCTGGCAAACTGGTAACTTGACGCTCCAGAATCCTGTTTGCACGAGGGACTTCCAGGGGCTTAGGAACTAGCTCCTACTAATAGAGGAGGAATAGGGCACAAAGCTTTGGCTATCAGAGGAGAGCCGGGTGCTAGTCCAGTGTCGCGCCTGTTGCTATTTTGTCTCAGGGCAGGCTCCCCAAGGTTTCAAGTCTGAGGCACAGAGGGAGAAGATTCCAGAAACAAAAACAAAGCCTAACTCAAACAGAATGACATTGTTTCCCATTATGCAGCAGAGAAAGATGCAGCTGTGGCCTCTGGAGACTCCTGATTCAGCTGCAGTGGTTCCTGGTGAATGACTGGCAGCAGATTGCGGAGAAGGGCAGCAGCTTCCGGCAGGCATAAACTGGGGCCAAGAGCACATGAATCCTCCCTGGGGACTCACAGACACATCGAAGGGTCATTTTGGAGGCTCTGAAGTCCAGCACTAGCAGGAGGGGAATCCTCTACGGCAGTCCCACTACTCTCCCCTCTCTGCTACTGCCACCTGCCATTCTTGCACGCCTGTCTCCGTGGGTAAGCTTAGCCACTCCGGGATCTGCGGGAAACTAGCCAGCAGGGGCCTTGGAGGCCAGATTCACAGCGGTTCTCCCGTCTCTCTGCAGCTAGCTGGTAATGCCAGGGCTCTGAGCACCAGCAGAGTCAGTGTCCGCCCACGGCCACAGCTGAATGTTGCTTCTTGTTCTCAGTGGGAGCCAAGTAGAGATGAAATACTCTTGTAGGCTGAATCTGGCCCGCAGGCCATATTTAGCCACCCCTGCTCTAGCCCTTAAATTCTTTCACAGAGATACAAGAATGTCCAAAAGTTACACTACCTGGTCTTGGCTCAGAACTTGGTATTACACCTTAAGTGTGTTATCCTAATAAAATGCATGCCATCTCACGTTCCTTTCCGTACTGCTTGTACAGAGCTAATGATCTTATACAGGGAGGTCTCTCTTTGGTATGAATTGTTTTTCTTTTTTTTATCTTTACATCTCCCACCTTCACAAAATAATTATTAAGTGTAATAGATATGCCAGGCAGTAGCTTTAAACAATGTAAATTATAGCTTTCCCTAAAACAGCACACTCTAAAACACAAAAATATTGAGATTTCATAACAAAGTTGTAAGATGCTTGGAACAGTAGCACAGGGCTGGACATAGAGTAACATTGCTCACTAAGTACTTTTTGAGTTGAATTTTGATGAATGAAACGAAATGAAATGTTTCTCTGTTGGTTGGTTGGTTTGCTAAGAGCAAAGCAGTGTCATATACTTGAAGAAGCTTGAGAGAAGCTTCTTGAAGAAGTCATAGATTCAAATCCTACCTTCTTTGCAAAAATCTTGTTAAAAAGAAACAATAGGCCGAAATTGGAGTCACTTTTGCTAAGCCCCCTACCTTAACTGTAGGTTCAGCCCCTACCAGGAGTGGAATTTTAAACCAATCAGTCTGGAATTTCCTGATCAACACTAGTGAGGTGATCTGCAAGAACCCTCGCCCATCCGTCCTAAGGGAAGGTGACCTTGCCTGAACCAATCCTTTTATTTCTTTTGTCAGTAACTTCCTTGCCCGCCTCTTTCTGCCTATAAAAGCCTTCCATTTTGTACAAGTCCTCTGGAGCACCTTCTAGTTGTTAGATGGGATGCTGTCTGATTCGTGAATCATGGATAAAGCCAATTAGATGTCTAAATTTACTTGGTTGAATTTTTGTTCCTTAACAGTATATAACCTTGGGAAAAATCATAAAACAGAGATAATAAACTATCTCTCAGGGATGTTGTAATGAAAGATAAGTATGTAAATCGTCTAACATGTTTGGTTCAATAGAAGCTAACTTTTTTTTTTTTGAAGTCATAAAGAATAGCTTTATGGCTATATGCAGTGAGGATTAAAAGGTCAGCATCTGTCACTTTTCTGAGCTCTTATCTGAAAGCAGATAATGGCTGCTGGCAGAGTCTCTGTAAGAGGTTTCTCCTGTTTGGAAACTGAATGTCAGTTGCAGCGTAAAAATGAAAGTTCTTGATGGTGCCTGAGGCTTGGATGCCAATGATAATTCACAGAAATATCAATGCCCCATTTTACTATCAAAGAGAATTTGTAGGGAGTCCCTTGTTTAAATAAGGCACGTAACACTTGGCCCAGAACAGGAAGGACAGTGGCAGTGAGACTACCCCCATATTCCAGGGTCAAGTTTAGCCCACTGGATAAGTCATGACCTCTATCCACCTTAAGCAGCCCATTGTGCAGACAGCTCTGGACTCACCTAAGGTCTAAAACCATAGGATCTGGCACCAAGTTTCACCCCTTCTGTGCTACGTGGTCTGAGACAAAGTACTTCAGCTCATTGAACCTCAGTTCCCTCATCTGTGAAATGGAAACAATTCTTGTTCTTCCTACACTGTTAACTTATTGATTGTTACCATCACTTGATCTGCCCTAGCCCCACCTATTTTGTTTGAAATTAGTGAGTGTCTGCTCAGTGCTATGTAAGGAATTAATTTGAGGTAATTACACGTAATCTTTATATCAAGCTAATGAGGTGACTGTGATCCCCATTTTATAGATGAGAAAATTGTAACTCGGAGAGGTTAATTAATTTACACACCTGGTTAGTGGCAGAGAGGGAATCCGACTTCAAAATTCATGGGCTAAGCTATTATTCTAAGCTGCCTCTTGGAAATTAGGTAGCATTTGGATGTCCAGCACTCATTCAATAGACCTATATTAAGGACTAATTCCTTCTTCAAGGAGATGACCTCCAAAATCATAGTTTAGAGATGTGCAGGGGCAAATTGCCATTCTTATCCACCCCAGAAATGTCAACTGAACCCTAGGTCTCCAGCCAGGGAAGGTAATTTCCTGACAGGATATGACACCACAAGAGACACACCCACAACTTGAGTCACCCACGGATTCAGGTGGGACTAGAGATAATTCGTCTGTCTCACCAAAAGCCGACACTCTTCTGGTTTGTAAGCACCTCCCCCTCTATTTCCATTGAAGGAACATCAAAGAAGAAGAAGGAAAACAAAGCACTTATTTGCTTAATTTCCTTTAGTCAGAAAGAAAATTGCATTTTGCTGTTCTCAAATCGACAAATCTAATGCTGCACTGCAAAAAGTAAAACATTTCTTAAGGTACAAAAATGATAATATGTGTTTATCGGGCTTTCTTACGGGTATGCATTGCACTACGGTATTCATTGCTTCCAGAGTTAGAGCCTAGACCTTCAAACTCCCGAGTTGTCTAATGCCATTTTACATAAAAGGACTAGACTGGAAGTCAGGGATTCTCACTCCCAGTTCCGTGCCCTTCTTTAACTCTGCTAGTTTTAATTCCCTGACTGAAGGAGAAGAATCTTGTCCTTCTTTCTTCCTTTCTGCCAAATTCCTATTGATTGGTTGGTGATGAGCTGGTAAAAGCTTGATGAGAATGCCATCTAGGCCTTCAGTGTCAAGATCAAGGGAGCTTATAAAGAGATGCCTTTCATCTTTTCCTAAAGTCAGTGCCTCAGGTAATCACTTCTTGTCCAGAGGCAATGAGTCCCCCAGATGAGATGCCGGTGACTCAGGGAACTCTGGCCCCAACTTTGTCAGCTCATTAAGGATACAGCCTACCACAAAGTGACTTTTGAACACACTAAGTAGGAAGAATCAGACGGTTTCTACAGTGACAGGGTCAGCTAGATCAGAGCCTGAGCCTTGAAATAAATCAGATATTGAAGAAGTAAACAACAAAAAGAGCTGAAGGCAGATTGGATACAGACGTGGTGCTTTTATCTGTCAGCCAGCAAGCCACCAACTTTCTCTTTTGCAAACGGACGGACGTGGTGTTTCTGCCTCACCATCTTATCACTTTGTGGGGTACTTGCCCACTTCCCTTGCTGGTCTGCGAGCTCTTGGAAAGCAAGGACTCTGTTATGCATATTTTTATTTCATAGTTTGAAGCCCATTGCCTTTTATATAGTGGGTATTTGATGTATGAGGAAATAAAGGAACAAAGGAACAAAAACTCTGTGTCCTGTGTCCTGAAGAAATTTATAAAGAAAACTCTGCCCTTCTCCCGACTATTTAAAACCTCAATAGACAAAAATGAACAATTATTTGATTGAAGAAATGGGGAGAATGGGGAATAAGAGAGATGAATATAAAGAAAGTAATAAACATTTGTTTAGAGGCTACCTTGTGTCAAACGCTGTAGCAGGTAATTTGCATATGTCCCTCTCAGCGAATCCTTACAATAATACCATGAGTCAGATATTCATATTCTTCTTCTTTTATAGATAGATAGAGAAAGTGGGGCTCAGAGAAACTAAATAACTTGTTCAAAGTCATGCAGCTGGTGACAGAGTTGGAATTCAAACCACTTACTGCAAAGCCCATATTCTTTCATTTGATCAAGCTGGTTACCAGAAGCAGAAATAGAAATCTATAGCCATAATTAACAGCATTCTAGCAGAAAGCATTTCTGTCATGCTCGCACCACTAACACTCTCCCCTCTTCTCCCATTGACATCCTTTTTTTTTTAAATTTAGAACTAATTTGTAATTTCTGCTTCTAGTAAGGATGGAATAACAGGGAACTAATTTACCCTCCTGAATTAAACAACCAAAAAAAAAAAAAGTAAAATATGTAAATATATTAAACAACAGTTTTCAAGATACTGGGCACCGGGCAATGAAGTATAGTGACCCCTGAGTGATGGGAAACAAATGATGTGAGCCCCCCAGCTGTCCTGACTTACTACTGTGAGAGAATTTCCAAGCCATGGCACGAAGAGAGAGTATCCAGGCACCACACAGTGAACGACCTGAGTTGAAAACACAGAGCTAAGAGTCCACGAAGATTCAAGACAGGTGGAGTTTACAGGGAAGTATGCCAGAGAGGAGAGAGCTACACAAAGAGAGGACTCTAGAGATTTGCAGAGGAGCCCTCTTGAGAATTTAGCAGGGTACTGATCCGTGCAGACATGTGAAGAAATTATTCCTGGCCAGGAAGGAGCCGTTCAAGAGGATTAAAGTGACGTGTCCAGCAGTCACACAAGACGAAGATTCACCTATATTTCCAACCAGAGTGGATAAACCTCATGATTCATGAGGTTTTGGGTAGACTACTCATTGGGTAGCCTTACCTCAGTAGTGGGGAATAATTATACCTATACTAAACACTTTACTGATCTCGTAAACAAATCTTAAAAAACAACACCCAAAAGGATCAGATTGTTTTTCAAGTAACTTAACTGCATTCCAGAATATAGTTCAAGAATATTTATAGGAATACAATAATATATAACACCACACAGTAACATTCACTGTGTGGTATTGTTCACCATCCAGTTATTCAGACAAGCAAACAAGCAAAACAGTAGTAGGAAAGCACAATCTATAATAAGTAGAAAATTACCAATCGATACCAACCTACAACTGGCACAGATGCTAGAATTAGCAGAAAAAAAAAACCAATAAAACAATTATTATGACTATGTTCCAGGTGTTGAAAAAGTTAAGTAGAAATATGGAAGATACAGAAAAGAATCAAATCAAACTTTTAGAGATAAAAACTATGCTTTCTGAGATTTTTTAAAAATACACTGAAAGGGCGCCTGGGTGGCTCAGTCAGTCAAGCATCCAACTTCGGCTCAGGTCATGATCTCACAGTTCACAGGTTCCAGCCCCACATCAGGCTCTGTGCTGACAGCTCAGAGCCTGGAGTCTGCTTTGGATTCTGTGTCTCCCTCTCTCTCTGTCCCTCCCCTGCTAGTGCTCTGTCTCTCTCAAAAATAAATAAAAACATTTTTAAAAATTAAAAAAAAAATACACTGAATGTGGGGCACCTGGATGATGGATCCAACTCTTGATTTTAGCTCAGGTCATGATCCCAGGGTTCTTGGATGGAGTCCCACATTGGGCTCTGCACTAATGGAGCCTGCTTAGGATTTTCTCTCTCTCTCCCTCTGCCCCTCTCCCCCACTCACATTCACTCTCTCTTTCTAAAATAAAATAAATGAATAATTAATTAAAATACACTGAATGGAAGCCCCTGGGTGATTCAGTTGCTTAAGCAGCCAACTCTTGGTTTCAGCTTAGGTCAGGATCTCACAGTTCATGAGTTCGAGTCCTGCATTAGGCTCTGACCTGACAGCATGGAACTTGCTTGGGATTTCTTTTTCCCTCTCTCTCTGTCTTTCCCTGGCTTGTTCTCTCTCTCTCCTTCACAAAAAAATAAATAAATAAACATTAAAAAAAATACACTGAATGAGGTTAAGAGTACATTAAAAATTGCAGAAGAAAATATTAATGAACTTGAAGACATAACAATTAAAACTATCAAAAGGTAACGATTTTTTTTTAAAGGATGTTTTGGGGCACCTGGAGTCTCATTCAGTTAAGTGTCTGACTCTTTTTTTTTAATGTTTATTTATTTTTGAAAGAGAGAGAGAGAGAACGAGTGGGTGAAAGACAGAGAGAAGGAGACACAGAATCCAAAGTACGCTCCAGGCTCTGAGCTATCAGCACAGAATCCAATGTGAACACACAAATCACAAGATCATGACCTGAGCTGAAGTTGGTTGCTCACCAGACTGAGCCACCTAGGCACCCCCAAGCCTCTGACTCTTGATCTTGGTTCAGGTCACGACCTCACGGTTCATGAGATGGAGCTCCAATTCGTCTCTGCACTGAGTGTGGAGCCTGCTTGGGATTCTCTCTCTCCTTGTCTCTATGCCCCTCCCCCACTCACATGCACAATCGCTCTCTCTCTCTCTCTCTCTTTCTCTCTAAATAAAGAAATAAACTTTTTTTTTTAAAAAGGATGTTTTAAAAATGAAAATAGAATCACTGAGCTATGGGACAACTTCAAGAAGACTAATATACATATTACTGGAGTCCCTGAAATAAGAGTATGTGAAAAACTATGAAAGGAAATAAAGACTGAAATTTTTCAAATTTGAGAAACAATAAACTCATAGATGCAAGAACTCAATGAAATTCAAGTACAAGAAAGATGAATAAAACTGTACCAAAATGCATCATAATCAAATTTCTCAAAATAAATGATAAAGAGAAAAATCTTAGGGGCACCTGTGTGGCTCAGTCGGTTGGGCATCCAACTCTCGATCTTAGCTCAGGTTACGATCTTGTGGTTCATGATTCAAGCCACACATGGGGATCTGCTCTGACAGCAGGAAGCCTGCTTGGGATTCTCTCTCTCTCTCCTTCTCTCTCTGTCCCTCTCCTGCTTGCACTATCTCTCTCAAAATAAATAAATAAACATTTTTTAAAGGGAAAGATCTTAAAAAAGGGAGAGAAAAAGATACATTATGTACAGAAAAGCAAAATAAAGATGACACCAGATTTCTCCTCAGGAATAATGCAATCCAGAGGACTATAGAGCAATTTTTTTTTAAATACTGAAAGCAAAAAGGTCAATCTAGAATTATACACTCAGTGGGAATATCTTTCATAAGCAAAGACCAAATAAAGACTTTTTGAGACACACAAAGCTGAAAGAATTTATCACCAGCAGATTCACACTCCAACAAATGTTATAGGAAGTCCTTCCTGCAGAAGGAAATGATACCAGCTAGAAATACACACCTGCACAAATTAACAAAGAGCACCAAAAATATATTTACATGGGTAAATATAGGGCATATTTCTTATGATTTCTATCTCTTAAAAGACAGTTGCTTGTTCAAGTTATAGTAACAATGTTATGGGTTTTATAAAGCACATAAAACTAGAACACATGAAGCTAATAACAAAGGCTAGCAGAAGAGGAAAAGAAATACACTGTCGTAAGATTCTTAAACTGTACTTGAAGTAGTATAATATCACTTGAAGTTAAACTACAATAAGGTAAAGAAGTATAAGCTCCACGAACCCTATAGCAGACATGAAAATAACAAAGCAAATTATAGCTAATACACCAACAAAGAAAATAAAATGGTATTTGTAATAGTTGCACTCCAATGTTTAAAGCAGCTTTGTTCACAATAGCCGAAAGGTGGAAACAGCTTTTCCACCAACAGATGAATGGATAAACAAATTGTGGTGCACACATACAATAGAATATTAATGATCCTTAAAAATGAATAAAATTCTGATACATGCTACAACATGGATGGACCTTGAAAATATTACAGAAAGTAGATGATCCAGAAACAAAAGGGTAAATACTATATAGTTCCATTTATGTGACATACCCAAAACAGGCAAATTTGTAGAAACAGAAAATAGAGTAGACTTTACCAGGGACTAGGAGGAGGAGAGGGGCATGGGAAGTTATTGTTAAATGGGTACAAAGTTTTTGATAGAGATAATTAAAAAGTTCTGGGAATGGGGGCGCCTGGGTGGCTCAGTCGGTTAAGCGTCCGACTTCAGCTCAGGTCACGATCTCACGTCCGTGAGTTCGAGCCCCGCGTCAGGCTCTGTGCTGATGGCTCAGAGCCTGGAGCCTGCTTCCAATTCTGTGTCTCCCTCTCTCTCTGCCCCTCCCCCGTTCATGCTCTGTCTCTCTCTGTCTCAAAAATAAATAAACGTTAAAAAAAAAATTAAAAAAAAAGTTCTGGGAATGGATAATGATGATGGTTGCAAAACATTGTGCATATACTTAATGACACTGAATTGTACACTTAAAAATAGTTTAAAAAATGAAGCGCCCTGGCTAGCTCAGTCAGTAGGGCATGAAACTCTTGGTCTCAGGATCATGAATTCCAGCCCATGTTGGGAGTAGAGATTACTGTAAGAAATGGTTAAAATGGTAAAATTTATGTTATGTATACTTCACCACCATGAAAAACAGATGGAAAAAATGGTATAAAAGTTCAATTAAAAAGAACTTATTTAGATCCTATGGATTTTGCCTTTCTCATGGTTTTAATTTTTAGTTACTCTTTGAAACCATTTATCTTTTAATTTACAGAAATGATTTTTTCCTTCTAACATCATTTTCTGTGATGCTTATTCATCGACATCACAGCAAGGGACAATGTACTCCTATGACTGTCTTCCATGCTAAACTCAGCCAAGGCCAGCAGTTGGACTCCTGGATCATAAATCTTAAAGTTCAGTTCTTTCAGAACGGATGACCTTCCTGTCCCCTCTAAGGTCTTGGTTTCTCAAGAACACTATATTGCTCCTTGAAGATCCAAAATCACACTCCACTCTCCCTCCTCCTGGGGAATCCACTCACCAGGAGTCAGGCAGATGGCAGATGTTCCTTTATATCTTTCAAATAAAATATTTCCAATCCTACCTCCTTATCCAAACAATAATGTCACCAAGCCTCCTTTTCAGTCTTCAAAGTGGCTAACTTTAGTGTTTTCAGAGAACTTGACCACCCTCACAAAAGAGCTAATTCAGCCATTCAGAGTTCAGTTTCTTTCTTTTGTTTGTTTGTTTGTTTGTTTTTTAATGTTTATTTATTTATTTTGAGAGAGAGAGTATGAGTGGGGGAGGGATAGAAAGAGAGTGACAGACTCCCAAGCAGATTCCACACTGTCAGAGTGGAGTGGATTCCACTCCAAGTGGATTCCACACAGTGCAGAGCCTGATGCAGGGGTCTATCCCATGAACCATGAGATTATGACCTGAGCAGAAATCAAGAATCAGACGCTTAACCAGCTGAGCCACGCTGACACCCCAAGGTCAGTTCCCTTCTTAAGAGAGGCTAAAATAAATCTTTAACGTTTTTATTCATGTTTGTGAGAGAGAGAGAAAGCACCGGTGGGGAAGGGGCAGAGATCAAGGCAGATAGACGTTCTGAAGCCAGCTATGTACTGACAGCCAAGAGCCCAATGCAGGGCTCAGACTCACAAATCATGAGACCGTGACCTAAAGTGAAGTTGAACACTTAACTGACTGAGCCACTCAGGTGCCCCCTAAAGTAATTTTTTGACACTCCCTTGCCAGTGAAACACACACACACACACACACACACACACACACACATACACACACACCAAATCTAGTTTGGAAAAGAGCAAATTTCTATGCTTGAAAATTAATTAAGGTCTTTATTAATCATGAAAAGAAGAGGTATGCAAACAGATAATCATTCTCTAACTGGCCGTAATGCCTTAAGACTAAAACCAGAGGCACCTGGTTCTAGTCTAAAGAATAATAATTTACCTCAAATAATTCAACTCAGCTGCTAGTTAATGTATTTCATTCTAGAAACAAGGTACAGTTCTGTGTTACCACTGTATGTATACCTAATCAATTTATCTCAACAAATATTTATAGAGTCACTGTACTAGGTACTAGGGATACAAAGGTTAGCTCCTTTGCCAAAGGGCTCATAACCTGATGGGAGAAATAGATTTTTTAAGATAATAGAAAGAAAGAAAGAGAAAGAAAGAAAGAAAGAAAGAAAGAAAGAAAGAAAGAAAGAAAGAAAGAAAGGAAGGAAGGAAGGAAGGAAAGAAAAGGCAATAGGTCAAAAGTGTGTTACAGGAATATAGTGTAATACAGAGAAGGAAATGATTCACATGATGAAAGTTTTTGATCTCAAAAAAACATTAACACTAAGTTATGCATTAGCTGGATGAACAGCAGAATGAGAATAAATGCAGTAAGAGTGTGAGCAAAAGTGTGAGGAAAGTGCATAAAACCAAATCTTGATGTTTTTATATCTTTTCAGCTTTTTTATTTAGATTTCTGGGCTTGATTTGAAGCATGTAAATGGTGGTAATAAATGAATAGATAAATAACTACTGTCATTTCATTTTCTAAATTTTTTTTAATTACTTGTGAGCTTTATTTTACCCATCATTTATCTTTACACCCGAGAAAGTGTAACTATTGAACCAATGTACTCAAACCTGGAATTACTCAATATTCAACAGCCACCCAAATTGCCAGCAAAGTATCTAAGTTGAATATTCAGTCTCTATTAATAATAATACAAGTCAGCTCATTAAAATTGCTATAAGTTTTAGTGGGGAAAAATTTTTATCCATTTTTCTTTTCCAGTGCTGGTTTTCTTCCTTAAAGTGAATAGTCCATAAAATCAACGACAAAGAGGAGCACCTGGGTGGCTCAGTTAGTTGTGTCCAACTCTTTTAATTTCAGCTCAGGTCATGATCTCACAGTTGTGAGATCGAACCCCATGTTGGGCCTCACCTCCACACTGAGCATGGAGCCTGCTCAGTATTCTCTCTCTCTCCCTCTGTCCCTCTCCCCAGCTCATTCTCTCTCTCTCTCTCTCTCTCTCAAATTAAATAAACAAACATTTAAAAAATAATACTAAAAAAAATAAGCAAAGGCAAACAAAGAGAAAACTATGCCCATTAATGCATTGAATGAATCATTATAATTCAGATCATAAGTGATAGTTTTTTAATTCTGGAGAAGAAAATTCTAAATGGGCCAGAGCATCAAGTAAATTTCTTAAATAAAGCAATCCTAATTTACCATAATTGGTGCTTTTTTAAAAAAGTAATTAAAAATAATAATTTCCTACCAGTTATTTTGTTATAACCTACCAGTTATATTTTTTTATTTATTTAGTCAATTATTCATTCTTTCATTTATTCATTTTTTTAATAACTTTTTATTGAGGGTCAATCTTGTGCTGAATGTTCTAAGTGCTAAGGCTCTGGAATGGAACAAAATTATGGCTCTGACCATAGAACTTATATTCTAGTGAGAGAGATAAATAACCCAATTGTAAATATGTAGGGGCACCTGGATGGTTCAGTCGGTTAAGCATCTGACTTTGGTTCGGGTCACAATCTCACCATTCATGGTTTGAGCCCCAAGTCGGGGTCGGTGCTGACAGCTCAGAGCTTGGAGCCTGCTTTAGATTCTGTATCTCCCTCTCTCTTTGCCCCTCCCCTGCTCACACTCTCTCTCAAAAATAAATAAACATTAAGCTTTTTTTTTTTTTTTTTTTTTTTTTTTTCAAAAAAAGACATATATATGTAATGCCAGATGGTGGTAAGCACTATGGAAAGAAAATGTAAAGCATGACAAGGAACATAGAGAGGGTTGGGGACTTACAAATACAATATCAGATACAGATATACACAGATAGCAATACAGCATTACATGAATAAGAACCTGAAGAAGTAAAGGAGAAATTCATGTAGATATTCCAGAAGGAGGAAAGGCCAATGCAAAGCTCTGAGGTAGGACATATCTGGCCCATTCAGAGAAGCAGAGAGAAGCCAATAGAGCAGGAGGGAAGGAAAGTGACAGAAAGAGTAGTTAGACAGAAGTTGTTAGATGTAGAGGGGGATGGGAGACCAAAATGGAGTGCCTTGTGGGCCATTGTAAGAACCTTGGCTTTTATTGTGAGTGAGATAGAAGTCATTGGAGAGTTCTGAAGGAAAAACCGGTAAGATAATAGAAGAACCAAGAGAGTGGTTTATCTCCAAAGCAAAGAAAGTGAGGTTCTTCAAGAATGAGGGAGAGATCAACTGTATCCAGCCATCGAGTAAGTTGAGGACTGAGAATTAACCATCTGATTTGACAAGAAGGGGGATCAGTAGTGACGCTGTGAAGAACGATGTCAATGTCATGGTAAGAGCAAAAATCTGGAGCAAGTTTAAGCATGAAAGGGAAGAATAAGAATCAGAGATATTTTCGAAGACGTTTGCTACAGAAGGAATAAGGCAGTATCAAAAGGGAGATACAGGGTCAAGAGAGGTTGGGGGGGGTTGGTTAGTAGGAGAAATTATAACTTGTTTCATGTTAAATCATTACAAGTCACAAATTATAAAACTCTTCAATGACAACATAGATTCAATGAATTTGTCTGTGTTTTCAGAATTCTTTTGATGTACCGATATGACTCACCTCTCAATATTCTATTGGCTTATAGAGTTCGTACTTCATAACATAAGAAACATATATTCTACTGGTTTCTTCTAGATCGTTTAATATGTTGTCTGCTCTGGAATCATCAATAAAGACCTGAAAATTAGAGATGTGCTGTGGGGGGAGTGGGGGGCACATGTGAAAGAGAGACAAAGAGTTGGAAAGCAAAGTGCATATTACTTAAAATTTGATATTTGTAATCCTTTTTGGTCAAACTTCTAAAAAAGAAATTGATCAAACAGGAGAATAAATAGTTCACCCAGAAAATTAAAGTTTCCTTTTTCACGCAGCAATTTATTATTCCCTATAATCTCCTTGATCTTTTCAAATTAACACCCTCCAAAATTAAATTTACTTTAGACATGCATAATTTCTAGGTTTTGATCCTAGTCATTTTCTCTGCAGATTTTTCAAAGAAATTGATGGAATCTGTGAGTATGGATCAGTTGTGTGACCAGACCCTCTTAAAAGGCTAACAAGTTTTCAAATGAGCAAAATTAATTTATATTTAGAGAAACAGATTGAGCAATGTGACCTTAAATGTGTCTTTTTCTTTCACATATATAAATTATATGTGGAATAAAAAACAGCACTCGTGAGGGTTTTGTTTAATTTGGTGTTTGGGACTTTTTTGTTGGTCTGAGATATATTTGCACACTATTGTTCTGGGGCTACGGTTTTAAGAAAAATCCTTGTAGGCTTTCTCTTTAGAAGTCATGATTTATATGCAATTTTTATCCATTGACATTCTTAAACTTGTCTTTTTATTAAAGAAAAAGTGTTAAGATGAGTAATCGGAAGAAAATGATTTTTATTTATTATTATAGGATACAAGAGAATTAGAAAAAAAGCCCCTCATCTTTTCTTTTGCAAGAATTAAAGAAACATTTCAGGACCTTTTTGTTGTTGTTGTTTCTTTTTCATCTCTCACTATTAATGACATAGACATTGAAATACAGGTGGGTGCTTAACTACATTTAGATAACAGTGATGATGATGATGGTGGTGATGATGGTCATGGTAGTAGTAAACATGCAAATGGAATTTCTTCTTTTTAAAAAACATTTTTTTAATGTTTATTTTTAACAGAGACAGAGAGAGAGACAGAGAATGCATGAGTGGAGGAGGGGCAGAGAGAGAGAGGGAGACATAGAATCCGAAACAGGCTCCAGGCTCTGAGCTGTCAGCACAGAGCCCAACACAGGGCACGAACTCACAGACCGCAAGATCATGACCTGAGCCGGAGCCGGACGCTTAGCCGACTGAGCCACCCAGGCGCCACTGGACTTTCTTTTTCATAATTGGGTTAAGGCTGGTATTTTCCCGAAAACTATAAGAACTAAGCAACTCTGGGACTTCATCGAGTATCATAAAGTAGTTTCCAGTCATTCTGCTTGGCCCAGAAAAGCTATTCAGAGCCTATTCTTGCCTCAGTGCAGGTCTAGAAGGAAAATAAAGCTTAAAGAGGAAACTTCAATTCATTTTTTTTTTCTGCACCCTGCCACACAAACAGCTGGGTAAGTTTGAGAATGTAAATGTTTTTGACCTAAAATTCATCCGTATCTTCCATTCTTGAAGATCATTAGAAAAAAATAACCACTCAATAGATCTTGCTGGATGAACCCCAACACTATTAGTACTACATTCATATTGGTGTTATGATATATAGATAAATTATTTCTAGAAATAGGCTATTACTTGCATAAATAGGGTCTTATTTTATATAAGTTTTATCTCTAAATATAGATTAATATATCTATAGCTAAATACAGAGAAAGAGATCGTTTGATTTTTAAAAATTAGGAATCAGGGTTTGTAGATTCAGTTGCAACCCTGCCACATACTGTGACCTTGAGCAAATTAGTTAACCTCCTGGTGACTTAATTTATACATCTACAGAAGAGTAAATTACCACCTATGTTATTTACAGAGAGGATGAGGATTTACTTAACGTAGTAATTAGTAGGACTCTATTATTTTGGTAAAATTCTAACTCAGCTGGAAATCTGCACAGATTTAATTTATGGCAAATCTTAATGCTGAAATAACTACTAATGTATTTTTTTTAAAGGAACTATCCAACTGTAAAATTGGCAAAATGTTTCCCTTGGGCTAGACAAGTGAGTTTACTTTGTTGAAGCAAATCAGTGCATTGGATCAGACTACAGGACTAGAGAGTTCAAGGTCACAGGAGTAGCTCCTAAATTGACACTTTCACACACACAGAAAACCTATCTGAACCATGACTTGTATCCCTGATCACATCTTCATCTACTGCTCTATAGTATATGGCATAGGTCACCAAGGAATCTGTCCAAAGAATGTAGATACCTCAGTAATACCTCTGTCCCCATTACTGAAATAAGAAATGACATACCCAAATCTTGCTAAATGTATAGGTGAGTAAGATCACCTTCGTTTCACTACTAGAAAGTAGGCCTCTGGTACCTGGGTGACTCAGTTGGTTAAGCATCTGACTTCTGCTCAGGTCATGATCTCACGGTTTGTGAGTTCAAGTTCCTCATCACGTGAGCGTGAGGCCCGCTTCTCTTTCTCTCTCTCTGCCCCTCATGGGGTTCTCTCTCTCTCTCTTTCCCCCTCTCCCACTTGCCCCTCACTCACTTGCACCCTCTCTTTCTCAAAAAAGAAAAAAAAGAACATAGAGGTTTTGGGGGTGTCTGGCTGTCTCAGTTACTAGAGCATGTGATTCTTGAGCTCGGGGTCATGAGTTCAAGACTCACATTGACCATAGAACTTACTTTTAAAAAAATAGTCTTCAAGAACATAGAGGGTGTTTTGTCTCTTTTCTTCATTACCATATCTCTAGCTCCTAGAACAATGCCTGGTACAAAATAAACAATAAGTATGTTTAATGAATGAATTAATTAGTCACAATAAAAAATTTGGAGCTCCCTTGCCTGCCATTTTCAAAGAAACTACAGGATTATTCAGAGGACAATTTTAAAAATCTCTTTTTATTATTATTATGTTACATCTTGTGGTAAAACTGACATATACATTGAACATAAACAACGTAAGAACATCTTTTCTCTGTCTTGCATCTCTAGTCATCGTGACACCTATAAACTGGTTGCCACTTGTAACAGTTTGCCAAAATACTTTCCAATTTATACCTGTCAGCCTAACATAGTCACTAATAACAGCCTCTTGTGTGCCTAAGATATCCTGCTTGGGGCCAAAATATATGCTTAACTCTACTGACATAACTACATACCAGGACATAAAGAACCTATCCCATTGCAAATTGACTTTCTCTAAATAAAACTAAAACAAAATCGTAAGCAATATACTAAATGTCTAATAATGATGAACAAAATGAACTGTAGTACAGTGAAAAGAGTATTAAAATGGACGTTAACAAACTTGAAATATAGTCTAAATTGTGCCCACTCACTAGCTGGGTGACTTTGGAATAAAATGTTTAAGTGGGCCTAACTTTACACACCAAACACAGCCATCGACTTCAACTGGAAAATCTTAAATTTTTTTCTTAACGTTTATTCTTTTTTGAGAGACAGAGAGAGACAGAGTGTGAGTGGGGGAGGGGCAGAGAGAGAGAGAGACTGACAGACAGACAGAATCTGAAGCAGGCTCTAGGTTCTGAGCTGTCAACACAAAGCCTGATACAGGGCTCGAACCCCCGAACTGTGAGACTATGATCTGAGCTGAAGTCAGATGCTTAACCAACTGAGTCATCCAGGCCCCCGTCAACTGGAAAATCTTAACAGCACTTCCAGCTCTGCTATTTTGTAATTCTTCAGTTTAATTATTGTTCTTTCTCCCTGATTTTAATTATTTGTTAGAATGTGAATTTTGGCTCATTGATTTGATTTCCTAATGGTTAAACGACTTTTTTTTAAGCTTATTTATTTATTTTTGAGACAGAGAGCTCAAGTTGGGGAGGGGCAGAGAGAGAGGAAGAGAGAATCCCAAAAAGTCTGCAGCAGAGTCATCATGCAGAGCCCACAGTGAAGCTCAAATTCATGAAACTGTGAGATCATGACCTGAGCCGAAGTCAAGAGTTGAACACTTAACTGAGCCACCCAGGTACCCCGATTAAATGACTTCTGAGATCCCTTCCATTCAACCCTAAAAATGTAATTGGACTTTAAAGTATAGGTCTGCTATAGTCAATTCTAAGGAAGTAAAAATCATAACTAGATATAATGTGAAGGAAATGAGTAAACAAACTTATAACTATAAAGGATTTTGAGGAGGAAGACAAGTCTAGGTAGCACACTGCAGTGTCGGGATAGCTAGAAAAATGTTTAGGTTCTGTAGGATTCAGCAGCAAGAAGAGAGGGAATCAAAAGTTAAGAGGAGGAAGGGTCCTTGGCTGCCTTAGTTGGTACAGCATGTGACTCTTGATCTTGGGGTTGTGAGTTTGAGCCCCACATCAGGTCTAAAGATTACTTTTTAAAAAGTTAAGCGTTGCCTGGGTGCCCAGAGTCAGTTAAGATTTTGACTCTTGATTTTGGCTCAGGTCATGATCTCATAATCATGAGATCAAGCCCAGTGTTGAGGAATGCAATGAGCATGGAGCCTGCCCTCTGCCCCTCACCCCCACTCTCTCTCTCTCTCAAAATAAATAAATAAACATTAAAAAAAATAATAAATAAAGGGAAATTTCTAAAATTTCTTTAGAAGTAGTTTACCCCATCATCTTCACGTAGAGGCCAAATCAGTTGTTCATTAATGACATATCCTATGGATTAGCTTCCTCTTCTTTTTCTTTTTGTTTTCTTTCATTATTTTTATTTTTATTTTTATTTTTTATTTATTTATTTTTAATTTATTTTTTTAATTTAGATCCAAGTTAGTTAAAATATAGTGTAATAATGATTTCAGGACTAGAACTTAGTGATTCGTGACTTACATATAACACCCAGTGCTCATCCCAACAAGTGCCCTCCTTAATGCCCATCACCCATTTTCCCCACCCCTATCAACCCTCGGTTTGTTCTCTGTATTTAAGAGTCTCTTATAATTTTCTCCCTCCCTGTTTTTATATTGTGTTTGCTTCCCTTCCCTTATGTTCATCTGTTTTGTTTCTTAAATTCCACATACGAGTGAAATCATATGATAATTATCTTTCTCTGACTGACTTATTTTGCTTAACATAATACAGTCTACTTGCATCCATGCTAGTGCAAATGGCAAAAATTCATTCTGTTTGATCACCAAGTAATATTCCATTGTGTGTTTGTTTATGTATATTCATACATATACATATATATGTATACCACTTCTTCTTTATCCATTCGTCAGGTGATGAACATTTGGGCTTTTTTCCATAATTTGGCTATTGTCAATAGTGCTGCTATAAACATGGGGGTGCATGTGCCCCTTCGAATCAGCACTCCTGTATCCTTTGGATAAATACCTAGTAGTGCAATTGCTGGGTCGTAGGGTAGTTCTATTTTTAGTTTTTTGAGGAACCTCCATAGTGTTTTCCAGAATGGCTGCACTGGTTTGCATTCTCACCAGCAATGAAAAAGGGTTCCTCTTTCTCCACATCCTCACCAACATCTGTTGTTGCCTGAGTGGTTAGTTTTAGCCATTCTGACTGGTGTGAGGTGGTATCTCATTGTAGTTTTGATTTGTATTTCCCAGATGATGAGTGATATTGAGCATCTGTTCATTTGTCCATTAGCTATCTGGATGTCTTCTTTGGAAAAGAAAAGTGTCTTTTGCCCATTTCTTCACTGGATTATTTGTTTTTGGGGTGTGAGTTTGATAAGTTATTTACAGATTTTGGATACTGACCCTTTATCTGACATGCCATTTACAAATATCTTCTCCTATTCCATCAATTGCCTTTTAGGTTTGCTGATTGTTTCCTTTGCAGTACAGGTTTTTATCTTGATGAGGTCCCAAGAGCTAATTTTTGCTTTTGTTTCCCTTACCTCCAGAAACATGACAAGTAAGAAGTTGCTGTGGCTGAGGTAAAAGAGATTGTTGCCTATTTTCTCCTCTAGGATTTCGATGGCTTCCTGTCTTACATTTAAGTCTTTCATTAGGTTTGAATTTATTTTTGCATGTGGTGTAAGAAAATGGTCCGGGTTTATTCCTCTGCATGTTGCTGTCCAGTTTTCCCAACACTATTTCCTGAAAAGACTGTCTTTATTCCAACGGATATTCTTTCCTGCCTGCCCATATGTTTGTGGGTCCATTTCTGGATCCTCTATTCTGTTCCACTGATCTATTGGTCTGTTTTTGTGCCAGTACCATACTGTCTTGATGATTAAAACTTCGTAATACAGCTTGAAGTCTGAAATTGTGATGCCTTCAGCATTGGTTTTCTTTTTCAGGATTGTTTTGGCTATTCAGAGTCTTTTCTGATTCCATACAAATTTAAAGTTTGTTTCTTCTACCTCTGTAAAGAATGGCTGGTGTTATTTGGATAGAGGTTGCATTGAATATGGAGATTGCATTGGGTAGTGTTGATATGTTAGCAGTATTTCTTATTCCAATCCAGGATCATGGAATGTTTTTCCATTTCTTTGTGTCTTCTTCAGTTTCTTTCAGAAGCTTTCTATACTTCAGTGTATAGATTTGTCACCTATTTGGTGAGGTTTATTCCTAGGTATTTTATGGGTTTTGGTGCAATTGGGATCAATTCCTTGATTTCTCTTTATGTTGCTTCATTATTGGTGTATAGAAATGCAACGGATTTCTGTGCATTGATTTTATATCCTGCAACTTTGCTGATTTTGTGTATCAGTTTTAGTGGTTTTTTTGGTGGTGCCTTTGGGTTTTCTTAAATATATATATTTTTTTAATGTGTATGTATTTTTGAGAGAGAGAGACAGAGACAGAGTGTGAGTGGGAGAGGGGCAGAGAGAGAGGGAGACACAGAATCTGAACTAGGCTCCAGGCTCTGAGCCGTCAGAACACAGCCAAATGCAGGGCTTGAACCCACAAAGCATGAGATCATGACCTGAGCCAAAGTTGGACGCTTAACTGACTGAGGCACCCAGGTGTCCCTCTTCGGGCGTTCCACATAGAGTATCATGTCATCTGCAAAGAGTGAAAGTTTGACTGCTTCTTTGCCTTTTAGTTTATTTAGATTGCTGGGACTAGAACTTCCAACCCTATGTTAAACAACAGTGGTGAGAGTGGACATACCTGTAGTGTTCCTGATCTCAGGAGGAAAGCTCTCAGTAGTTCCCCATTGAGGATGATATTAGCTGTGGATCTTTCATATATGGCCTTTATGATCTTGAGGTATGATCCTTCTATCCCTACTTTCTTCAGGGCTCTTATCAAGAAAGGATGCTGTATTTTGTCAAATGCTTTTTCTGCATCTATTGAGAGGATCTTATGGTTCTTATCCTTTCTTTTATTAATGTGACATATCACATTGAAGGATTTGCAGATATTGAACCAGCCCTGCATCCCAGAAATAAATCCCACTTGATTGTGGTTAATACTTCTTTTAATGTATTTTGGATCCTGTTGGCTAGTATCTTGCTGAGAATTTTTGTAACTGTGTTAATCAGGGAAATTGGTCTATAGTTCTCCATTTTAGTGATTCTATGTTTGGTTTTGGAATCAAGGTAATGCTGGCCTCATAGAATGAGTTTGGAAGTTTTTCTTCCATTTCTATCTTTTTTCACAGCTTCAAAAGAATAGGTGTTAACTCTTCTTTAAATGTTTGGCAGAATTCCCCTGTGAAGCCATCTGGTCCTGGACTCTTGTTTGTTGGGAGATTTTTGATTACTGATTCAATTTCTATACTGGTATGAGTCTGTTCAAATTTTCTATTTCTTCATGTTTCAGTTTTGGTAGTGTATATGTTCTTAGGAATTTGTCCATTTCTTCCAGATTGCCCAATTTGTTGATACATAATTGCTCATAATATTCTCTTATTATTGTTTGCATTTCTGCAGTGCTGGTTGTGATCTCTCCTCTTTAATTAAAGATTTCTTTTATTTGGTTCCTTTCCTTTTTCTTTTTGATCAATCTGGCTAGGGGTTTATCAGTTTTATTAGTTCTTTCAAAGAAACAGCTCCTGGTTTCATTGATCTGTTCTACTGTTTGTTTGTTTGTTTGTTGATATCATTGATTTCTGCTCTAATCTTTATTATTTACCTTCCTCCTCAAGGTTTGGGCTTTATTTGTTATTCTTTTTCAACCTCTTTTAGGTGTAAGATTATGTTGTGTATTTGAGACCTTTCTTCCTTCTTTAAAAGGTCTGGGTTGCTATGAAGTTCCCTCTTATGATTGCCTTTGCTGCATCCCAGAGGTTTTGGGCTCTCATGTTATCATTTTCCTTGGCTTCCATATACTTTTTAATTTCCTCTTTAGTTTCACTTAACCCATTCATTTTTTAGTAGGATGCTCTTTAATCTCTAAGTATTCATGGTCTTTCCAAATTTTTTCTTGCAGTTGATTTTGAGTTTCATAACGTTGTGTTCTGAAATTATACAAGATATGATCTCAATCTTTTTGTACCTGTTAAGGGCTGATCTGTGACCCAGTATGTGATCTATTCTAGAGAATGTTCCATGGGCACTCAAGAAGAATGTCTATTCTGCTGCTTTAGGATGAAATGTTATGAGTATGTCTGTTAAGTCCATTCAGTCCAGTGTGTCATTCAAAGTCATTGTTTCCTTGTTGATTTTCTGTTTAGATAATCTTCTGTTGTTATAAGTGGGGTATTGAAGTCCTCTGCTATCATGGTATTATTACCAATGAGTTTCTTTATGTCTGTGATTAATTGATTTATATATGTGTGTGTTCCACATTGGGGCATAAATATTTACAATTGTTTTATCTTAGTGCATAGACCCCTTAATTATGATATAATGCCCTTTTTCATTTCTTGTTACAGTCTTTCTTTTAAAATCTAATTTGTTTGATATAAGTATGGCTACTCCAGCTTTCTTTTGATGACCATTAGTATGATAGATGGTTCTTCATTCCCTCATTTTCAATCTGCAGATATCTTTAGGTCTAAAATGAGTCTCTTGCAAGCAGAATATATATGGGTCTTGTTTTCTTATCCATTCTGATACCTTACATCTTTTGATTGGAGTGTTTAGTCCATTGACATTTAGAATGGGTACTGAAAGATATGAATTTAGTGCCATTGTGTTGCCTGTGGAGTTGGAGTTTCTGGTGATGTTCTCTGGTCCTTTATGGTCTTTGTTGCTTTTGATATTTTTGATTTGTTTTGTCTTTTCTCACTAAAAAAGCTCCCCTTAAAATTTCTTGCAGGGCTGGTCATGAACCTAGTTTTTGTTTGACTGGGAAACTCTTTATCTCTCCTTCTATTTTGAATGACAGCCTTACTGGATAAAGAATTATTGGCTGCATATTTTTCTGCTTCAACATGTTGAATATATCCTGCCACTCTTTTCTGGCCTGCCAAGTTTCTGTGGATATATCTGCTGCAAACCTGATTTATCTTCCCTCCTAGGTTAAGAACTTTTTTTCTCCTTCTGCTTTCATAATTCTTTCCTTTTCTATGCATTTTGTGAATTTGACTATGATATGCCTTGGTGGTGGTAGGTTTTTGTTGAATCTAATTGGAGTTCTCTGCGCTTCTTGGATATTGATGTCTGTGTCCTTCCCCAGATTAGGAAAGCTTTCCACTATAATTTGCTCACATATACCTTCTGCCCCTTTTTCCTCTCTCTTCATCTTCTGGGACTCCAATGATTCGGATGTTATTCCTTTTTATTTTTTATTTTTTTAATTTTTTTTTAACGTTTATTTATTTTTGAGACAGAGAGAGACAGAGCATGAATGGGGGAGGGTCAGAGAGAGAGAGGGAGACACAGAATCTGAAATAGGCTCCAGGCTCTGAGCTGTCAGCACAGAGCCCGACGCGGGGCTTGAACTCACGAACCGCAAGATCATGACCTGAGCCGAAGTTGGACGCTTAACCGACTGAGCCACCCAGGTGCCCCTGTTATTCCTTTTTAATAAGTCACTAAGTTCTCTAAGTCTTGTATCATGATCTTTTGCCTTTGTTTTCCTCCTTTTTTCTGCTTCATGATAATCTTATCATCTATATCACTGATTCACTGCTCTGCTTCATCCATCTTTGCTATCATAGCATCCATCTGAGATTGCATCCTGGTTATAGCATTTATTTTTAAAATTTTTTTTAACGTTTATTTATTTTTTGAGACATAGAAACAGAGCATGAGCGGGGAGGGGACAGAGACAGTGGGAGACAGAATCTGAAGCAGGCTCCAGGCTCTGAGCTGTCAGCACAGAGCCCAATGCAGGGCTCGAACTCACGAACCATGAGATCATGACCTGAGCTGAAGTCGGATGCTTAACTGACTGAGCCACCCAGGTGCCCCTGTTTTTAATTTCAACCTGACTAGATTTTAGTTCTTTTATATCTGCACAAAGAGATTCTGTTTTTTAATTTTTTAATGTTTATTTTTGAGAGAGAGAGAGCATGTGCATGAGTGAGAGAGCAGCAGAGAAAGAGGGAGAAACAGAATCTGAAGCAAGCTCCAGGCTCTGAACTGTCAGCACAGAGCCTGGTGTGGGCTCAAACTCATAAGCCATGAGATCATGACCTAGCCAAAGTAGGACGCCTAACCTACTGAACTACCCAGGTGCCTCAAGGGATTCTATGCTTTTTTTCAACCCCAGCTAGTATCCTTACTATTATGGTTCCTAATTCTAGTTCAGACATCTTACTTATATCTGTGTTGATCAATGCTGTGGCTGTAATTTCTTCCTGTTCCTTCTTTTGGGGTAAATTTTTTCATTTTTTTCATTTTGGAGGAAGAAAAAAATTAATAAAATTAAAAATTAAAATTAAAAAATTAAAAGCAATACAAAAAATCAAATAAAGGAAGCTAGATCCTGGATGTGTTTTGCTCTGCTTGTTGAAAGAAACTTGATAGAACAGAGGAAAAAAAGGGAAACAAAAGGAAAAAAAGTAAGAAAAAATTTAAAAATTAAAAAAATTATAATTGTAATAATTATATATATAATATATATTATATAAATATAATAATTATATTAATTATATATATTAAAAATATAATTATAATTATAATTAAAAAATTATAAAGCAGAGTAAAATAAAATAAATTGAAGTAGAATAAAAAATTAAAAATTAAGTAACAGTAAAAAATATAAAATAAAAATAAATTTTTCTTTCTGTATCCAAGAAAGAGGAAGAAAAAAAAGAGAAAAATGAAAACAATTTAAGCAAAAATAGAAGCAAAGAAAATGAACAAATAAATAAATCAGCAAACAGATTGAAACCAGAATAAAGTTACATCCAGTTTCCCCTAGAACTGAAACTATGAAGCCCTCTATAGCCCATACACTAAGAACGTGGTGTGACTTGTGCTGATCTTCTAGGGGAATTTCTTGGAGGGCACGGTTGGGCGGGGCTTGGTGTAATGACTCTGTTCTCCACCAGGTGGCACTGCTTAGCTTACTGGGGTGGATCAGCGTGACACACACAGGAGAGGTGGAAATGACTTCATCCAGCTCTCCAGTCCCTGGCAGAGAAACTTCAGGCTCTCACCAACCAGCAAAGAAGCACCCCTCCTTTGTCTCAGGCTTCCATCAACTCTGTCCACTCCTATGTCCAAGCCATCAGCTTGCCAGGTGGCCTTCCCTCCAGAGTTTTGTCTCAGATGGGATTGTGTTTCAAAACCCTATGCTTCAGAGACTCCCACAGCTTAGACCCACTCGGACTCTCTGGGGAAGGTCTCCCTAAGCAATGGTCGGGTGCCAGCTTACCACAGAAAACGTTCCTGAGATCATGCAGTGGCAAATGTTCAGAGATTATGGCAGATCACAACACACAGCCGGCACCAGGTGTCACCACACTCTGCTGTCTTTGTCCCAATACCAGAAAACATGGCTGCTCTCTGGGGTCTCCTGGGACCTTTACCTGTGAGGAGACCATATGGCCTCTACCAAATGCACTCCAAGCAGGGGAACCACTCCTCCCTGTGTGGCACACAGACTCCTCAATCCCCACTGCCTGCTCCTGGGGATTAGCCCCACTTGCTCACCAGAGTACCTCCAGGCGCTGAGCTCCAAACCTCCAGACTCTGTGCTCCACTGTTTATAGAATCCTGGTGGCATTGAAACCCTCTCCTTTCTTCCTGTTAATTGTTTTAGGGAACAGATTTCTTGTTCAGCCCCTTACATGTGTTTCTACTCTTTCTCTCTATCTGTCTCCAGCTACTTTGGGGGAGTGCTTTTCTTGTACAACCCTAATGCACCACATTCTCCCTCTTCCTCTGTGCTCTCTCTGCAAAAACAGCTCCCTACCGTCTGAGGCTTTTCTCTCCCCCAGTTCACCTCTCCACACCATGTACCTGCCAAGTTCTGTGGCTCAGGTTATGCAGATTGTTGTGTTAATCCTCAGATCAGTTTCCTAGGTGTTCAAAATAGTTTGGTGCTGATCTAGCTGCATTTCATGGATGAGGCAAGATCAGGGTCTCCATGCTACTCCATCATCTTAACTCCTCCCTCACTTCGTCTCCATTTTTGTGTGATGTCCCACCATTGATGATAGTGGCTTGTTGTTTTTTTTTTTTAAGTTTGCTTATTTATTTATTTATTTATTTACGTGATCTATAACCCCAATGTGGGGCTTGAACACACGACCTGGAGATCAAGAGTCGCATGCTTTTCTGACTAAACCAGCCAGGTGCCTCAATTGTAGTAATTTTTAAATATGTCCACAAATTTTTAAATTCTCCTTCCTTAAACAAGTGAGGCTTAATTCTTCCTCTTTTGAGTGAAGGCTGGACTTAATGACTAGCTTCTAATAAATAGATCAGGGTAGAAGTCATAGGGTATGACTACCAAAAACAGGTCATAAAAGGTACTGTGATTTCCTCCATGCTCTCTCTGAATAACTCTCTGGGTGAACCAGCTGCCATCTTCTAAGGACTCTCAAGGAATCATCTGCAGAGTTGCATGTGGCCTCCTGCCAAGAGCTATTAGGAAGGGAGGCCTCCTCCTAATAGCCATGTGATGAGCCATCCTGGAAATAGAGCCTCCAGGCCAAGTTAAGCCTTCGGATGACTACAGATCTCACTGACATCCTGACTTCAACCTCATGAGAGACCTTTAGCCAGAATCACCCAACTAACAGGTTTCTTAATTCCTGACCCACAGAAACTTGAAATGATAAATATTTGTTGTTTTAAGCTGCTAAGTTTTGGGGTAATTGGTTACAAAGTAATATATAACTAAAGCAGTGATCAATTTAAGTAAAAAAGTGAACACCCTGAGGAGAAGTGGGGTGGGCTGGGGGGAAATGATTGATATCAGATGCTAAGTATGAGAAAAGAGTCTAATTAAACTATCTGCGTAGGAGAGGAACCCATCCTCTAGGAGTGAGATTCTGGTGGACACTGAAGGGCTTTTTTTTAAACATAATGCCACTAACCTTCTTGATGGGAGATATATTTTGAAGTCTTTACAAGCAAAACGACATGATGTCTAGGCTTTCCTTTAAATTATTTTTTGGGGAAAAAACCCACCTGGGAGTAGGGGTTAGATGAAGCAAGACACCAACATGCTGATAATGGTTGAAGCTGAACAATTGATACACGGGGGTTCATTATTCAATTTTCTCAACTTTTGTGTATGTTCAAAATTTTCCACAATAAAATGTTTTAAAATTTAAAGAAATATGTTATTATGCTCTTGACTTTAACGCTTTATAGCAAGTATGCATTTCAGAATTATTTTAATTAAATTCAAAATTTATTTTGAATACAATTTCAGAACCTTAAAAAGTGAAAATAAGTAAGTGTGCTTTTTATCCACTTGCAAGGGTGGAGTTGTGGGGGGTTTATGACACAAACCCCAGTGTTCCTAAGCCGTGTTCACTTCTTCATGACCCTCATCACCACCACCCTCGAAGCAGTGGAAAAGTCTATATGCTGAGCCTATCCAAGGGAATTTTAGGGGGTGCTCTGGGTTGAATTGTTTCCCAAGAAGATGTACACAAGTCCTAAACCTGGAACCTGTGAATGTGAACTTACAAAAATGTGGTCTTTGTGAGGTAATCAAGTTAAAATGAGGTCATGCTAGATTAGGGCATACTTTTATTTATTTATTTTTTAATGTTTATTTATTTTTGAGAGAGAGAGAGAGAGAGTGTGTGTGCCAGCAGGGGGGAGGGGCAGAGATAGAGGGGGACAGGATCCAAAGCGGGCTCTATGCTGACAGCAGAGAGCCCAACATGGGGCTTGAACCCACGGAACCAGGAGGTCATGACCTGATCTGAAGTTGGATGCTTAACAGACTGAGCCACCCAGGTGCCCCAGGACATCCTTTTAAAAAGAGGAAACTTTAGACACACAGAGAAGAAGGCCTTGTGAAACCGGAGGCAAAGATTGGAGTGATGCACCACAAAACCAGGAATGCCAGGATTGCAAGCAACTGCCAGAAGATAGGAGAGAAGCTGTTTCTCCCTCAGAGCCTTCAGAAGGAACCAACCCTGATTTCAGACTCCTTGCCTCCAGAAATATGAGAGAACAAATTTCTGTGGTTTAAATCACTGGGTTTGTGGTGCCTTGTACCAGCAGCTCTAAGAAACAAAAACTGGAAGCATCAAAGAAATTTCCTGCTCTCTTGGGCTCCCTTCCCACAAATGAGGCTAGAAACACTGGCTTGGCAGTGTAAAACTACAGAGAATTTGTCACTTTTATGAGTAGTTTCCTGCTGATAAACCCCCACAGGGCAAGATCCACCTCATCACCCCAGGCTCCCTTACCCCTGCCTGCCCCCGGCCATTCTCACTGCCTTCACTGATTCCTCAGAGGGCAGGATGCGGTTTGCCCCAACTTCCCCCCTTCTTGGAACCAGCATGTAACACAAACTTGTTTTGAAGGGTTTTGCTATTGCTATTGCAATTGCACAGACACAGGGGTTTAAAATGTTTAGAAAGTAACACAAAATTATAGAAATCTCGAAAACATGGAAGTAGTGATATATGCAGTTTTCATTGAGTTTGGTCTGTCATGATCACATGGTAATTGCTTAGTAAGGATGACTATTATTATTTCTGGAATTCCTGAGCCACTTCTGAATGTGGAGCCTGTATCAGGCCACTGAGGACAGAAAGATAAGAAGATACGATCTTCTTCAGAAGGGACAAAAATATCTAAGTAAATAAGAGCAACAGGTATTAAGATTTAAAAGTATAGGGGTGCCTGGGTGGCTCAGTCGGTTAAGCGGCCAACTTCAGCTCAGGTCATGACCTCGCGGTCCGTGAGTTTGAGCCCCGCGTCGGGCTCTGTGCTGAGAGCTCAGAGCCCGGAGCCTGTTTCAGATTCTGTGTCTCCCTCTCTCTGACCCTCCCCTGTTCATGCTCTGTCTCTCCCTGTCTCAAAAATAAAAATAAAACATTAAAAAAAAAAGTTTTAAAAGTATATGTGTCATATTGAGGTAGCATAAATTAGTTGTCATAAACCATTTCTTAGAATAAAATGATACTTATTGAGCCTTTAAAAATGCAGAGGGTAGGGGGGTGAGCACCTGGCTGGCTCAGTCAGTAGAGCATGAGACACTTAATCTAGGCGTCATGAGTTCAAGCCCCACGTTGGGTGTGGAGCCTACTTTAAAAAAATTTTTAATATATTTTTTAAAAATTTTATACAAAAACACAAAGTGGGAAAGAACATTTCAGCATGAGAATAGATAGACAGATGATAGATAGATAGATAGATAGATGCAAATTGTGGGAAACTGCAAGGAATTTATTGTGGATACAATGGCATAAAATGAAATTGAAAACAATTAACAATATAAGACTAAGAACAAATATGTGGAAGGAAATACGCTGATGACAAAAGAGAAGTTATTTAGAAAATTGTTCCATAACTTCCTATGGATTTTTTTTATAAGTAACATTCATATATGGCTCCATGCTTCATAGTAGATAATTCAAAGAAAGAACATTATCAGTTAAGAGACTTAATACTTTGTGAGGTAAAAACACATCTTTTGCTCAAGAGAATGGGAATAATATTACTATAATCCCAAAGTGTAGATGGGGGTAGAAATAGAGACGAGGAGGGAACAGAAATGAAATAAAAATGGTATGCAGATGGAATACATTGGACTTGATCACCAGTTAGATGTGGAGACTCAGGGAAAGAGGAATTGTGAGTTCTGGGTTTCTTACACTGATGACAGGAGAATAGAGACCCATTAACTAAGAATAAGAAGAAAAGCAAGAAAGGTAATGAGTTCACTTGTGGGAATATGAATAGTTTAATGCCCTATGGGGAAATACTGGTGAAGTTGTCCAGTGAGAAACAGAGACCACAGTTACAGATATCAAATAAATGATCTTATAGGTAGAAGTTGAAGCCAAAGAAATAGACTAGCTCAGTCAAATGGGCTTGATAGATTTTTTTTATAGGAAATGGTAGGGTTTTTTTTAATGTTTACTTATTTTTGACAGAGAGAGAGAGAGAGAGAGAAAGACGGAGCATGAGTGGGGGAGGAGCAGAGACAGAGGGAAACATGGAATCCCAAGCAGGCGACCTGAACCAAAGTTGGACGCTCAACCGACTGAGCCACCCAGGTGCCCCCATCAAATGGGCTTGTAGATTAATAAAAGAAGGCATATGGCAAAGTAGAAAATAGCATGGGCTCTGGAGCCAGAATGCTGGGGTTCAAATCATAGCTGCGTCCCCAGCTCACTAGGTGACCTTGGGCAAATTAACCCAATTTCTCTGTTTCAGTTCCCGCACATGTGAAATGTTATAAAAATGAATGGAGTTATTTTACATAAAGTGTTTAGAAGTCAGGCCCTGACTTCAGAGAGGTCCAGGAATCTGCATTTTAACAGATCATTCATGTGATTCTGATGCAAGTAGTCTGAGTATCTGACTTTTCAAAATAGTTGCTCTGGATCGTGTAGATGAGTTGGGAATAGATATTCTTTCATTACAGGGTCAGAGCTATCACAAAAGCAGGCCAAGATATTTTATAGTCCTTGGTCCCACACTGTAAGAATTCCTGTAGAGAAGCAGTTCTCAAGCTTTAGGGATCGTTAAATACAGATTATTGGGCCTCACACCCAGAGTTTCTGACTGAGTAGGTCTGGGGCAAGGTCCAAGAATTAGTCGTTCTAACAAGCTCCCAGGTGATTCAATTTCGCTGATGCAGGGACCACAGGCTGAGCACTACTGCTCTTTAGCTTCATAAAATGATAATACTTTGCTATCCTTTGTCAGAAACATGAAGCAAACCAAGCTCATTATATTTAAAAAAAGAAAAAAAAAGAATAAAAAATGAAACTATGGTGGCAAGTGTCAGCCTGTATGCTAAAGGAGAAAATAATTTCACACATTAATTATACCACATGGTCTCAAGGCCATTCCAGGTGCATCAGGGTAGAAATGAGCAATATTTTGTTCCTTCAATTATATCAGAGTGGCTTTGCCCACACATCCTAAAACTTCCCTGGAAAATTGTAAATGGCATGTAGAGGTACTGGGTTCATCTCTTATCAAAGAACCTGTTTCCATTTGAGAAAGAGTTTGTGGATTATTTCTCCTTCTTAACTCTGGGATATTGTGTAAGAATCCCAAATAAAGATCAAGTTAAGGGGCATCTGGGTGGCTCAGTTGGTTAAGCGTCTGACTTCAGCTCAGGTCATGATCTTGTGGTTCACGAGTTTGAGCCCCACATCAGGCTCTGTGCTGACTGTTCAGAGCCTTGAGCCTGCTTTGGATTCTGTGTCTCCCTCTCTCTCTGCACCTCCCCTGCTTGTATTCTGTCTCTCTCTCTCTCTCTCTCAAAAATAAATAAATATTTTTTTAAAAATTAAGTTAATAATAAAGACCATCTCGGGGGGCCTGGGTGGCTCAGTCAGTTAAGAATCCAACTTCAGTTCAGGTCACGATTTCACAGTTGATGGGTTGGAGCCCCATGTTGGGCTCTGTGCTGACATCTCAGAGCCTGGAGCCTGCTTTGGATTCTGTGTCTCTCTCTCTCATACACAAATAAACATCAAAAAATACATTAAAAAAATAATAAAGACCAACTTACTACACTTGTGACTTATTTTCTAACTATGATTCATACTTACATACTTTCATACTGTGTGTCCAATATGACTGTACATACTGTGATTCTTTTTAGCAACTAGTTTTAAATTCCTTAAAATGAGAAAACTGAAGGCGGCACCCGGGTGGCTCAGTCAGTTAAGTGTCCGACTTCGGCTCAGGTCATGATTTTGCGGTTTGTGAGTTTGAGCCCCTTGTCAGGCTCTGTGCTGACAGCTCAGAGCTGGAAGCTTGCTTCAGTTTCTGTGCCTCCCTCTCTCTCTCTCTGCCCTTCCCCCACTGGTGCATGGTTTCTGTCTCTCAAAAATAAATAAAAATGTTTAAAAAAGGTTTTTTTTAATTTTTTTATTTTTTTCAACATTTATTTTTGAGAGACAGAGCATGAGCAGGGGAGGGGCAGAGAGAGAGGGAGACACAGAATCCAAAGCAGGCTCCAGGCTCTGAGCTGTCAGCACAGAGCCTGACGCAGGGCTTGAACCCACAAACCATAAGATCATGACCCAGGCCGAAGTCAGACACTTAACTGACTGAGCCACCCAGGTACCCCCCAAAAAAAAGTTTTTAAAATGAGAAAACTGAAATAGTTTTTGTATGACAAATTTATTGTAACAAACTGAAGTACAAGATTCCTCTATAATTATCTTTTCTAATTGGATAATTGGATATTTGTACATAATTTTTGATTTGTAAATACTTTTCCACAAATATATGCTATATGCTGACTTTCATATAAGAAAGGCTATCATTGGAAATAATGTTGTTAGGTTTTCATATTTTGCAAGAGTATTACTTTCAATGTACATGCTCAATCTAAAATTGTTTATTATGAAAAGAACAGGTGTTTTATGAGAGAGAGAACATTTACAGTCTTCAATGTGTTTATAACAATAAGAAATGAAAATCTGTGACCATCAATTACATAGTCACAGGTGTATTTTTTGGTGAATGAGAGGCAAACAGATTTTTTCAAACAAAATCACAGGCGATGAAATTGAAAAATAAAGACCACTTTATCCTGACTCCCTCACCCTGGATGGGAGAATAAGAAAGGTTTGGCCTCACAGGTGTTTTATATGCAAACCATTGGCTCTGATCAAATCACTCAGGGATGGAAATGAGATTTCTGTGGGGGCTCAGGGTGCTCCTATGGAGGAAATATTGGCCAGAGAGTCAGCTGTCTTATGACAATAGCTTTTCAAGTTGCCTTCTTCTGAGCTTCAGTAGAAGAAAAGGAAGATTACTTTTTTAAAAAAAACAATCTATTCTTGGGGTGTCTGGTGGCTCAGCTGGTAAGTGTCCCGACTTCAGCTCAGGTCATGATCTCCTGGTTCGTGGATTTGAGCCCCACCTTGGGCTCTGTGCTGACAGCCCAGAGCCTGGAGCCTGCTTTAGATTCTGTGTCTCTCTCTCTGCCCCTCTTCTGGTGGTGCTCTGTCATTCTCTCTCTCTCTCTCTCTCTCTCAAAAATAAATCAACATTAAAATTTTTTTAAAAAATAGATTGTTCAAGGGGCGCCTGGGTGGCGCAGTCGGTTAAGCGTCCGACTTCAGCCAGGTCACGATCTCACGGTCCGTGAGTTCGAGCCCCGCGTCAGGCTCTGAGCCCCGCGTCAGGCGCTGGGCTGATGGCTCGGAGCCTGGAGCCTGTTTCCGATTCTGTGTCTCCCTCTCTCTCTCTGCCCCTCCCCCGTTCATGCTCTGTCTCTCTCTGTCCCAAACATAAATAAAAAACGTTGGAAAAAAAAAAAATTTTAAAAAAAAAAAAAAGAAAGAAAAAAATAGATTGTTCAAAAAAAATTTTTTAATGTTACTTTATTTTTGAGAGAGAGAGACAGAGTGTGAGTGTGGGAGGGGCAGAGAGAGAGGGGAAACACAGAATTCGAAGCAGGCTCCAGGCTCTGAGCTGTCAGCACAGAGCCTGATGTGGGGCTGAAACTCACAAACTGTGAGATCATGACCTGAGCCTAAGTTGAACACTTAACTGACTGAGCCACCCAGGAGCCCCCAAAACAATCTATTTTTAACATTAAGGTAATATGTAAATATGGTTTACAAAAGTTTAAGATAGAGGCACCTGGGTGGCTCAGTCAGTTAAGGGTTGGACTCTTGGTTTGGGCCCAGGTAATGATCTCAAGGGTCATGAGATCAAACCCCACATGGGGCTCTGTGCTGACAGCAGGGAACCTGCCTGAGATTCTCTCTCTTTCCCTCTCTCTCTGCCCCTCTCCCTCTCTCTCTCTCAAAATAAACTTTTAAAAAGTTTTAAAAAGTTTAAGATAAAAAGGGAAATGGTTTCCCCCTCTCATGATACACCGAATTTCTTTCCCCTAAATTAACCACAGTTAATCATTATTGTATGTGTGTGTGTGTCTCGGCTTATATACACTTCTTTTTTCTTTTTAAGTACTTTGCCAGAAACTTTGATGCCCTAAAAGTTTCCCCATTCCTTTTTTAATTATTTATTTAAATCCAACTTAGCTAACATATAGTGTAATAAGGGTTTCAGGAGTAGAATTCAGGGATCATGACTTACATATGACACCCGGTGCTCATCCCAACAAGTGCCCTCCTTAATGCCCCTCACCCATTTAGCCCATCCCCCCACCCAATAACCCTCCAGCAACCCTCAGTTTGTTCTCTGTATTCAACAGTCTCTTATAGTTTGTACAATTCTTTTTTCTTATTTACACAAGTGCGGTCATACCATACGTATTGCTTTACATCTTGATGAAAACCATATCTTGGAGACCTTTCCAAATCTGCAGATACAAATCTTCCTTCTTCTATTTTTTTAGTTCTATAATATACCACCGAATGCATGTACGGTAAGTTATGCAATCATCGTCTTTTTAACAAACATTTAGGTGGTTTTCAATTTTTGTTTTTGTAAACAATGCTACAATGCAAGTGTATCCATAGGATAATTTTTTAGTTGTAGAATTGCTGGGTCAAAGAGGATATGAATTTCCAATTTTGATAGATACTGCCAAATGCCCTCTTAAAGGGTCGTGCCTTAGTCCCATTGACCAAGAATAAAAGAGCCTCAGTAGCACTGGTTCTTTGCTTAATCATTGTTTCCAGCTACAGTAAGAGAAAAGGGGCCTATTCCAAACACTGGCAGGAACCCACCTACCCCTGTAGAGTCATCCACCTCTCAGTGCATCAGAGAATTCACTGAACTCTGGTGAAGGCACTCAAAGGCATCACTCTAATTTCACTAGTCAGTTTATCATATAAATATGTATTTAGCATATTTATCAAAGGATATCCACCATATGCTAGTTTCCCTAGAGCTTGCTAATAATCTGGAATTTTTGCATCTGTCCTACATTTCATTTTGTCCTTGGGAAATATATAGTTCCAGCATCTGGATGGCAATAATAAATAATAATAGCTCCCCTATATGGGACTTTTGCTCCAGGAACTCAGAACACATTATGCACATTACCTCATTAATCATAAAAACATCCCTTTAAGGAAGGCATTTTCATCTGTATTTTAAAATTGCATAGAGCTTGAGCAACAGAGTGTTAAGGATTTCCCTTATGGGTCTTCATGAACTAATGGGTTTTATGTATTCGGGTCTGCAAAAAGAATAGAAGCCAGGGCACAGGTAGAGAAGAAACTATATTGTAGATTAAAGTTTACAACAGGATACCAGGGAGTTCTCATGGTTGTAATCAAAATGAGACAGCTGAATCTACAAAGCTTTCTGAAACACTCTCAAGCTACAATCGCATTGGAATGGAGGGAGATGAACTAAAAGTTATGCTTGATTTGATAGACAAGAACAAGAGTTTGGGGGGAAATCATTTAGATTGGCCAGTTGACATTGCCAGGCAAGACCCAATATCAACCTTGGCAGATCAATGTCTGACAATACCAAGGGGTTCGTTCAGTGCCTTCCATTCAGCCTTCCGTCCACCATAGTGTGAAATCTAGTGCTAGTTGCACAGAATTCTTGGTCTGATGTGGGAAGGTTATCTACAGAAGCTCCTTGTGGGCAAGTAGAAACAGAAGCATGACTCTGGCATTTCCTTCAAGCTCATTGGATTGTTAGCAAGTACACAATGGATTTTTCTATTGGTGCATTTCTATTCTTCCCTCAGAAAAGTTAAGATTCTGGGGATAATGTCTTACCCAAGAAGGCAGAAATAACTTTCAAGCTGGGATCTCACTCAGGGACCCTCTTCCCACAGTTCTGAGGTCTTAACAAAGGCTGTCCTTATCTCTTCCTGTTGCAATTTACAGCAGAATTTTTCAGCAGAAAAATGCAGTACGGTGAACAGAAAAAACAATACAAAATTCCATAAATAAAATCCCCTCTCCTGTCTCATAACCTCCTCCAAGAATGACTTGTGAACCAGTAGCATAGATCAAAAGACAGTGTGAAGACTTTCCCAGAAAAAGTGCTGGGGCAGGATTTTTTAGCATTTCAAATACTAAAATAGATAGAAGGAATTCAGAAAAATAATGTGCAAAATACTGTGGGCTGTAGTTAGCAGAACTGATTTGCTTTCTATAGTAACAAAACTAGATGTGACTAACTTCAATGCTAAGAACAGCAGAGCTTAGCTGTATGGCTCATGTTTATGTTAATTTTGGTGCATTAAAAGTTTTTTCATTGTTTTTGTTGTTTCAGACCACTGAAAAACACAAACACTTTAAGTAGGTGTCCTGAAAAATTGTGCCATATGTGGCCAAAAAGCTTCTTATGATAACATTCATTTGGGATCTGACACTTGAAAGATTTCATAAATGTGAAGCATTTGGTTTAAACAAACACACAATCACATACCAAGCTGTCTTTGGTAAGAAGAGACAAGGTCAGCTCCAAAGGGTTCCTGTCTCCAGTAGGGTTTACCATTAGAGAATGAAGGCAAATTGCCAGTGCCTGTGTACATGAATTTTCTTTGTCCTCTTTTGTTTTGGTTGTGGGGCCTATCCTAGCGATTTTACAAGATGCCCGCTGTGTTCCTGAGAAAATAAAATGTGCTAAGCATGCTTGCCTTCAGCTCGTCCTCACCCGTGGGAGATACCTGCAGTGATTAATTGCTAGACTCCTAACTGCTATTCTCTCCACTCCTTAGGTAGTTTGGTGTTAATCACAACAAAGTTATTCTTTCAAGTGAAAATGCTGGCAGGTCCCTTCAGGTTTTATTGGGCCCTAGAGATTCTTGGCCTAATCTGAATCTGAAGGTTAACTTCCAAAATGTAATTCAATTTATCTGATTTTTTTTTAAGTCGCTGATACTGCCAAAAATATAGGTAACCTTTTTACAATCTTTTTAGGCAGTTTCAGTGGTTTGAGAGAATATTTGGTGCAGTAATCTTTGCATTCTCTTAAACTGGAAGGCCTCTCATGGAGCTACACAAAATTTTAGAGCTAGAAGGGGTCTCCCACCTCATCTAATACAAACCTGTCATTTTATCAGGTAGAAAATTTTCATGGTATGATATGTTTTCAAAATATATCACTTTTTTTTTGGATAAAATAAGATAAGCATATGGTTCAAATGTCAAAAAGCATGACACTTGAGCAGTGGAAAGTAAGTATTTCCCAGTTACCCAGTTAGCATTCCTGGAGAGAAGCACTTTTCCAGAGATATTTTATGTGTGCTATGACATCCTTCCAGCAAGAGCTCCAGACCTAACAGGGCCAGAGAGGTCATAAATGAATCACAATTTGATAATTATCATAAAGTAGTAGTGGATCTTCTAATTCCATTATCTATTGGCTCGGCTCAGACTCTTACTATCTTGGACAAGTTAATGAATCTTTCTTCCTCGTTTTCCCCCTTCATGTGGTAGAACTAATGATCCCCAGCAGGCAAGATTGTCAGGATTGAGGTAATGTACCAAAGTTTCAGGCAAACCCCTTGATTCTGACCGTGGGAAAAATACAATCTTTTTTTTCCTGTTTTCATTTCAAATGCAGAAGACAAAGTCTTACCAAGGTAGGAATGAAGGTATCTATAGACTCTATATGGTAAGAAAGTATTGTCACGGTGTCTGTTTTCACAACTCTAACACTTACTTTCCCAGTCTTGATGAAGTTGACTGGCCTCTTCCTTCCTCACTGCATTAGTGGGTATCTTTAATCTTCTCCAAGACCACTTTACACAACCTGAACATCAGATGCCTCCTCGAAATGCACTACTTTCAAAGATTATACGCAGAAAAAATTACTGCAAGTGTAAGAGAGGTGGGGATTTATCATTTAATAAGTACTGATGATGTGACTAGTATGTACCAAGCGCTTTGCTAAGTGACACAGAACCAGGAAAAACAAAATGGAGAAAATAGTGCTAAGGACGGCTCTACTTAGGAACTGTTGGAATTCAAGGGACTGCTTGGTCTGAGAGCTACAAAATCACTAGTCTCGCTCCACTTGAAAATTTTAGTAATCAATGGGGAAAAAATCCAAGGGTGCCAATCCAAGGGGTGGTTCAGTCAGTTAAATGTCTGACTCTTGATTTCAGCTCAGGTTATGATTTCATGGTTTATGGGATCAAGCCTGCATCAGGCTCTACACTGATAACACAGAGCCTGCTTGAGATTCTCTCTCTGCCCCTCCCCTGTTTGCTCTCTTCCTCTCTCTCTCTCTCAAAATAAATAAATAAACATTAAAAATCAAAAGAAAAAAAGGAAAAAAAGCCAACCAAACAATTTAAAGAATTTAAAGGTATTTATTGTCCATATGACAGACAAATCAAAAAATTGGGCAGGCTTTAAAAACTAATGGCTCTATAATATCAACAAAGCCCTACTTATTTTTCCATTGCTGTAACTCTATCTTCCATGATGTTGCTTTCAACTTAGCCTTGTCTCTTCTGATGGTCTCAAGGAGGTAGTCGGATACAACCAAAGTTTCATGCTTCCTAGTTCATATGAACAAAAGCAGAGAGTACTTTTGTGGTAACTCCCATGGGTTAGAGAGAAATTTTCTTGTCCCCAAACTCCTTCCACTGTCTTCTCAATCTCATTGTCTCTAATTGGTTCACATGCCCACTCTGAACCAATCACGTGAACAAAAGGATGTGATATTGCTGGTTGGCTTAAGACAGTCAGCAATTAATCCTGGAGCTGGGTGATAGAAACCAAACCATGCTGGGAAACATGTTTACTTAGAAAGTAGAAAGAGGCCAGGATGGTGAGGAGGGATCTCACAAATGTCTTCTAGAGCTCTTGTTACTTCTTTTTACTACATGTCTATTCTATGTTGCTTTCTTGCGTTGACTCCATAAACAAGGTTTTCACTTCGGGTTCCTTCATAAATTTGATTTACATGTGGCTGAGGCTTGCCAGATGGACAACTCTATTTACTTTTTTTTTTCTTTTTAGATATATATGTAGAGAGAGAGAGGAAGAGGGGCAGAGAGGGAGAGAATCTTAAGCAGGATCTATGCTCAGCACAGAGCCCAACCCAAGGCTTGATCCCACAAACCTGGGATCATGACCTGAGCTGAAATCAAGAATCGGGCGCTCAACTGATGGAGACATCCAGGCCCCCTGCCATGTAACGACTCTCAAAACAAATGCCTGTGACCCTGCAAATCCAATCCTGTCATTCACCTATGATTTTTGTGCTTTAGTTCAAAATTCTCAAATATAATTGGCTTGGCCTATCCTGTGGTTGACTCGCCTAGCAGCTCTCTACACACTGGTCCTCGCCTCCTATAGCAGGAGGAATAGGGTCATCTGATATAATCATGAATAACTAGACCCATCTGTTCAGCAGGGTTTGTGGGTGGGAACAGATTCTTTTGGAAGGGGATGTGGGCAGAAAGGCAATTATATACATCTCTAACCAGAAAAATCCCAGAGGTGAAAAGGATAGGGAGAAAATGACACCAAATTTAAAGATAAAAGGAAAGCTTGGTTCAAAATTAGGCTGTGTGACTGATCATAGATGTTTGCTTTATTCAGTATTTTAACCTTATAATCTCTGCAATTTACTTTTAAAAACATCAAAATGCTACCTCAAGGAGAAATATTACAGAAGAAAACAATCTTTGATCATAATCTTGAACCTAAAAAGATATTTACCCTCATTATCTCCCGGGTGTTGGAAAGTGCAACACATCTAAATTTTATGCCTTTTTTTGCAGACTGTTACTTCCTCAAAATGACTTTAAACATTGAAAAGGCTAACAGAATACCCTAGTAAAAATTCTCCCAACAAAGGTGCATTTCACTCTTAAGTAACTTACCCATTTGCACCTTGGGATTTCCAAGAAGGTGTTAAGAGATTCCCATGCCATCCCCAGCCTAACCCACTTTGACCCAGATGAACATCTGACTGATTAATATTTTAAAAATAAAAGAAGTAAAAAGAGGATTCTTTCAACACCTCCCCACCACCCCTAACGGGGAGTGGATTGGATTGAGGGCACCCAAAACTTCCCCCTGAGGCATGAAAATTGCACAGAGGTTATCTTGATGGTTCCAATACTTGAATTAAGAACGCTTTGCCTAGACTAGCCCAGATTTCAAAACATAATAAAATAAAGTTGAAGGAAAGAAAAATATAAGAAACAGACAACACTTTTCGAAAAAATGTTATTTGGCCTGTGGCTAATTCCGATTTTAGTTAAAAAACAAAACAAAACCCACTGATGGTTAAAACTAAACAGTACTTAAAAAAGAGAAGGGAAGACTTTAGACATAAAGGCAGAATTTTTTAAGTCAACATTTCATGCAGCAGCTCCTGCACGGCCTTTCCATTTCTCAATAGCTTTGATTTGTGGAAATAATGGTTATGCAATTTCCACACATTGTGCTCCAATCACAGCATGTAGGCAACAATAAAAAGAAAACAACTAGATGCACTCGAAGCTGGAGATTTTGATAAGCTTTTCTTTTCATTTCACAAGGGTTTTCAACTTGATGTTTTTCTGAGGCGACTGAGATAGTCCTATTGAGCTTTAATCGGATATATGTGAATACAGGGAAGTGTCTCATTTTCTTAAATGTATCTATGGCCGCAGCACTGGTTCATCTAGTTGTGAAAAATTAACCAAAAAGAAACTATTGGACTATGAGAATTCCAGAGTTGACAGATTGTTGGTCTTTCTCTTAAAAAAAAAAAAAAATCCCTATGCCATCTGTTTACAAAAGATGAGAAATGTTGGAGAAAATTATTTCCCTTAGGGCACAATGCTACAGCCATTTAGAGAGAGGTCTCTGGCATTTTCAGTGAGGCTTTGGTACCAGGAACAAGACAGCATCAGGTCTGCACTGTCGTTGACCGAGAAAAACAAAGATGACTTCCTCTGGTCCTTATTTTAGTTTTACTCTTTGAACTTTCCAGCAGTTTATTTATGATTGTTGTTATTTTTAATTGGGTACAGATTGTTTTAGGAATCATCTTGGTTCCTTTTTCTGAAGTTGTTTTTTTTTTTTTTTTTTTTTTTGAGACTGGTTTCTAAGGTGCTCCACCTCCACCACCTGTCACTCTACGGGGGGCTATGACTTGAGGACACTCCTCGGTTCTGAGCTCAGCTGCGGACTGGATGGTGAAAGACAGCGGCAGGAGGAGGAGGAGGTTCAGATTTGGAGGTAGGTGGCAATACAGGATTTCAAAATAAAAATCCCCGCGCTGCCGCTTTCTGATAAATTTTCATACACTCTGTGGACCCGGAGAAATAACACTAATCTCTTGAATGTGATTCTCTCAGAAGGATTTTTCTCCTTACAGACAACATCCTGGGCGTTTCACCTCCTCACCCCATCATTTCTATGTGATTGATCAGACGTTGGTCACCTGTCACTAGATGGCATCGTGTAGTGTTTCCTAACAGCAGTACCTAAACTGGCAAAATTACAGCTTTGCCCATTCGTTTCTGTATTTTCTTCCTTGGTGTGGATCTAGAGAATCTAAATTGGATACTGGATATTTCTTCTTTATTTGTCGTATGGATTTAGTTTTGTAAAATTTGGGTGTTCTTTGAGATCCTTTCTCTCCGTGTGTCTTGCTAGGACGTGACCTCAATGATTCTTAAGTCTGAAATAAATAATAAATTAGTTCTTCCTTTCTGAATTTTCCTCCAAGTCACACACCCAAATATTTACTTATAGAGACTTTGCAGAAATAAAATAAAACTCAACACATCCAGGATCTTTACCTAGACATGCAGGCAGAACAAAATACGTGTATGAAAACTTGTTTTCTCTAAGCACGGCCAGTTGCCAGTTGCAATCTACTTATGGATAAGCCAGGCTGATGGAATAATATAAAAATGATCAGTCGATGCTTTCAGAAACCTGTGAAATTCATAAAGGAAATAGAACAGCAATAAATAAGGAAAACTAACGTAAATAGAATAAAAGTTAATGGTCACAGTCTTATACTTTCCTAGATGTGACAGGTAATTATGAGCATTTTTCCCATTTTATTGAGAAATAATTGACAATGACCATTTTTATTTGTTGTATGCCATTAGACCTTATGTTACTGAAGAATAGATTCTAACTTCTATGTGGTCAATAAAACAAGACAAATCTTTCTAACTTTTAATTATGACTTAATGACCTGAAAACTTCTAAATAATAACAAATGATAAAATGTACTATTTGGAATGAGGCTAACAAGACAGATGACAGAGAGATCAGATGATACATAGCATCTATAACATTACTTGATATTCTGAATAGCTGTCCAAAATCTATAATATTAATTTTCTATTTTCATTTATTTACTATCTGAAAAGACAGTTCTGTTTTAATTTGTCTTTGTGTTTTATTCCATTCATTCAACAAATATTAGCTAAACACACTATGTTGGCTTAGATGCTAGAGATGCAAAAGTAAGTAGGACACTAAATTTGCCCTCAAAAAATTTTTAGTCCTCTACATTGTTAAGAATCCATAACGTAAGTTTCGGAATCAATCACTGGGGTTAGGGGGAGGAGGAGAGAGGGATACCGGGAGAGAGAAACAAAAAGAAAAACTGCAAAGAGTCTTAGACCAGGCAACAGGATGCATGGTTATGGTCAAAGCTCTGCTAATAGACCCTGGAGCTCCCTCGCTGTATATGTAAATGAAATAATTTTATAATAAAGTGTTTTGTAGAGGTGCGTGGGTGACTCAGTCAGTTGAGTCTAACGCTTTAATTTTGGCACAGATCATGATCCCAGGGTCGTGGAATGGAGCCCCCAGTCGGGCTCTGCACTGAGTGTGAAGCCTGCTTGAGATTCTCTCTCTCTCTCTCTCTCTCTCTCTCAAATAAATTTTTAAATTTTTTTTAAAAGACTAAAGTGTTTGTAAATTGTAAAATACTTTTTTTTAATTTTTTTTTACGTTTTTATTTATTTTTAAGACAGAGAGAGACAGAGCATGAATGGGGGAGGGTCAGAGAGAGAGAGAGACACAGAATCTGAAACAAGCTCCAGGCTCTGAGCTGTCAGCACAGAGCCCGATGCGGGGCTCGAACTCACGGACTGAGAGATCACGACTTGAGCTGAAGTCGGACGCCCAACTGACTGAGCCACCCAGGCGCCCTTGTAAAATACTTTTTAAATGTACAACTTTTTAAAGTTTTTTAATTTCTTTCTATAAGAACCCCGCGGTTTTCTAATAGAACTTTGATCCAGCAATCAAGTCTTCCTTCCTCTTAATTTACCCTCTATTTCAAAATTCCAACTGCATAAATAAACCCTATTAAGTTTACAATTCCCCTTGTGAAACAAAACAGAAACACCAGGATCTTGGAGAGTAAAAAGGTAGAAAGCTAAACTAAATGGCCCTGTGATCACATCAGACTCTGAAACATTGAGACTCTGGGATGATCACTCTCCCATTCTCTACTCTGCTAATTCTTGCTGCTTCCCTTGGTTTTTGCACATGAGAAATAGAACTTCAAGTTACAATAACACATGTGTGATAAAGGGACCTCTTGAAAGTTTCATTTTGGTCCTATAACTACCTCGTTTATACTTTGGTGGTAGAAAAAAAAGATCTAGTTGATGGCTGCATTAAGAGATTCAGTACAATAGCATCTATTCTTAGACTAGTTTGATAATTATGCAAAATATTTCTTATTTTCCATTACGGCCAGTCATTTCATATTCTCCAAAAGGAAAATCAGAAAACCTATTTTCCAGGGGCACCTAACTGGCTCAGTCAGTAGAGTATGCAACTCTTGATCTCAAGGTCATGAGTTCCAGCCCCACATTGAGGTGGAGCCTACTTAAAAAAAGAAAACTTATTTTTCCACAGATTGTATGCAGAAATCAACATGTAAGGAACTCTAAACTCAAATATATGTAAAATCACAATGAAAAATACATAAAATGGGGTCCTTTGTCAAGTCCTTGACTGGATCTGGATATGTAAAAGGGTTTTTCATCTTAATTCCCTAGTCTATTATCTGAGGATTTTGTGGTTTTTAAAATTTTTTTTTATGTTTATTTTATTTTTGAGAGAGAGACAGAGCCTGAGTGGGAGAAGGGGCAGAGAGAGAGAGAGGGAGATACAGAATCCCAAGCAGGATCCAGGCTCCAAGCTGTCAGCACAAAGCCCAACATGGGGCTTGAACCCACAAACGACGAGATCATGACCTGAGCCAAAGTCAGACTTTCAACCAACTGAGCCACCCAGGCACCCCTGAGGATTTTGTCTGTTATTTTGTTACTGCATTAAGTTGCATTTTTAGTATGATGACAGGTTATTAATAAAGACAAACTTCTAATTAAGCATTTGGGCTGAAAATGTTCCCTCAATATATCAGTATATCCTTGTTTGAAATAGTCTTATTTCACTAGGAAAAGAGAAAAAGTTGCTTGGATTCATTCTACCTAAAGTAAATTATGCCTATCCTTATTTTGAATGATTAGTTTTGTTCTAGAATATTTATTTGCCATCACACATAGGCTGGGAGAAAACTTGAAGGGTTGGAAATGAAAGTTCAGAGATCGAGATATCTATCTACCGTATTATTTGTTTCCTGGCCTTCCCTTCATTTTTCAGGTTCATGACATTTTTCTCTGTTTAAAATATTATTTCAAGCCAACCAAATGTCTCAAGAATGAATTATTAGTATTTGTGCACAAGAAACCTAGAAAATGGAGTTCTACATCATCAGTTCCACAGACCATAGCATTTAAGCCTTTTACCTCAGTATATTTTGGCAAAAAGATGGTCTTTATCATAAAAGTGTATGTACCCACATTTAGCCATGAACAAAACGTCCCTGGAAAGAAGCAGAGATTTTTTTTAAAACTTATTTTGGGAAAGTGTGCTGAGGGTTTTCCCTAAAAATAAAATGGCATTTCATCAGTACTGGTCATTTTTTAGCCACATATGACAAATGATCACAGATGCTCATAAAAATCTAAAAGGAACTGAATGTTGTTCTCTTCTGACACGACAAATGTCTTTCCTTTAACTGCATTTTAAAACAAAAACAAACTTTACCACTTTGATTAAAGAGAATACAGGAAGCCATATGGTCCCACCCAGAGTTCCTGCATTCAAAATGTCCTCATGGGGAAGAAGGTTGAAGGTGTTTTTAAGAACAGAACTTTCATGTTTCTGCCTGTTAACAATGGCACTTCCTGTTTTGACCTCTAACTATGCTAGGCTATCAAGAAAGTAAAATGATAGACTTCTGCTTTTTGCACAATAAAGAGCATTCTTACTCCCTGTCGCCATGTGTGTTTAGAGTGAAGATTATTGAAGCTCAGTTTTCCTGAGATCCTACACATTGATCTATGGTCTCCCAACAAAGGTTGGGATTTTCAAAAATTTCAGTTATCTAGCCATTAGCTTGGTATTGAAGTCAAAAGAATATGCACTGTTCTTTGTCTCAAATACAAATACAGCTACATGTTGCTTCTAAATGGCCCCAGTGTTTTACTAAAATTTATTAACAGCCCTTAAGTGAGTCAAGACTCTGTGACTGCCTCCTTTTAATATACCGTCTTCTGGGGTGCCTGGTGGCTCAGTGAGTTGAGCATCCAGCTCTTGACCTCAGCTTAGGTCTTGATCTCAGGGTCATGAGTTGAGTTCAAGTCCTATGTTGAGCTCCACACTGGGCATGAAGCCTACTTAAAAAAAAAAAAATTAGAAAAGACTCTTTCTCTCAAAAAAGAGAAAAAGGAAGAAAGTAAGGAGACAGAGAAGGAAGGAAGGAAGGAAACAGAAAAGAAAAATAGAAAAGGTGGGAGGAAGGGAGGGAGGAAGGAAGGAAAGAAAGAAAAATTAGAGTAGAGTGAGAAGGACATCACTTCAAACTGATGCCAGATTGGCAGAGGCTCTGAGAGGGAGGGCCTCAGGTCTCTCCCCAAGAGAATATTTGTCTTTGGGCAAGAAAGAATTCAAGAGCAAGCCATTTAGAGAAAGGGACAAAGATTTATTAAATATAAAAGTAAGAAAGGAGCTACTTTATAGACAAAGTAGCAGTCTTTCCTCCCAGGTAAGGAAGAGGTGTCTCCCTCTGCTTCTAACAAAGGGTCTTAGAAGTTTGTTTGTTTGTTTGTTGGGTTTTTTTTTTTAATTAGCTAAACCACAGGGGTGCCTGCCTGGTGCAGTTGGTAGAGCATTTGACTCTTGATCTTAGCATTGTAGGTTCAAATCCCATGTTGGGTATATAAAGTACTTAAAAATAAAATCTTTTAAAAAAATGTAGCTAACCATATAGGGAGGGGCATACTTTTTAACTTTGGGTTAAAATTTACATTAGGTGGTTGGTTTTTCCATTGTGTTAGGGTGTGTTAGGGTTGTGGAATTACCCACAGGGAGAAATATTAAGAATACCCAGCATTTATGACTTCTACTGCTGGAGGGAGCGGGGTCTTGTGGTCTTCCATTTGAGTCAGATCTTGTGACTCCTTGTATAAGTTGCTGACTTTTAGAATAAGGGTCAGCCTAAAGCCAAAATGGCTTTCCTTTGGTTAATTTGTCTCCTAAGCTTCCCTTCCCTCCTGCTTCAAAAGTAAGAAAAAAAAAACTGCTTGACAGATTCAATAATCTGAGTACCTGTTGCTTCCCGAAACGAGAAAAAAAAAATTTTTTTAAGCAAATCCTGTGTCACTTAGTATAAAAACCAATTCATGTTATTTTTTAAAAAGTAAATACAGGGGTGCCCGGGTGGCTCAGTCAGTTAAGCGTCCGACTTCAGCTCAGGTCACGATCTCGCGGTCCGTGGGTTCGAGCCCCGCGTCAGGCTCTGGGCTGATGGCTCGGAGCCTGGAGCCTGCTTCCGATTCTGTGTCTCCCTCTCTCTCTGCCCCTCCCCCGTTCATGCTCTGTCTCTCTCTGTCTCAAAAATAAAAATAAACGTTAAAAAAAAAAAAAAAGTAAATACAGATTATGGTGCACCGAAGTGGCTCAGTTGGTTAAGCGTCCAACTTTGGCTCAGGTCATGATCTCATGGCTTGTGAGTTCGAGCCCCGCATCAGGCTCTGTGCTGACAGCTCAGAGCCTGGAGCCTGATTAGGATTCTGTCTCCCTCTCTCTCTGCTCCTCCCCTGCTCACACTCTGTCTCTGTCTCTCTCTCAAAAATAAATAAATGTTAAAAAAAATTAAAAAGATAAAAAGTAAATGCAGATTGATGGAATGCTGAAAATAAATAACAAGCATTTTAGAAGGTAATGTACTCAAAGTTAAAAAAAATACTACTACATATTGAAAGAGGACACTATTTAAAGTAGAAAAAATTTCAGAACAATTCTATTTTCTCTGTTATTGTGAGAGCAACAGTTTATTAGAAGTGAAAATGTATTTTCTCAACAACGACAAATCTTACCCTGGATTTTGTACTTCAGTTCTTGAAAGAAGTTATATATTTCTATATTCATAAAAAAGCAATGTGTGGGCTTTCTTTCCTAGATTCTATAAAATCTTCCTGACATATAAGTGCATATACTATGTAATATATGTATACAATTTATATACGTATAGATATAAATGTTTTAGGAAGACTAAGTGACTGCTTTTTAAAAGTATTTCAGTAAGGGGCGCCTGGGTGGCTCAGTCGGTTAAGCAGCTGACTTCGGCTCAGGTCATGATCTCACGGTCTGTGGGTTCAAGCCCCGCGTCGGGCTCTGTGCTGACAGCTCAGAGCCTGGAGCCTGCTTCCGATTCTGTGTCTCCCCCTCTCTCTGACCCTCCCCCGCTCATGCTCTGTCTCTCTTTGTCTCAAAAATAAATAAATGTTAAAAAAAAATTTTTTTTTTTAAATAAATAAATAAAAGTATTTCAGTAACTGGGATAAATACAGTAAAAACAAATTCCTTTAAGCATTTATTATTATCATTAATGGTTTATGTATCACTTTTTAAAAAATAAGAAATGTATATGTTTCAATTCCAGATTGATACTCATACCAAATGATACTAAAACAATAAAACATTTTCTAAAGCAGAAAATAAGCAAAACATCCTCCAAGGTTGCTCTTGGTGTAGCTAACAGCAAAATTGTTGACTGCTAATCCTGTTTGGAAATCTGTGCAACTTGATGAGCAAATGCATGAAGGATATCTGAGAAAACCAAAGATAACTAGAAATGTCAATTTTTAGAATGTATTCTAGGGCAAAAATAAGTTTTAAATGCAGGAGATTTTCTGGCACAATAACTAAAGTGATTAGGTTTACTTTTATAAATTTATAAAACTGAAATAACAATAGGTAACTGTCAAAAAGGAATGTTTTCTCCTTTTCCATAAAACAACAAACACTTTGGGGGCACCTGGGTGGCTCAGTCAGTTAAGCATTCGACTTCAGCTCAGGTCATGATCTTAAGATGCATGAGTTCAAGTCCCGCAGCTCAGAGCCTGGAGCCTGCTTCAGATTCTGTGTCCACCCCCCAGCCCCCTACCTGCCCCTCCCCTGCTCACGCTCTGTCTCTCAAAAATAAATAAATGTGAAAAAAAAAATTAAAAACCAAACACAAAAAACCCCACTTTGTTAAATAATTTTGCTGTAAAAATGATCACTGGTACATGCTTTCCTTAATTCTTGATTTATGTGTAATTTTTATATATTTTCCACAGGGTAAAGCACCTGTGGAAAATATATAAAGCTTTTATATATTTTCCACAGGTAAAGAGTTGATGAGTTGTCTTGATTCATTATCAATAGCAGTCAGGTCAGAGGACTAGATAACAGATAAATAACTTTTGAAAAACCTTTATAAATACAATATATAATGTGGCCATGATAATCCATCAAGTTCAAGGAGATACTCAATATGTGCGATCACTTTTATTTCTAAAAGGCAATTGCTCAGCAGGCCCAGTTTTCGTTGGTGAGTGCTAAAGAGCGGAAACTATGGAATCAGCTGGTCTGTATTTAGATTATAGCGTAGTAGTACCACTCATTAGTATCTCTAGTAAATTACGCAATTTACCCCAGTAAACTGTTGTTTTCTCCTTTTTAAATGGAAATGTAACAGCCCCTTCTTCACGAGGTTGTTCAGAGCCTTAAATGAGATAATTCCTCCATAGTGCGATGTCTGAGACACAGTAAACATGCTATAAAATTACCAGTTGCAATAATGTTGTTGATGTCGGTGCGAATGATGATGCCTATTCTATTAGGGTTTTAAATTTCCTCTTGACCTGAGAGTTTCAGTTTTATCTGGGACTAGAAGTGAGCACACACACACCCGCCCCCACCCCACTATTCATGCTCTCCTTGAGACCGCAATATCTACAGAGAAGTAAAATGTTAGAATTACACTCTCCCGTTCCTGACACCTTCACATCTCAGCAGTTCTAAGGAAGTATGTGACTCCAAGAAGGAAAAAGCCAACCCTGAATTTGTGGGAGCCACAATTGAAGGGACAGAACCCACAATGCCAGCACTGTTTTCTCTGAGATTTGTTCTCTTTACAGTGAAAACTATTGGGCTCAAACCCCTGAATTTCATCAACTCAAAGGTGTAAATCTTGAGGTCAGTTTAAATCTCAAATGTGAAATTATAACCCTAGAGAATTCAATACAATTATAAAGTCAAGTTTGGAAGTTCAGGAACATAACATCTATATACCAAGGAAAACAGAGGGAATTAACAGGCTATAAAAATCACAAAAGCTAGAAATATGCAGTGGATTAGGGTTAGATGGGGAGCCATTTTGATGCTAATTAGGACTGCAAACCCCTCCCAAGACCAGGGCAGAAATACTTACTCTGAGCCTGGCTGAGAGCATTCTGACCTCTCTCACCCTGTCTTCCACTGACCAAGATAGAAGAATAGTTATTTAAGGGAGAGCAAAACTGCATCCTTTTTCTTGGGACCTAAAGCACCTTGAAAGCTGTTGCCGGGTAAGTCTTCTTATGTTCAACCCACCCTATGCTTAAGACAAATTAGTACCAAGACCATGGAAAGGATACTTAGTAATGTAGTGTGTATTTCCTTACTATATAAATATTTGAACTGATGTCATGGGGAATGGCAGTGGACCAAGAATCAAGAATGGCAGAGTGCTTCTGGGCTATTAGTGGAATATTTTCTTGAAGACATAAACTTGAATTTCTACATCATAGAAACTGACCCTCCATGGAGAAATTTTGCCACCTTTAATCTGGAGATTCACATACCTTATCCCCTTCCCTCTTCCAGCCCCATCTCTCATCATTACCAGATTAACCAAGCTAGGAATTACTAACTATAGGGAAGAATGTAAGTGTTTGGCATGAAGGAAGTTAAATTATTGATGTGTGTTATACACACAGGCAATTATTCATTTGAAGATTTAAATTGTTACATCTGTGTTTTTCAAAGGAAGTCTTTGTAAGAAGAAACAACTCAGGTGACTGGCTCTTTGCCATATCTCTAAGCCAGGTTAACTGTTCATTTAAGGTCTTATGAGCCAATAGTGTAGTCCACAGAATTATAATTGTGAAGAACCAATAAGACAGATTACAGGTTTGATTTGATCTTCTCAAGATTTCTTTCAATTCTGTGCAAAACTGTGGAAGAAGTGTGTGTGTGTGTGTGTGTGTGTGTGTGTGTGTGTATGTGTGTATGTTTGAACTTTGCTGGGTCAGGGAGAAACATTTTCTTTTCCCTCCTAGATTCTGTGGCTGGTCTAAGAATTAAACCAACATAAAGCAGATTAACGGGAGAATAACATACAAATTTATTTAATATATTTTTTTACAAATGCATGGAAGTCTTCAGATAGAAAATGGAGACCTGGGGCACCTGGGCGGCTCAGTCATGATCTCACAGTTTGTTAGTTCGAGCCCCGCGTCGGGCTCTGTGCTGATAGCTCAGAGCCTGGAGCCTGCTTCAGGTTCTCCCTTTCTCTCACTCCTGCTCTCACTCACACTCTGTGTGTTTCTCTTTCTCTCAAAAATAAATAAAACGTTAAAAAAAAAAAAAAGAAAAGAAAATGAAGACCTGAAGAAGCCATCAGGCTCAAAAGCTCATAAAACTTATTACACAAAGAATGAAAAATTGTGAGGATCTGATAACACAAAGGGGCATGGGTTAGGGTGAATTGTGAGTGTCCCAGTGAATTGTGGGACAGTGATTAGGAATTATACGATAGGGAAACTAGTGGAAGATAAGGGTTATTTTAATATGCGTGTATGAAAGGACTTCCAGTCCCTGGTGATAAGACTGTTCTCTTCCTGGTTGAGGGAGGGTGCTTTTCCCTTTGGAAATTTTATGGCCTGCTTTTAGGTAGAAAGAGGGAGACCCAATAGCCCTTCATTCATCTTCTGTTTCTTAAGTTCCTTCAGTAGAGAGAGAGATCCCAGGTAGGCTCTGCACTGTCAATGCAGAGCCCAATGTAGGGCTCAAACCCGCAAACCTGAGATCACGGCCTGAGATCATAAGCCAAGCCGAGCAGAAGTCTGACTCTTAATCAACTGAGCCTCCCAGGTGCCCCTGGGGTGGCATGTTCTTAATCCCTTCACCTGATAAAGTTTTCAAATTAGAAAAAAGGAAACTTTCTGGGGCACCTGGATGGCTCAGTTGGCTAAGCATCTGACTCTTGATTTGGGCTCAGGTCTTGATCTCACTGGTCATTAATTTGAGCCCCGTGTCAGGCTGCTCCACGCTGTCAGTGAGGAGCCTGCTTGGGATTCTCCCTCTCTCCCTCTCTCCCTGCCCCTCCCCTGCTCTCTCTCTCTCTCTCAAAATAAATAAATTAACTTAAAAGAAAAAAATATATATGTATATATATATATATATACATATATAAAGAAAAAAGAAAAATTTCAACAACAAAAATCTTTTTAATTTCTATTGTGAAATAATTTTGTAGCTACAGACAGTGGTGCATAGGTATGCTGATTGTTATAACATCTCGGTAATTGGCAGAGTAAACACACCTCAGTCCTTCAGTTAACAGCCAGATAGTCTGACGCTTGTGTGTAATTTAGTCAGAAAATAAGCAATTTAATCAGCAAAGATTTCCAGGCTGATCAGAAAATTGAACTAGTAAATTGTTAAGTCAGTTAAATACGTAAAATTGTAATGGGAAAATACATTGCTAGTATGACCTTATCTCCTTGAATTGATCGTTAATTCCAAAACACTTGAATGATGTGATGAGGGAATATATTCAGAAAAATCAAAGGACAATCTGAACACTAAAAAAAGTTCCTCTTCTAAACCAGTCAATTAAAAGAACTGATTCGAATTGCAAAACACTTTTATGAAATGATGAAATGGAATATTAAATGAATGTAAAAGGAAGTTAGGAAGGACAATAAACAATGAAAATAAATGCAGATAAATTTGCATATAATGTTAACAGGCACCCTAAGACAATTAAAAAGCATGTGCAGTTTTTATAGTGCTGCCCACATTGGAAAGGTGGAAGTGGAAGAATCAAAGATAAGTTATATCTTATTATACAAGTTGTATAATACAAAGATTAAGATAAGATGATTAAATAGTGTATGTGTTTCCTGGGGAACTACCGTTGAACTTAGAAGATAACATAAAGAGTTTTCAAACCCTGCCTTGTGTTATATATTCTCCGCTGGAATTGCTTTGTGTTCTTAATTTTTCTTTTTTTTTTTTTAATATGTTGCACCTTTATATTAGCTGTGCCAGGGTACAATTTTAAAGATAAAAGAAAATTACTTACAGGCCCAGACAGATCAGTAGGCGTTTTGGGTCAGTGACAACTTGGAAGTGTGCTGGGGGGTGTCCACTCCCTGGGATAGAAGCTCAGACTCCAGGCTGTGGGAAGGCCTGACGTGTGAATTAACTGTGTTGGTACAAACCCTCTTCCAACTTAAAAAATTTAAGCCACTGTAGGAGGCCCATACCAAGTTTAGATCTCTGACAAGTTCTCTCACAGAAAGTATGTGATTTAGAAGATTAAAACCTCAAGGAGAAACAGTGTTCAGCAAATGGAGGTTACAAAGAACCACACAAGAAGCTTTATGATTGTTTTGTGCCTCACAAAAACAAAGCAATGCCACGAGCACACTAATGAAACCTAATATCTGACACATCAGGAATAAAAGGTGCTCACAGGATTAATTTTTCTTGTACCTTGCTGTGTATGCTCAAAGGTCTCCACTCTACAGAGCTTCAAGGGGATTATGTTTCTTCTTCCAAGACCATGTGAACCTTGAGTTTTATTTTTCTTCTATTGACATGGGCGATAGTAGTTTGTTTTCGCATCTTTGATTCTTGATCCCAATCTGCAAGCTGTTTTAATGTACAATAATTTTGATAACTAATAAAAGTTTAAGTTCTGAATTATTTTTATTGTTAAATAAAATATTGTTAATTGAAGATAAATAAAGATAATTGGCCACTTCTGTAGCCAAGTAGATATATCTTTTATTTTTATTTTTATTTTGTTTATTTATTTATTTAAAAAAATTTTTAATGTTTATTTATTCTTGACAGAGAGAGAGAGAGAGAGAGACAGAGCATGAGCAGGGGAGGGGCAGAGAGAGAGGGAAACACAGAATCCGAAGCAGGCTCCAGGCTCTGAGCTGTCAGCACAGAGCCCGACGCGGGGCTGGAACTCATGGACTGTGAGATCATGACCCGAGCTGAAGTCGGACGCTCAACTGACTGAGCCACTGAGGCACCCCAATATATCTTTTTTTTTTTTTTTTTTTTTTTTTTTTTACTTTTGAGAGAGAGATAGTGTGAGAGTGTGAGCGGGGAGGGGCAGAGAGAGAGGGAGACACAGAATCCAAACCTCTGAGCTATTAGCACAGAGCCTGACATGGGGCTCGACCCCACGAACTGTGACATCATGACCTGAGCCGACTGAGCCACCCAGGTGCTCCCCCTAGTAGATATATCTTAATTTTCTCTAAATGTTGATCTAGTCTTAAACTCTTTTGCTGATAACTTCACCCTGAAGTTCAGGCCATTAGATTTCACTCAAATCTCAACTGCCTTTTTTACACAGGGCACCATCCAAATGGACCTCAGGGGCCTGTAATTTCTTCTACTTTTTAAGTTTCCTGTCTTTTTGCTAATATGCCATCCTCCTTAAATCAGTTTTCTATTGGCAACCCCCATTTCCCTCTTTTTTATTATTTCTTTATGTATTTATTTATAGTTCTTTTATTTTTATTTTTAACTTTTTTTAAGTTTATTTGTTTTGAGAGAGACAGAGAGAAACGTAAGTGGGGGAGAGGCAGAGAGAGAGGAAGAGAGAGAATCCCAAGCAAGCTCCACACTCAGCACATAGCCCAAAGCGGGGCTCAATCCCATAAAATGTGAGATCACAGCCTGAGTTGTGCTGAGATCACAAGAGTTTCCAGGTCCAGCATGGAGCTTAACGTGGGGCTCAATCCCACAACTCAGAGATCATGACCTGAACGGAATTCAAGAGTCACACGCTCACTTAAGCCACCCAGGTGCCCCCCCTCTTTTTTTAATTACCACATACAGTAAAACCTTGCTTTGTGAGCATAATTTGTTCTGGAATCATGCTTGTAATTCAAAGCACTTGCATGTTTAAGTGAATTTCAAGAACCATCAGCTCAGTTGTGATCATGTGACATTCAGCATCGCATATTACTCATATTGCAAGACATCACTCGTTTATCACGTTAAAATTTATTAGAAATGTTTGCTCGTCCTGTGGAACTCTCACAGTGTTACGGAACCAGGCCGGAACGCTGGCAGAAAAACCAAGCGGCATTCAGAGATCTTGGTGGATCAGAGGTTTATTTAACCCCAGCGGGCTCAGAGGAGACCATTTCTCCAAAGATCTGAGCGCCGGATGCAAGTGGGGAGGGTTATTTATAGTTGTCAGCCTCCATATCTGTGGGAGTTTTCATGTGCTTGGCAAACAGGGCAAGAAGAACCCAGAAGAGGGGTCTCTAAGCTAGAGACCAGAGCTTGTTTTAGTCCCATTGGCCATCTTTGGCACAGTATTTTATTCATTTCTCCAACATTCTCCCCTTTGATGTCTTTTAAAAAAACTTTTAGTAGGTATCACCTTTCAGTTTTACACGTTGGTATTCTTGAAGGCTGAGTGCAGTAGTTTGGCGAGCAACAGCATTTTCAATAAAACATACCATGGCATTCAATATACAGGGGCCGATGGATACAAGTAAAATTATGGAGAGGAGGGGCCCCGCCAGGGCAGGAAGCCAGGATGCCCAATCTGTGAGATCCCATCCTTTCCATTGATTGATACTTTTCTGTTGTCTACCTTGAATTCTATCCTTGAGTCTTTTAACCTTAGTTGTAACTATTTTTGACTGGTTTATGAAATAGCAACATTTCTCCCCCAGAAAGATACAAGTCCCTCCTTTTTCTGAAGTGAGGAGGTCGAGGGTTCGCCTATTTTGGAGGGACACTGCTGCCAGGGAGTTTATTTGGCTTTGTAGGGTTCCCAGGGAGTCTGCCATCCGTTCCATGTCCAGTTCATTGGTACAATCTCCATTAGCCCAACAGCAAGAAGCAAGATCAGGGCAATGACAAGGGCTGGCAGAGTTGCATCCGAACCCCTGGTCCTGGTCCGCAAGTTGATTCCTCAAGCTTCTGTCGTGCGCAGACCAGCCAGCTTCCGGGGTGTGGCTGGAGCAGGGCTGGAGATCTCAGGGGCCAGTGTCCTTTTGAGGGTCAGTTTAAGCGGGTTGATTGGATCTGGATCGCTTTGCCAGGTTGTGGGTTCCTCTGAGTTGGCTTTCTTAACTCTGGAGTGATGGACCCATGGGGTGATACCTGAAACTGAATCTTCTATTTGGTTGTATATCTGTAAAGTCCACCTCCAAGTCTTCGAAAGGGGCGGGTTTCTGGTAACTGTCAGACCAGGTTTAGGGAACATATGGGTTGCATATTTAGAGATCCATCCTGTTTTCCAGTTGTTTAAATAATCATATGCCTATGGGGTCTTATTATTATCCCCACAGAATAACAAGCACAGAAGATTGTCTATACATGAAACACTATGACAATTTTTCTGACGTTTACCTCAAGCTGTCTAGTTTAGGCAAACAACAAACATTTAAAGACAATCAATAGAATTTCACATCCATAACGGTGCCTTGCTGAAACATAGTTTTTCTCTCTAAAAACCCCTCTTTCCAGAGATAGCCAAATTGAGACCAATGCGTTTGTAGAACAAGTCAGTCTTAACAAACCTGGCCTAATAATTTACATAAGCTCCTCAAGAATAGCGACTGATCATGAAGATCTTTTAAAGTTTGCTTTGCTGGAACTTTTATAAGGAATCTCCCAGTTGAACTTTTAGTAGCCTTTTTCAGGCCAGAAGCCAAGCCAAATACTTGCCATCAAACAGGCCTACAATACCTGTAGAATTGGGTGAATTCCTCTTTATGAGGTCCCCAAAATATCCTGAGGTTCCTGCACCTGCCAGGAAGTGACCTGCTTTACTCACCTGGTGAGACTGCTGGGAACTCTGTAAGCGAGGTACCAGGCCACCATTTCCAAGGGGCTTTATGGCTCCATGTTTTATAAAGCCAACCTTAGTTCCTTAAAGCTGTCTGGTCATATCTGAGTCTATGAATGTCACTCTCATAGTCTCCCCAAAACCCCTTCTTTACTCTGTCCTGACCCCGTAATGTTCCCGTGAGTCAGAGTTGCAAAGACATACAGAGGGATAGGGGTGCCCCCTCTGATGAGGAGACCAGTCAGATGCCCGTCTGGCCATGTCCCAAAGGAACTTAAGTGACACTTAGCCCTAGCGGTCTCAGCTTTGTGACCTAAAGATCGGAAACTCTCCCGATGCAGCCATAGACTTTGTGCCATTCACCACGGAATCTCAGACAGTCCCACTCAAACTCCATGGGCTTTCAGGGACCTTAAGCGTGCCCCCCTGTGGAGCCACAGAATCAAACTCGTCAGGCAAGCTAGACGGAGTCACACGTTCACACTCACATACACACCAGAGGTTATTACATTCCCTCCCACAGAATTCTTACCTGTGAGACTTCTGAAGTCTCAGGGAGTGATCAGGTGCCCCTTCCACTCTTGTGAGTGCACCTGGCTAGATCAGGCCCCAGCCTTACCGGTTCCGACGTTGGGTCCAGGTCCTCACCTGCCAAGTCTCCTCGAGTCCAGTGGGAATGGCAGACTGGGGGATGGCCTCAGGTAACCGAGTGGGAGACTGCTGAAATTCAGGCAGGGCGCTCCTTCTCCCTTGAGATTCCTCATTCTGTCACCACCTCGCCGTTCTCCCAAACCGGTGGCAACAGCGTGGTTGGGTTTCCTGGTTGGTCGGTAACCAAATATGTTACGGAACCAGGCTGGAATGCTGGTGGAAAAACCAAGCGGCACTTGGAGATCTTGGTGGATCAGAGATTTATTTAACATCGGCGGTCTCAGAGGAGACTGTTTCTCCAAGGATCGAGCGCCGAATGCAAGTGGGGAGGGTAATTTATAGTTGTCAGCCTCCATATCTGTGGGGGTTTTTGCACACACGGCAAACAGGGCAAGAAGAACCCAGAAGAGGGGTCTCTAAGCTAGAGACCACAGCTTGTTTTAGTCCTGTTGGCTATCTTTGGCTCAGTATTTTATTCATTTCTCCAACAGCAGAACAAGTTCCTCGTGGTCCAAGGTTTTACTGTATTTTCAGTTCTCAATGGCCAACAACGAAGTGTTCAAAGTTTAGGAAGTAGTATCCATAAATAAAGCTATGTGCGTAATAGATTTTCTCATAAGGGTATTTCAGGTGGAGAATCATTACCTGCTATAAGTAAATAGCCCATGGTTGCCTGTGAAACTCAAGCGATTGAAGTTTCCAGGACTCAAGGGCAGGTGTGTAATAGCTGAAACACAGATTCAGGCCCTGGACACCAATGAACAGAAATGTTCAAGACACTTGTCAGCAGGTGACAACAATTTTCAGCGGACCAAGCTGTATTTTGCACTGTTCAAATCCCTAAATTTTAAACACTTCTGCAGAGCTCTAAAATGAAATATCTGAAGGCAGCCCAGACTTTATAGTATTTCGTATGTGATTCTAAAAGCCTTCCAAAAGAGCCACATGGGCAGTTCATTTCTTTTTTCTTATAATAGTAATAGTAATAATAATAATAATAAATTAAGGTTGAACCCCGCCCCAGAGAAGAACTACTTCTGGCTTAACATCTTTTTGGCCCAATGCCCCAACAGCTTAGTTACCAGACAAGTCTAGAAGAACATTTCTAGATGACATTTCTAACTGAAGATCTGGACCATGGGGGAGAGGGGGAGGGAAGAGGGCATTGTTTTCCTTTTGACTGGAAATCTAGTGTGTTTACAACTAAAACAAAAGCAGGAGCCACTGTACCTAGATTCCAAACTCTTTTCAAGATAAGACAGCAACCTCCCAAAGTGAGTCATTGGCTGCATTTGTAAAGCTGTGAAGGTGGGGCACCCACTATTATAAAACAGGACTTTAGATTTGTTACCATACCCATGATGTTAAAAAGAAAAGGTACAAAAAAAAAAAAAATTAGGTTGCAAAGCAAAATCTGACTCCAGAATTTTGGCAAGGTTTCTTGCCTTGACTGCAAACATTTCAAGGAGAGGGTAGCCTCTTTTTCCAATCTCATCTTTTCAAAGAAGCAAATTCAAGCAGAAGAATTCGCACTGATCTCCCCCCTGATAGGACCCAAAGAGCAAAATGGGACTGTGTAACGCAGTGATGGAAAGAGGAGGAAACTACTGTTTTCCTGAAGCTAATCTGAGGGTTGTCATGGTAACTCACCAGGGTACAGACTATTGTAGCTTCAGGGTATAATTTTGGTTTACATTCTTAAAAGAGGATATCACGTGCTTGCATTAAGAGTTACAGAAGAATCTTTTGGAAGTGGACAGCACTGATTTAAGATTTGGGTTTGGGCCTTTGAGAGAGTAGGTGTTTAGGGAGAAAACAACAGAAATACGTCAATTGGTAAATCTTGCTAAATCAGGGGGGCTGGGTGAGAGGAGAGACCCAGAGAAACAAAGACTCATACTAGATAGTACAACTAAAAGAAAGAATCTGAAGTAAAAAACAACTGGAGCCATTTGGTAATTTAAATATGCACATTGGTCTAAGAATTGAAGCTTTAAGAGAAATTTCTCTCTGCTATTAGCTTCTCTGTTATCTTGGTATTAAATACGAAAGACTCTATTTCGATGCATTTGATCCTGCTGTTTTCCTATATTTTCATTCTGAAACCATTCCTTTTCTGTATTAATAACCTTATACAGGGTTTCCCCTTCTTACAGAAAAGCATAAATGACATAAGGTTTCATTGTAGCAGTTACTTTCAGAACAATTACTTCTGGTAGAAGCTTAACTATATGGAATTCTGCAACTAAATTTTTATCTAAGTTTTCATTTGACTGTGGTAGTCCCTAAGCCTATCTCTCTGGCTTCTTAGATTGCAGAACTATATCCTTGAGGAACAGGGCTCTGTACCAACAGGCACTCCTTCCCGAAGCTTTAGCTTTATGAGAAAATTTTGGGGAAAAGAGGCTATAGAATAGACTGCCAAATTCAAAACAACATTTCAGACAAAATAGAATGAGAAAGACCTATCCCGTTTGGGGCAGGACAGCTTTGTCTCACCTATGCCAAAGTCCTCGATCCTGCATGATTTTTAGTATTAGTACTTTTTGGAAAACTGAGAAGCCGTGATTCCAACAGTCAGTCTCTTAGGGATTTCTGAGGATGAATCCAAACAGTGCAATGTGCAAGTTACCCCAAATTACTATTTAATTATTTACACCTGTTTTGGGGCATTGTGCCTTGTCTTTTTTACAGCAATTATAAGGTGTTATGTGGGCTAGTGTGATTCCAAGTCAGAGGTCAACAATCCACTCTCTATATGCCAATATCCACCACCTGTTTTTCTACCACCTGCAAGCAAAGAATGATTTTTACATTTCTCAATGGTTGAAAGAAAATCAAAAGAAGAATATCCATGGCATGAAAATTACATGAAATTCAATTTCAGCCGCAAATGAAGTTTTATTGGAACACAGCCACACATTTGTTTATGCATTGTCTGGGGCTGCTTTCATGCTGTAAAAGTAGCGTCAACTAGGTGCCACAGAGACCATATGACCTAAAATAGTTACTTCTTGACCCTTTATGGAAAATTGTAGCCAGTCTCTACTCTAAGTCATGATCCTCACGATTATTGCAGCCTGGGTTATCTAAATGTAAAACCTCAATCAAATTATATTAATACTCCACTAATGACAGTGTTCTAATGAGAGTTCATTGTTCTGCAGTAGGTGCCTAAAAATGTGGAGGCCAGATAACTCGATGTTAAGACTAACAAAAAGACAAGATACACAAAGAAAAACAAGGGATATGGTAATACTTCCAAGTAATCTCTTCCAAAGAAAATGGAAAACTTTTCAATGATATTTGCTGTTAGGTTTCCTTTTACATAACAGAAATCAAAATGTCCTAGTTTCAACCCCCTGGAAACTGGACACCCCCACCTGATCAGCAATTTTCTTTCAGAGAAATTAATGATCAATGTGTGCTAGTTCAAATTCTGACCTTATTTGTCAAACTGTCTGTGGTTTAACGCGCTGGGGAAAATGGCAAAAGGAAGGAAGCATTTAGATATGTGTCTTTGAAACTTCATTCATCTTGAATTAATTGAAGAAGCCATAAGAATAGTTTTCTGGGGGTGCCTGGGTAGCTCAATCAGTTAAGCATCTGACTTGATTTCAGCTCAGCATTCTCTGTCTCTCCCTCTCTCTGCCCTCCCATGTAGATTCTCTCTTACTCTCTCTCAAAATGAATAAATAAACTTAAAAAAAAAAAAAAAGAATAGTGTTCTGGGCTTGCTTTAAAAAGAGGAAAGGTGTTATTGTTGTTGTTTTTTTAATTAAAAGTCTAGTTATGCTTTTAATTTAGCCAAGTTTCTTGTCTCCCTATTTAAGTCTGAGACTGTAGTACTTTTTCTTGGGTCCTAGCAAATCTTTTTTAAAAAAGAGAAAAATTGGATTAACAATTGTACCGTTGCCTTATCGGAGTCCTTCTCCATCTTTCTGCTGATGTACATGGGTTGTGCCCAAGGTTGTACATAATTCCAGGATCCACTGACTACAATGCAATCACACTCCAGCTTGTGGAATGGAATGCCAGTAAATCCAAGAAAGCTATGAATCCACTCTCGTGAATATTTTAAGTAAACTTCAGGACATTTATGCCAATTAGGACTTGCGAACAGCAAGTTGGTTGAGACACATCTCACACAACTAGTCACAACACCTCAGTTGAACAAGAGCTATGGCCTGAGAACACATCTTCAGTGACAGAGCCAAAATATTGGGTGTGTTGGCGCTTCAGCTTCTGGAAAGCATTCTCTGGGCAGCAATCTGGGTAACAGTGGATCTGACTCTCATGGTACTTCTGGCAGAAGAGGCTCCTGGAAGTTGAATGTTAACGGTCTCTCACAGCCTCACATTTGACTCCACTTCTGGCACACCTCACCCTTTTCTAACCTGTTGCCCATCAGTTCAGTGAGCTGTTCTGTTCAGTCCCTTTGGACTCAGGTACAGGTAAGGGATCATCTCCCCTCTGTACGTCAAGCTGCCAAAGGTTCTCAGAAACCTCAGGAACAGCTGGTATTTTGTTGCACTAGAATTACTTATTTCTGTGCATGCTTGGCAGTATTTTCAAGAACGTGCTTGTTTTTCACTGGACACAAATGGCTCTCTTCCAAGGTCAGACCTTCTCAGAGTCTTGCCCTCAAGTATTCAGGACAGCAGTATTTCAGGAATAAGCATCCATCAAAATCATTCTGTTTGAGGAAATATCATTTGATACACAGTACCTCCTTTTAACCAGTTTAAGAAATAGAGGGAAAAGTTCTGGTACAATGCATCTAGGTTAAAAGAATACCTACACTTAAGGAGAAAATGAAATTTCCTAAGTCAACAGTATACTGTCTTTTAGATATCTTCTCTCTTAGGACAGCTTGTGGCTTCATCAGACGTGAGTAGCAGAGGTAGGTCAGCTGGGGCATGTCAGCAGTAATGTGGTGCTAGGCAAGTTAGGATAATTGCTATGAATCTCCAGGGAATCTTCATTCCCCAGAGCTTGTAGGTTTAACTGCAAAGGGGAACGCCAAGGAACACAGTTCTAGTACTGAGGTAGGAAAAAAAATGGTCCCTTGAATATCAATTTGGTGGCTGGCTGTGTGTTCTCCAGAAACAAGTCTACTCTGAATACAAGGCTGATTGCAAAAACTGAGATTTAATTAACACCAGATCCCTAGATAATGCATGCATATACATTCTGGAGGTGGCCTATGCTATTCGGCAGCCACAAACTCAATGCGAAGGCTGTCTGCAGAGCCCTGTCCATCTGGTTGGACTTTTCTCTTTATTCTGCCTCCTGATAAAAAGATAAAGCTTTTCCTTTCTTGCTATAAACAGTTCTTCCATCATGACTTTTGAACAATACTCTTTCTCTTGGCTTGCTTTTTCTTAATGTCTTAAATGCTTTATACCGAGGGGCACTGGGTGCCTCAGTCTGTTGAGCATCCAACTTCTGCTCAGGTCATGATCTCACGGTTGGTGAGTTCAAGCCCCACATCATTCTCTGTGCTGTCAGCACAGAGCCTGCTTTGGATCCTCTGTCCCTCTCTCTCTGCCTCTCTCCTGCTTACGCTATCTTTCTCAAAAATAAATAAACCCTAAAAGAAAATTAAATGCTTCATACCGAAATCATTTTTTTCATTTTCACGTTTGATTTTTTTGTTTGCTTTTCCCGTCTTATTTTCTTTAGTAATTATGTAACTTCAATTTTTTTTTTATTTTTTTTTAACGTTTATTTATTTTTGAGACAGAGAGAGAGCATGAACGGGGGAGGGTCAGAGAGAGGGAGACACAGAATCTGAAACAGGCTCCAGGCTCTGAGCTGTCAGCACAGAGCCCGACGCGGGGCTTGAACTCACGGACCGCGAGATCATGACCCGAGCCGAAGTCGGCCGCTTAACCGACTGAGCCACCCAGGCGCCCCTGTAACTTCAATTTTAAATGTGAAAATGCTGGTGCTTTCACACATTCTTTTTCAAAAGAAGTGATAGGAGTTGATGGATTTCCTTAGCATGTCAGAAACTGACTTAGCAACATGTTTTTTAAAAATCTACCTTTGATTACACTGGATTTTTCATGTCATTTATATAGCTTCTATTTTTTTCAGCTGTATTGAAGCATAATCTACATACAATAAAACTTAATAATTTTAAGTGTACATTTGGAAGGGTTTTAACAAATGTATAATGGTCCGTAACCACTACCAAAATCAACATACAGAATACTTTCATCACCCCCCGCCCAAGGACTTCCTTCCTGCCCCTCTGCTGTTAATCCTCTGCTCCCCCCTCCCTTAGTCCCTGAAAGGCCCACTCATCTTTCTGTCGCTAGAGTCTGACTTTTTAGAATTTCATATAAATGGATCATTTTGTGTGTATTCTTTTGTCTTTGGCTTCTTTCACTCAGCAAAATGCTTTTGAGATTTTCCATGGCCAGTGACTTTTTCTTTTTCATTATTACACATATCCGTAGTTTATTCTTTTGTTGTGAAATACTTTTCCACTGTACAAGTCTACCATCTATCAGTGGATCAGTTGATGGACATTTGGGTTGTTTTCATTTTTTTGCCTATTACAAACAAGCTTCTATGAACATCGTCTATGCACAAGTCTTTGTGTGAATATGTTTTTGTTTTCTTTCGGTAGATACCAAAGAGAGGGAGTGCTGGATCATGTGGCAAATGTATGTTTAATTTTTTTAAGGAACTGTAAACAGTTTTCCAAAGTGACTCTATCATGTTGCATTCCCACTAGCAGTGTATAAGGGGCTCACTTGTTTCACAGAATCACCAAAACTTGATACCAAATTATCACTATTTTAAGTTTTAGTCATCATATAGTGGTGATTTATGTGATTTTAATTTATATTAACCTAATGAGTAATGTTGTTTACTTCATCTAAAAAGATTTTTGGTTTCATTCATTTTTCTTTTTCTGTTGTCCATTTTCTGATTCACTCACTTCTACTCTTTATCTTTTTTCCTTTTCCTGTTTTACTTTGGTTTGATTTGTTCTTTTTTCTTTTATTTGAACACTTTTATGATCTTATTCTTAATTCTGTTTTCTTTTCTTTTCTTTCTTTCTTTCTTTCTTTCTTATTAAGAATGTAGGCATTGACCCTTTTTTTTTGATCCTTAATTCTTAAATTTTTTTTTTTAACGTTTATTTATTTTTGAGACAGAGAGAGACAGAGCATGAATGGGGGAGGGACAGAGAGAGAGGGAGACACAGAATCAGAAGCAGGCTCCAGGCTCCGAGCCATCAGCCCAGAGCCCGACACGGGGCTCGAACTCACGGACCGCGAGATCGTGACCTGAGCCGAAGTCGGACGCTTAACTGACTGAGCCATCCAGGCGCCCCGATCCTTAATTCTTAATATGGTTGCTTAATATGAAACTCTTACATCATTCATTTTATTTATTTATTTTTTTAGAGTCATCTTCACACCTGATGTGGGGCTCTCACAACTCCCAGATCAAAAGTCACATTCCTTACTGATTGAGCAACCCCTCTTTCATTTTAGATCTTTCTTCTCTTCTAATATAAGTATTTAGTATCATAAATTTCTCATCAAACTCTACTTTAGTTGTATTACATACATTTTGCTGTGTTGCGTGTTTTTTTTTTTTAAATGCTTATTTATGTATTTATTTTTTTGAGAGAGAGAGCATGAGCAGGGGAGGGGCAGAGAGAGGGAGAGAGACAATCGAAGCAGGTCCCCAGCTATTGGCACAGAGCCCAACTTGGGGCTTGATCCCATGAACCATGAGATCCTGACCTGAGTGGAAGTCAAGAGTCGGATACTTAACCGACTGAGCCACCCAGCTGCCCTGTTGTGTTTTAATTTTTATTGACTTCAAAATATTTTCCTTTTTTTTTACCCTGGGTTATTTGGAAGTATGTTGCTTAATCCAACTATTTGAGAATTTTCAAAGTATCTAGAAGATGACTGATTTTGGTCATAGACAGTTTTTTTAAATTTTCAGTATCATTAAATTTATTGAGATTTATTTTAAACCTAATCTGATGTATCTTGAATGTTCCATGCATAGTGGGAAAAAAATGTGGATTCTGTTATTTCTGGATGGAGTGCTCTGTATATGGTAATTAAGTCAAATTGGCTGATGGACTGACAGTTTCTGTTTATTACTGTATCCCAAGTACTTGAACTGTCAGTTCTCTATAAATACTTGTTGTATGAATGAATGAATGAATGAATGAATGAATGAATACATGATCTATAGCATGACTATGATTATTATTTTTATCCCCCCCCCCCTTGGAATTCTAAACAGTGGCCTGGCTGAAAAATAATCTCAAATCTAATCAGTGTATCTATTTCTCTAGCAACCGGACAGTCACATCTGAGCAGTAAGTTGAAAGTCCATTCAGATTGCACGGCCTCCCTTTTGCGTCAATTCTAGATCTATCACTGCAAGGTTTGCTGTGTACAGTTTTCCTGGTTACTTAAACTTCAAGAGATTGCTGATCATTTCTTTGTACATGCAAACCGCCTTTCATTAATGTTCTGGAAGAAAATACCCAGCAGAAAAGAACTTAAATACATGTAAGGAGAGTTCAGCACACATTTGATTTCATGGTGGACAGCTGAGGATGGGTAAGGGAGGGGGCCAGAGGTAAGGGAGATCATGGCACTGAAGTTTTTCTAACGGAAGTACATTCTTTAGTGATTACAATTTTTATTTATTGATTATTATTTTTTTAGAGAAAGAGAGAGAGAATGAGCAGGAGAAAGGGGCAGAGGGAAAGAGAGAGAATCATCAGTGGGGCTGGGTCCCACAACCCTGGGATCATGACCTGAGCTGAAATCAAGAGTTGGACGCTCAACCAACTGAGTCATCCATGTGCCCCAATAATTACAATTTTTTAATGTACTTTGTCTTCACAAAAGTTTTGTTTCTTTGCATGAATCTTTCACTTATTTATTTTTTCATTATTTATTTGAGAGAGAGAGCGAGAGAGCACACAAGTTAGGAAGAAGGGTAGAGGGGGAGAGAGAATGTTAAGCAGGCTCGATGCTCAGCACAGAGCCCAACTTGGGAGGTCATGATCTGAGCTGAAAACAAGAGTCAGACACTCAACTAATTGATCCTCCCAGGTGCCTCTTTGTATGAATCTTTTAAAAGAGATGTCGGCGATGTTTGTGGCCCAGGAATAAAAATGGCAGTACTTGCAATCAAGATTATAAATCTTTTTAGAATAGCCTCACCATACCACCCCCCCCAAAAGTTATATTTCATGTTTATTTCTTTTCAAAATTCAGGCAAATCAACATTAGTTTGTGACTTTTAGAACACCCTGTGAAATTGCTATAGATAAACTGCATGCCAGAAAACCAGGATGTCTGGATTAGGATTGTAACTGTTTTGTGACTGTGAAACCTATTAACGAGAGTTCTGATTTGTATAGTCTCCAAAAGTGATGAGAGCATTATATTTTCCTAAATTAATGCATCTAAGTCCACATAAAATTTGTGCACTATTAACGTCCATCTCTACTCCTGTCATTTCAGTTCTTTTTCTTCTTTTTCTTTAACTGCCTCCAAGGAAACCTTGATAGAAATCAAGTCTGGCCAGTTTTGTTAGTTCTTGCCTCAAGTATAAGTGCTATCTTTAAAATCAGAGTTCTGCTTGCTAGTCTCAAGTGTTGCTAATTAGGCCAAAACATGTCTTAGCCTGAGAATTTCTCTGCATAATTTTAAGTTTTAATATGTAAGAAAGCTAGCCAAAAGAATATTATATGTGGATTTTTGGGGGGTTAAACCTATTGAAACCAATTTAACACAATTCGCTATAAAAACTTCCCTCTACCCTCTGAAATATTTTAATTAGGTACAGCTTTGAGTATGCAAACATTAACTTGACATATTCTTGTCTTTAGCTCATGGTTTCCTACATTTTCCCTTTGACTATTTTTTTCTTACATTACTCCCACAAAGGGATTCTTTGTGGCTTATTTTCAGAAAATCAGGAAGAATGATTCTGCTCTGGTAGGAAGGAGAATCATTCTGAATCCAACAAGAACTGCTTAGTTTTGAGAGCCTGAGAAGGTGGCCATTAGTCATGACTTTGGGGACCAGCACTGCCCCGTGGGAGCAGTTACTGGAAGAAGTGGCTTGTGTGAGGACTTAGGCAGTGGGGGCCTGAGCTGCTGTTCCCCCATCTCTAGGGCCCCCAAAGCTTCACTCAGCTGGAAAGCCCTACTGCTTCCCCTGAAAAGTGGTAATAAATCACGGTGCAGCTCTACAGCCGTATGAGTCCTCTGTGTCACCTATACTTAGGGATTAAGCTGGGTTATTCCTGGATGGCACCTTGAGTCCCTAGTGCCAGTCTGCTTTTGAAATAACCTTTCACTGACTTCTAAGTGTGCTTTTATTCTGAGGCTGCATAGGGCCACTAGCTACTTCTGGTTGTGTTGAGTAGAAAAGGCACCCCTTCCTCGGAGGTAGGTAAATGCAGCCCTGTGCCAGGACACTCCGCTTGCCCAGCGTTTTTATATAGGTACAACCTGCACAAGTGTTTATGTGGCCGCCCGGCCACTACATCTGTGACCATGACCCTAGGATCACCTGGCAGGAAGTAGTCTGTCCTGAATGTCTTTTGAAATCCCATCTGGGTTGTGACAGCTAGAACGACAGGGGAGTTAAAAGACAAATAAGGCTGGCAATTGTCACAAGTTGCTGCAGAGAAAGGCCATAAGGTGTGGACTGAAACCATTCTGCTGTTTCTTATCTTTTGTCTCCCTTCCTCACAGAGGGCTTTCCCTGTCAACCCATTGAGAGTGGAGTGCCATGCTTTTCTTCCAACAAGTGATAATCATTGTATTTGTGTGTTTACTTGTTCATTACCTATCTTTTCAACTATCTTTTCGAGGTGTTGGCCAATACACCATATCACATAGCTACTAGACACAGAGTTGGCACTTAATAAACACTTGAATGAAGAAATGTCTTTAGTAACTTCCGACAGTGGCAAGGATGAGAGATATGAAGGTGATCTCAAATAACAGGGAGACAGGGGGCGCCTGGGTAGCTCAGTCCGTTAAGTGTCCTATTCTTGATTTTGGCTCAGGTGGTGGTCTCATGGTTTGTGAGATCGAGCCCCATGTTAGGTGTGGATCCTGGTTGAGGTTCTCTCTCTCCTCTCTCTCTGCCCCCCCCTCCCCCTGCACACTCTCTCAAAATAAGTAAATAAACATTAAAGAATAAATAAAATAACAAGTGGACAGGGTGGACAGCAGCCCTTGATCAGGAGATACCATTGATTTGATTTCCCTTACTGCAGGGACTTTCCTTGACTCTCCTCTTTTTACAGATAAGAGAGGCTGGGCAGTTGATGTTTCATTGTTTGTTTTTAGCTGACATTCACCGAGAAGGCCAGGCACTGTACTAAGGGTTTTGTTTACACACATTATGTCATCCGACCTGTACAACAATCATTCTACGAAGTCCGTGTAATTATTATTCCATTTCAAATGTAAGGAAACTGAGATCTACATGGGGGATGATGGTAGGTAGTTCTATAGTTAACATAATAAATGACAACGTCAGGAGTTGAACTCATCTATCTGACCCCGACTATCCAACTCTTCAACGTTATTTTTTCCCACTTGTACTTTTTAAAAATGTGTTTATTTTAGGTAGGCTCCACATCCAATGACAACGTGGGGCTTGAACTCATGACTCTGCGATCAAGGCTCTGACTGAGCCGGCCAGATGCCCCTTCCTTCCCACTCTTAAACATTATTAAACATGCCTTTATCTTGAACACAGAGAGGCAGGAGAAGGTGCACAGTGCGAGCCCCTATCACAAACTCCCCTGGCCTTGGTCTCATGGCCCAATCTACATTTGGTCTTCCTAGACAGTGGAGGATTTCCAATCCTGCCTGTGTCCTAACCTAGTAAATTACAGTCTTCGTATTCCATTATCTCATTTTGCTTCCTTGGTGCTTACTGTCCACACTGTGGGCAGAGAGCTGTCTACCTCATGGTTTCCACATCCCTAGCTAGATACAGACTGTTTCCCACTCTCAGCAAGGCAAAGTGAGGACAGGTCATTTGGCTCAGCAGCAAGCAACATTCAGTCTCTGGTGGGATTCTTTCCCCCAAAGTTTTAATGATGTCCTAAAATAGCAAGCTTTTGAACCTCGTTCAGTTCAGAGACTTCTATTATTGGTGTCTCAGAGCCCTGGCAGTTAGGGAATATCTGCAACTCACAGAAAAAATCATAGGCAACTGCCCCTTGAACCTAGTATCAAGAGATGTTTAAAAAAAAAAAAAGTTTATTAAATTTTCTCATCCCAAATGATAAAAAAAAAAAAAATTATGACCAATTTTATAGCTATGCTACATATTTACTCACTGAGTAGAACACTATGGTAACCATTTAAGGTAATATATGGCATTTCAATACATGCAAATTACATTGTGACTCAGAATTCTTCATTTAAACACACGTGTTCAAGGCCTTGGTGAAAGGAAAGAAATAAAGATGCCTAAGTTGACTCCAAGAGGTTAAAAATCTAATTGTAATTATTTATAACCAGACGCCGATAAATGGGTTATTTTGGTCTTTTAAAAATCCTCATATCCCTTTAGAAACTGATCTGACACTCCAGCCTCCTACCAACAGGACACACATGTGCTTTCATTTCTTTGCCTCAGCTGCTGCTGCTTTGGTAGATCACACCTTGCATATGCAAGAACAGAGTAGGATACGAGGACCACAGCAGTTACTGGTTCCCCCCCTCTTTCTCTCCCTCCCCTGACCCAGCCCAGTTTTGTGGATGAAAAAAATTGAGGCAAGTCCATCTGTGGCTTTTCCAGATCTAAATGTGGGGTAACACAGAGACATATAATCCAGTGATTGAGCAAATATTTTCTGATCCCGTACACGGCACAGATATGGCTGAAGATAAACTCAAGTTTAAGATGCATTTTATTTTGTGAACTTGTGAAAGTCGCACAAAATATATTAACATATATTAATTACCCTTGATTATTATCCATGCTGGGCAGAAAGTATTTAAAATCACAAAAACATTTCTGCCTGCATCTTGAGGCTTATACCAGCAAACATTAAGAATCGTTCATCATGACCTCTTTCAGGAAAGAAAAAAAGCATTAAAATGTTTTATGCTGCAATTAAAAGTCCACCATGTTACTTTTCTTTATGTTTTTTTTTTCTTGGTCACCACTATACCTTAATAGCAAAGGTGTCAATTGAGATAAATTTTTACTACATGCTAGAAAAGGGGAGCCTGAGTAAGTCCAAGCAATTTATTTCAATCCAGCAAACATTCTTCAGAAGCCTAGGACCAGTCTAGGTGCTACAGGCAGAGAGTACAAAAAGAAGCAGAATCCTAATGGAGAAATGAGACAATACAGAAATAGTGATGTTATAGAGTAGGGCAATTATTAAATGAGATTTGCAGCTAGGGGAAGGAGAATGGAAATATTTGAGAAGTTGGTGATAAGAGAGGGGTAGATGTATGATATGATTTCAATTAAGAATTACTCCAGGGTCGCTTGGTGGCTCAAGTCAGTTGAGCGTTTGACTTTGGCTCAGGCCATGATCTTACGGTTCCTGTGTTCAAGCCCCGCGACAGGCTCTGTGCTGACAGCTTGGATCCTGCTTCGGATTTTATGTCTCTTTCTCTCTCTCTCATTTCCCCACTTGTGCTCTGTCTCTCTTTCTCTCAAAAATAAATAAAACATTTTAAGAAATTGAAAAAAAAAAGAATTACTCCGAAAAAAAAAAAAGAAAAAAAAAAATCACTCCAGACCATGACCTCCTCGAAGGTGACACATACAGTTGGATCTAGCCTCGCTGGTTTCTGTTTGGCCATTACTTCTCCCCCACTCACACCTTTCTCTTTCATCACCCTTCCCATGCCCAGAGAAGAAAGAAATGGAAGGGTGAATACTTTTCTTTCTCTTCAAATGTAAACTGTATTTTCCATCTAGGGACAATAAGATAGAGGCATATACTTTGGTAGGATGAGGCAGAACGTAAGCTGTGAAAAAATACAAACCTTTCCAGATTTTAAAGGGATAACTCATGGGAATGAACACATTAGAAGGGGAAAAGACAGGATGTGTGTGTTGCCAGTTTACCACAGTCGTGGTGTTATGATAGGATCTGTCCAAAAGACCTTGTTTTATTTATTTAATCGAGTAATCACACTCTCTCTGACACTTTTGGATGGCAAGAGCAAAAATAAAGGTACCCATGAAGTCAGACCTGCAGTTGCCAGGAAGTAGTAAAGAATGCCAGTTGAATCTCTGCTACCTGTGTAAGTCCTAAGGGAAAGATGAGCTCATGGAAGCATATATAGATCATCACAAGGCAGAATTAAAATACATTAAGTATGGCAGTCGGATATAAACCCCTGAGGGTTATGCAACATAAAAAGAATAGTTGAAGTACAACCTAAAGCTTTAAAAGGGGGAAACCTAAGATCCTCACTGGCTGGGGAAAACAGTTACTACACATTCATCAAGGGAAAGACCTTATATAAAGCTTGGGATTTGAAAACCCTAGCACTCCAACTGATCTAAGTGAATGTAAATTTAGGAGGAGGGACTTGTTTTATTTTTGCGTTTGTGGTCTCCACAGCCTCTGGACAGACCTGACAGGCTTCTAGAATTTATCTGAATTGGATTGAGCTGAAATAAAGAGGGAAGGATCCCAAATCATCTACTGAAATCTTCTTTAAAGGGTAAGTTTCATTTATTTACCATTTAAAAAAAATGGTATAGTTACTTAGCAAAGTGTATGTTATTGGCTAGACAGACATTTACTTTAATATTTCATTTTTGGGTAACAGTGTCTTCAGTAGTACTGGGATCAGTACATGAGTGACAGATATGCTCCCCTCACCCCCCCTCCCCAACCAGGAAGCTTCACATTCTGGGAGTGTGCCATGCCATAAACCTTTGGTGTATTCATGAATTGACATCACCAGGGAACTTAATGGGGACTAAAAGTAAAAACTAAAGACTTTAAAATAGAATAAAGCGGATACCAGTCAAAAGGAAGAAATGTATAAATTCATACAAAGGAATAAAAAACGTGAATTAAAATCAAAAGAATGCTGACGTTACGGAAAGCATTAAAAATGGAGAAGCAGGTATAGGAGGGAGATTTACTTGCAAAGACATTACTTTAAGGACATAATGTGGGCAAGGGATTTTATGCAGGAATGCATTAGAGATTGCTGTCAAAAATAACCCAAAATGATTGAAAAGAGGTATTTGGCTAAAAAAAAAATGAGCCAATGTAGACATTCCTTTTGGCAGACAATGGCTCTCAAAAATGCACGGAGAGCCACAAAAATAAACAGTAAACATTTTGGAATAATGAAGAAAACATTTATAGTGCATAGGTATATATAATTAAAATTTCAGGAATGTCCATTAACTGTAATAAGTAACACGAAGAAAATAAGGGAGACAAATCTAGAAAGAAAGAAATAACTGTGTTGTGTTTTTTTTTCTTATAATCTCAGAAACGGACCTAACCAGACATGTTGAGAGTTAGTAGAGACTAAATGATTACTTACGGGTGTGTTTAGGTTCACAGGGAAACTCATCCTAGAGAATTCTGAAGCAGAAACACAACAGCCACAAACTGGAAAACCTGAGTAACTCTACCTGGAAGCCAAATAAGCCTCCATATTGAAAGAAGTCCTTTTATTCTATGAAAGAAAAAAAAAAAAACAAAAAACAAAACAAGACTTTAAATTCTGAAGAACTCAACATTTGGCAAACTTAGTTACTCGTAAAAAGTAAATAACACAGCACACCAAAGATATGGTACAGTTCTTTCAGAAACAAATTATGGCTTAATTTAAAAGGCAATACACTAATTTCAGGCTACCATTTCAGAAAAAAATAAGGAATTGAGAATTAAAAGTCTAGCTGTGTGCTTTCTTTCCACATAGAGAAACTAAAATGAAATGGAGGGAGAGAAGTCCTGTAAAGAAAAAGTATTCAGTCAGCTTTCAGATGCTTTGGTATAAAGAACTGATCATAGCAGTGTAATTCTATTAACAGCTGGGTTTCAGTCTGCTCCAGTAGGTTCCATCTTGTATTAGGGGGAGAGCTTGTATTTGTATGTTCTTTCCTTTCAGTGATTCCACGTTTAGGGTCAGTTATACCGTGAAAGGTTTTATACTTGCTTGCTAATCCTGGAATAACAGAAATATTAGCCAATGTGCCTTTAGAGCTTAAAAGATCTGTAAATGTGGGGCACCTGGGTGGCTCCGTAGGTTAAGCATCTGACTCTCGGGTTTTGGCTCAGGCCATGATCTCATGGGTTTGTGGGATTGAGCCCCATGTTGGGCTCTGCGCTGACAGCACAGAGCCTGCTTGGGATTCTCTCTCTCCTCCTCCCTCTGCCTCTCCCATGCTTGCTCTCTAACTCTCTTTCAAAATAAATAAATACTAAAAAAAAAATCTGGAAATGTAGTTCAGTACCCAAGTTTGTTTTTTTTTAATGTTTATTTATTTATTTTTGAGAAAGAGAGCACAAGCAGGGAGGGGCAGAGAGAGAGGGAGAGAGAATCCCAAGTAGGCTCTGTGCTCTTAGAACAGAGCCCCATACGAGGCTCACAGTCACGAACCACGAGATCATGACCTGAGCTGAAATCGAGGGACAGATAGATGCTCAACCAACTGAGCCACCCAGGGGCCCCAGTACCCACGTTTTTAACTTGTTTGGTTATGTTATATTTGGCATTTAAACTATCCTTTTCATTGACCTCACATTTTATTTAGATGAGTAAATTTTATTTTTTCTTCAGGTATGTGAATCTATTAATGTAATGTAGATACTTACACATGCTTTGAAAAAGTATGTAGTGTGTATGTAATTGTTTTAAGAAAAACAATTTTTTTCTCCTGTGCACCTATTTGGAAGTATGCACCTAACACATTGAGGTACCGTTCTAAGCCACACAAAAAGATAGGTAACCAGCCTTTGCCCTCAAGGAGATTACTGTCTAGTTTAGCAGATTTAATTTACCAAATCTGTTTTTTTCATAAGATGAAAGAATATTTAAGCTCTGCATATGTTGAGTAAGCACCTTGCCTAAGCAGTGGTGAGATAAAATGACTTTGGAGTTAGATGGACCTGGGCTTTTACCCTGGCACACGTAGTATTTCTGATCCTTTAAATCTGAGAGTTTACTTTTTTTTTTAAGTTTATTTATTTATTTTGAGAGAGAGAGAGAGAAAAAGAGAAGGCATGAACAGAGAGGGGCAAAGAGAGAGGGGGAGAGAGGGAATCCCGATGCGGGGCTCAAACCCACAAACTGCAAGATCATGACCTGAGCCCAAGTTGGATGCTTAGCCGACTGAGCCACTCAGGGGCCCCGAGAATTCACTTTTAAAACAGGAATACTAATTTTTAGCTTACAAGCTTACAGAGGTTTCATGGGGTAAACATCATAATGCATATAAAGCGCCTATCAGAGGAGGTGGATGGGGGGGATGGGAAGAAATAAATAAATAAATAAATAAATAAATAAATAAATAAATAAATAAATAAAATGCCTAGCACAGAGATTAGCCCTAAATTTTTAGTAGCCTCCCCCCACCCCACATATATTACTTAAATGAAGAGTTCAGCTTCAGCATTTCTATAATTGTCTCCATTAATTTTTATCTAGTGTTATTTTAAAATAATTAAATAATTTAACTTTAAAATAATTTCATAAATGCAGCCAGATTCTAACTGGCAGTACTTTGGGTGGCGAATGAGGCAGCAATTGAGCTGTTAAAAATTCAAGAGACAATATAGGAATGCCAGAACATGAAGGTCAAGAGCCAGGCCCCAATCCTTCCACACATTCATTACCAGTCACAGCCTCTGCTGTTAGAAATGATCTGCCAGGGCTGAGAGGTGTCCAGGGGAAGGAGAACAGGAAAAATGGATTCACAGTGTTTCTAAAAGGCCCGGAGAAAAGAAAAACAGCTAAGGAGATAGGGATTTGTTTTGCCAGGATTCTGTAAAAAAGAAGAGCACATAAATTACACCAAGAGACTGTGACTAGAAATAAATATTGGTATATCTCAGCCCTCTGCTCCCAATCTTTGGAATCCTTTTTGTGGTTTTCTGCAGAGAGAACAAAAGGCACGTCCTCTCACCAGCACACCTTCCATCCCTGGACAGCACTTATGCCTCAGCCCTCCCTCCTTCCCCATGCTGTTGAACGAACCATGTGGAACAAGCGATAAAGTAAACTTGAGACCCAACTTTAATTCTCTACCTGAAAGCCAGACACTCAACTCTGCTCACCTGATCACTCCTTGCAACTGTGTCCCTCAAAAATAATCAGGGCACATCCTACAAAGAAGGGGAAAACGGAAGGGTCTCCCTAATCAAGAAACTCTAAAACTTAACTGAAGTCCCCAAACCCTACAAGTTATTTGGAGAGTCTTCCTCATTCTTTAATTCCCCTGCTGTCTCCACATTCCACGCCTAATGAGAGAGGGAAGGTTGAAAGAAAAGCAGTTTGGAGCACTTGGGTGGCTCAGTCAGTTAAGCGCCCAACTTCAGCTCAGGTCGTGATCTCACAGTTGGTGAGTTCAAGCCCCACATCGGGCTCTGCACTGGTAGTGAGCAGCCTGCTTGGGAGTCTCACTTTCTCTCCCTCTCTCTCTGCCCCTCCCCGACTCGTGCATGTGCTCTCCCTCTCTCTCTCTCAAAACAGATAAACTTAAAAAGAAGAAACGCAGTTTGCTCATTTTTCCATTTTTCCATTTTTCCTGAGCCAGCCAGGCACCCCTGTTGTTAGTGGTTTTGTTGTGTAGTATTCTATTGTGTGACTATAACACAATTTATTCTTCCCCAGCGATGAATAATTGTTTTCATTATTTGGCTGTTTAAGTAAATCTGCCTTGAGATCTCACTATGCATTTTTTTAAGATATTATTTTTAAGTAATCTCTCCACCCAACATGAGGCTTGAATTTACAACCCCAAACTGAGTTGCATGCTCTACGGACAGCCAGTCAGGCGCCCCTCCCACTGTGCATTCTTCATTTCTTCCAGGCCCCTCCCTGTGGAAATGTGGTGAATAGAATTGTGGAGAGGGTCTCCACACATCCAGTTAGTTTTGCCTCATGTTAGTTCTTCAGCTTACTTGGGCACCAGAATTCAAAGGAAGATAAAAATCCTTTGTTGCCCAAATTTGAGAGAGAGAGAAGGAGAGACAGAGACAGACAGACAGAAAGGGAGGGAGGGAGGGAGGTGAGAGGATAGAAGGAGGGAAGGGAGCCAAGGGAAGAAGGGAGGAAATGTATAGGCATGATCTTTAACTCATAATTCTCATTTTATAGAGGTATCTGATCATCTTAATTTCTAAGAGCTAAATAAGTAATGCTTACATGATACATGATTCTTTACTTCACTCTTGGAAATACTCCATGTCCTCTGGAAATATTTAAAGAGCTTTGTCATATCCCTTTAAGAAGTGATAAAATCTGGGGCGCCTGGGTGACTCAGTCGGTTGAGCGTCTGACTTCAGCTTAGGTCATGATCTCACGATTCGTGGGTTCGAATCCCGCATCAGGCTCTGTGCTGACAGCTCAGAGCCTGGAGCCTGCTTCGGATTCGGTGTTTCCCTCTCTCTCTGCCCTCCACCACTCGTGCTATGTCTCTTAAAAATGAATACATGTTAAAAAAATTTTTAAAAAAAGGAAGTGATAAAATCACAGTGTCAAGTGCAAGCTTCAGGGCCAACTTCACTAGGAAGTTTAGTTGACTGAGTATTTTTCCTAAAAGTTTTTTTTTTTTTTTTTAACTTTATGAAGAATCCGAACTCTTGAACAAATCCCAGGGAGGCTGAGGCAAGCAATGAAATGCATTTTTAAATATACCGTTTTGAGCATTGTTGCCTGCAGTCTTCATTGCTGACTCTTATCCTCGATGCCTTATTCCACTTCCCCTAGATGTTTCCACTTTCGCTGTTACTTAATTTGCTTCCTCAAATGTGGAAAGTCATGAGACACTGAAGTTTGTTCCTTTAAGCCCTAGAATCTACATTAATAAATTATCTAGACAATTTCCTAACCTATCCCTGTTTTAAAATTTTGATATACAGATCATCTAAGAAACTGGTCAATTAAAGTAATCAGTCCATGGTAATTAGCAAATTATTTGCTCCACAGTTTATTATAGAGACTTTAATTTCTATCGTTAAGACTAAAAGTTTTTTAGGGATGCCTGGCTGGCTCAGTTGGTGGAGCGTGTGACTCTTAATCTCAAAGTCGTGAGTTTGAGCCCTATGTTAGGTGTAGAGATTACTTAAAAATAAAAAAATAAAAAATTGTAATATTTATTTTTGAGCGAGACAGAGGGTCTGAAGCGCGCTCTGCACTGACTGACCCTGATGTGGGACTCACACTCACAAACCACCAGATCATGACCTGAGCCGAAGTTGGATGCTTAACTGACTGAGCCACCCAGGCACCCAAAATACAAAAAAAAAATTTTTAAGTAAAATCTTAAAGAATAATTTTCTTTTATTGTATGTTTGTTGCTCATTTGGGGAATGTTGACTTATTTTCAATTGTGTTCTTGTTTAGTCATGGGGAAATATACACATTCTTTATAACATCATCGATTAATATTTGAAATCAGATTATAATCATTTTCTTTTTAAAAAAGAAAATTTTATTTATTTATTTATGAGAGAGAGAGAGAGAGAGAGAGAGAGAGAAAGAGAGGCAGGCGGATAGAGAATCCTAACCAGGCTCCACTCAGCACAGAGCCTGACGCGGGGCTTGAACCCATTAACCGTGAGACCATGACCCGAGATGAAATCAGGAGTTGAACGCTTAACTGACTGAGCCACCCAGGCATCCCTATAATCATTTTCAATTAAGTTTATGCCAAATGAAGTCTGAGAGGCTTCATGATAAATCTCATCTCATAGACCCTCATAAGAGTAACCACTTGGTGTTTATTGTACAATAAATTGCAAATGACATTAAAATAGTGACACATAGCTGTGCAAGCATGGCAAGCCAAGTTCTGGACATCAACCCTTTAACCAAAAAGAGTTAATGTAAGAAAAAAATGCAAATGACTTCTCAATTTCCTCTTTTTAGCAATTATAGGTAGAAGTTTAAAGTATGGTTAGAATTTGCCTGTGATTTTTTTTTTCCTCCTGTAGTATTTAGGGCTAGGATGAGTGAAGCTTCTATGATGAGTGTTTTACCTCACCGCTCATGGGTTGGAAGTAGTTTTATTTAAAGACAGGATGGAAAGTATAGGGGCCAAAGCTGAGAGAGAAAAGATAAATATTTGTGTTGAAGGGCAGTGGCCATAGAAATGCATTAGATAATAAGTATATAAAAGGCTTGGCATTTATTACATTGCTTGGAAGGATATTTTGGAGTCTCCTGAGATTTCTTGAAAACCACATTAGCGTCCATCTGGGAAAGAGTTCTCTGCCCTAACACACATTCCCAGGCCAACTTTCAGGCTTTCCTTAAAAGGTGCTTTGTATTAAGCTGTCAGGAAATAGCCCTTTGTTAGCCCTTTGGTTCTGGGCTCAAAAAAGGCTGAAGTGATAAATTGTGATTCTATTTTTTTTAAAAACCACTCTAGCTAGAGATGGTTTTGAATTCCTATGATAGTGTTTAATTTGTTCGAGATTCTTATTCAGCATTTACAATTGGCTCAATGTTAGGGAGAAGGAGAAACCTGTTGATACAGCTCCTTTAAGTGCTGCGGGTTTCAAAACAACTGTAGATAGCACACATTCCTGGGGTGAGGCAGAGGGTGAGCCGAAAGCCTTCCCCATTCATTCAAAGAAGGAGAAAGGGACTGAACTTACCTCCCAGCAGGTGAAGTTAAGCACGTCCTGTAAGTGGATTGATTTGTTATATAAATCAAAGTTCTGTTTGAAGGGACCATAAACAATACTTTGTCACCTGGTACCTTCTGTTTCTCCACCCCACCCTCAAAGCCCCCCAGAGCTCATTGCTGGGGAAATGTTCCCTTCTTGTTGAGAGATGTCTTTCTTCCTCTTTGATGATTGTTATTTTTTTTCTCTTTCTTTTTAGCTCAAAAGGAGATTTTTTTTCCTTTTTGTCACGTCTGTGTCTTTTCTCATACATTACATTGTTTCTCTTTTGCTTTGTTACTAGGCTTGCTTACATCTTAAAAACAAATGTGAGCTTCGTATCAAAACAAAATAAATGCGTGCTCTCTAGAATTATAAAGGAATAGTACAGCTGTCCTCAGTGATTATGTTCTTTGAGCATCTAAAATTTTGAAAGTGCTTAGAAATTTCTTTTTAACAAAAGCTATCAAAAAACTCCTTACAAAAACCCATTTTGTGAAGTTTTTGAGTGTTGCTTTTGTGGATGGTTTACAGAAATGCCTAGTGTGTTTCAGAAGTACCTGTGCATGTGGCAGTGCAGTGAAAGCTCAACAATTTAAAACGTTAGACTGATTTTTTTATTTGCAGTTAATTTTGTACATTTATCCAGCGAAGTGCTTTTTTTCATAATATTTTTGCAGAGACAGATAAAAGCATTACTCAGTGCAACAACTTAACTTGAAAAGGAATAACAGATAAAGGTTGTGGGAGCCCGAGAAAATGGTTGCTGATACTTTGAAAGCTATGCCCTAGGATTGCCATTTAAAATTGTAGAACTGTTGTCAAACTCTTTAGCAATGTAGAGAGACCTTCTAGGGTGTATCTTCACCTGCTGTGAACTTCCCTTTCTCCTTTGTTCTGCCCCTGATCTCTGATCTCCCATCTCAGGGTCCTTCGTATTCAAGGACACTGCTGCTGAACTGCCAGCAGTCTCTGGCTGGAACCATGGACTGCTCTGACTCATCCACACTTTGATCCTGTGAGATCATTTATTCTAGGAGTAATGACATTCATTTTCCAGGAGGCTGGCGGTCTAGGCTACCACAGAAGGGATGAAGGTAAAGGACCCAAAATAGCACTGGTACACGAGCAGGAGCTCGATAACTATTTGTTGGATGAAAGTCTTCAACTGTTTCCTTCATGCCAATGGTATCTGCAACCGACCATGAGGGAGCCAGCTTGCTTTTTCTGTTAGTATTGCAGTTATAATTCTGACTTTTAAAATACCGAGGGACTTGACATTGCCAAATTTAAGTAAGTAAGCTTGGCCTAATTTACTTAAATAATCATCCCAAGCCCTCCAACGCCTTGTAGCTTTATTTCCAATATACCCTTTAAATTTTGCTTACAGGAGTTGGGAAGGAGGATTGCCGAGCTGGTGGTGCTCCAGGCCCTCTATACCCCCAAATGAGAGCATTGTTACGTGTTGAACTTGGCCACGTGATATTGTTGTCGCAGATGCTTTAGCTGCTCAAGAAACATTTTTAAAATAAATACCAAAAATCCACATTAAAAACACTTCTGGTTAAAACAGCCTAAGCTTCAGACAAACTCCACTGATTTCACCATTCCATCTCTAGCAAACCGGGAGGCCCCAGGCATTTGTGGCTTTTTTAATTAAAGTGTAGTTGACACATAATATCACATTGTTTTCCGGTGCACAACATATCGGCTGTGTCTTCTGACGGCTTCAACCTGTTATCAGTTATTTGTCCTTGCCTGTGGTATACACGAGAAACGAGACACTACGGTGTCTGTATTCTCTCCGCTACTAACCAATGAGTGACCACTCCTTCGGAAGAGAACAAAGCTCTCTAGAGCAGGACTTCGCCAAATTTATAGTGTATATGGCTATCACTGGAGAGGTTGTCACAATGCAGTTCTGATTCTGTAAGTCCAGGGTGGGACCTAGTAATCTGCATTTTTAGCAAGTCACAGGTGATGTGAATGCCACTGGTCTACATTTGTATCACCTAGGCAGTTTTTTTTAAGCTGCAAATCCTTGGGGGGCGCCTGGGTGGCTCAGTCGGTTAAGCATCCGACTTGGGCCCAGGTCATGATCTCTCGGTCTGTGAGCTCGAGCCCCGCGTCGGGCTCTGTGCTGACAGCTCAGAGCCTGGAGCCTGTTTCAGATTCTGTGTCTCCCTCTCTCTGCCTCTCCCCCGCTCACACTCTGTCTCTCTCTCTCTCTGTCTCTCAAAAAATAAATAAATGTTAAAAAACATTTGGAAAAAAAACCCTGCAAATCCTTGGGTTTCACCTCTATATCATCCTCCTATACACTCTTCCCCAACCCCATTCCAGGTTTCTCATCGAATTGGCCTTGAGTTTTGGCCTAAGCATGGAGACTTTTTTAAGCTCCCAAGTAATGCTAATACTCAGCTAAGTTTAAGAAACTCCAGATCTGGTTTTTCATCAGTTTCTACTTGGAAATGCATTTACTTACATGTATCAACTGTCTGGTCCTGGTCCCTGTAAGCATTTGTTTTCCTTCTTTCCATCTTCCCTCTTTTCCTTTCTTTCTTTCCTTCCTTCTTTCTTTCTTCCTTTTTTCTAAAGTTTACTTATTTTGAGAGAGAGAGAAAGAGCGAGATTGGGTGAAGGGCAGAGAGAGAGAGGGAGAGAGAGAATCCCAAGCAGGCTCTGCACCGTCAGTGTAGAGCCCATTGTGGGGCTTGAACCCACAAACTGTGAGATCATGACTTGAGCAGAAATCAAGAGCCTGATGCTAAACTAACTGAGCCACCCAAGCGCCCCAGCATTTGTTTTTCTGAATTAAATGCTCTTCCCTTTCTTGAGGAAATCTTATCAGTCTTTCAAAGTGCTTTTTCAAATACTACTGCCTTTTTCACACAGTTAACACATTTAAAAAATTATTTTGGCACTCACCTTGCTCTAAATCCCATGCGACTTTATTTGTAACTCCTAAGGCAATGACAACATTCAGCCTTATAATTATATGTGTATTTATCTAAACCTCCTAGTTGATAAACTACCTGAAGGTAGACCTTGTCTCACCTCTTTTATATTTTCCCTGTAGTTTCCCAACCAGTGGTCTCACACAGTGCCCTGAGCATGCATTTCTTCATCCAGCAAGCATTCCCATAGAGCTGGTGTGCCAAGCGGGCCAGGCTCTGGTGAGGCACGCCAAACACGTTCCCTCCCCCTTCTAGGAGCTTCACCCTCCAATGAGGGAGACCGATATGCACAAATGATTTACAAAGACAAATGTAAGAGTTCAACCAAGATGAGAGAATCTAAATGATTCCAGATTGGAAAGAAAGTCTTCTTGAGGAAATGATTGAGATCTGAAGAAATCTATAAGTAGGTGAAGGTGGGGAATAAGGGTGAAGCACATTCAAGACAAAGAAAACTGGAGCATTTGCATAATTTTAGAAGTTAATTTGTTTTCAGTCAAAATCTTCCTATCCTTATTCTCCATGTACCCAGGTCCCCAGTGAGGTAACAACTATCAGTTTCTTGTGTATCCTTTTAGTCTCTTTAAGTATGTTCAAGTAAATACATAGTAAACACTGAATTTTCACCTCTGAACAATGCTCCCCCCAGCCTTTATAATTTATTTATTTATTTTCATTTCCTTACTCTTTCGTAAGGGAAAACTTGTTTTTTTAGAGAGACAGAGCGTGAGTGGGAGAGAGACAGAGAGAGGAGACACAGAATCCGAAGCAGGCTCCAGGCTCTGAGCTGTCAGCACAGAGCCCAATGGGACTCAAACTCACAGACCGTGAGATCATGACCTGAGCTGAAGTTGGACGCTTAACCGACCGAGCCACCCAGGCACCCCTGGGAAAACTTGTTTTAAAGCTGAACAGTATTCTATTACGTAGCTCTTTTAAGTGGTATGTCCCCGATAGTTGGCTTGCTTACAGTATTTTACTATTGCAAACAAGGCCACAATGAATAATCTTGAACTTTAGACATTTTTCACATGTGAAAGTATATCCTGGAAGATCATTTGCCAGAAGAGAAACAGCTGAGTCATGAGCATATGCATTTGTAATTTTGAGAGATATTGTGAGATTGCCTTCCATAAGTGTTTTATTTTTTGTTTTAGTATTTTATTTTACATTCTCACTAGAAATATACAAGAGCCCCTTTCTCTATTACATCCTCAATAGTGTGTTATCAACTTTTTGGATATTTGTTTAGATCTAGGTACCAATAAAGATATCTTAATAATTTTAGTTTGGGTCTCTCTTATGAGTGAAGTTGAACATCTTTTGATATGTTTAAGTTATTTATACATTTTTTATCTCTAAACTTCCTATTATTTTTAAAGATTTTTTTAAATGTTTATTTTTGAGAGAGAGAGAGAGAGAACACAAGCAGAGAAGGGGCAGAGAGAAAGGAGGACAGAGGATCTGAAGCAGGCTCTGTGCTGACAACAGATAGCGTGGTGCGGGACTCAAACTCGAGAACCATGAGATCATGACCTGAACTGAAATCGGAGCTTAACAAACTGAGCCACCCGGTGCCCCTAAAAATTTTACTTTATTTATTTTTTCTTTAATGTTTACTTTTGACAGAGAGAGAGGGAGAGAGAGTGTGTGTGACTGGGTGAGGGGAAGAGAGAGGGACACAGAATCCAAAGCAGGCTCTGTGCTTATAGCTTAGAGCCCGATGTGAGGCTCGAACTCAGACTGTGAGATCATGACCCGAGCTGAAGTTGGACACTTAACAGACTGAGCCACCCAGGCGCCCCAAGATTTTACTTTAAAGTAATCTCTACACCCACCATGGGACTCACACAAACCTGAGATCAACAGTCACATGTTCTACTGACTGAGACAGCCAGGTGCTCCTAAACTTCTTGTATTCATACTCTTTGCCCATTTTTATATTGGGTTGTTGGTAACTTTATTATTGATTTCTAAAAGCTGTTTATGTATTAAAGATTTTATACTTTTTTTGATGTGAGTTACTATTAATTCTCCCAGTCTTTTGTATTTGTTTATAGTGTTGTGAAGGTTTTGTTTGTTAGTTGTTTGTTTTACCTGTTTGTTTTTATCTTGTAGTTGATTTTGATTTTGACAGAGTTAACCTTATTAATCTTTTCTATGATTTCAGGATTTTAAGTCATAGTTTGAGTGGCCTAAACCATTCCAAGACTATAAATAAATTCTTCTAGGTTTCATTCTAGAACAGTTGTAGCTCTGCTTTTTTATAGTCAAGTCTTTGATTTTTCATATACACTTGGCATATGATATAAGGTATTCATTTGATTGTTTTTGTATGCCCATTTGCTGTCAAAATGTCATTTATTAAATTTTTTAATGTTTATTTATTTTTGAGAGAGACAGAGACAGACTGTGAGCAGTTTAGGGGTAGAGAGAGAGGGAGGCACAGAATCTGAAGCAGACTCCAGGCTCTGAGCCATCAGCACAGAGCCCAATGTGGGGCTCGAACTCACGAGCTGTGAGATCATGACCTGAGCTGAGGTCAGAGGCTCAACTGACTGAGCCACTCAGGCACCCCATTTATTTTTTTAAAAATATAACTATGAGAACCTTGAGAAAGGGAAGCAAGACTCAAGTCTGGGAGACCAGTTCTAGGGATAAGCAAGTGAAGGGTTAGGGAAATTTAAATAGTTAATCTCTGTAGCCACATGGATATTACATGACTGCTGCCCTAATCACCACCCTTTCATGGTAGACATGGCCAATCTGACGTGATACTTTTTAAAAAAAATTTTTTTTTATTGTTTATTTATTTTTGAGAGAGAGAGAGACAGAGCGTAAGTAGGGGAGGGGCAGAGAGCAAGGGAGACACAAACTCCAAAGCAGTCTCCAGGCTGTGAGGTGTCAGTACAAAAGCCCAACGTAGGGCTCAAACCCACTGACCAAGAGATCATGACCCGAGCTGAGGTCAGATGCTCAACTGACTGAGCCACCCAAGCACCCCTGACATGATACTTCTCAAGACATTGTTTCAGGCAGCCACGTCCTATTAATCAAAATGGATACATTTGCCATCTCTGGTGTAGGATTTGATTTAGGAAGTATGGGGGAGTAAGAGAAGTGGCAAGAGAGGTAATTGAAAGGGCAAGTAATGTCAGGGTCTTGAATGCATATTAAGCAATGGAGATAATGTGACTTTTTGGTTTTTTAAGGGCACAAAGTGGCATATGTGTTTCAACAAAGTGAGGTAATGATGGCTTGAAAAAGAGAAACCCAAAGCTCCTGTAGTCGTCCAATCTAGGGATGCAGCATATCTGAACCCAGATAGTGAACTAGAGGAGAAGGGCCATATTCAAGAGGCAAACCTGGTAGGACATGTAAGTGTTGAATTGCAGGACTCAGAAGAAATTAACTATAGGTAGCGAGAGACAAGATAGACTAAAAAAATGATTAGTCCCTTAAAGTAGGGCATGTAGTGGTTCCGAGACCCAGATGGAGAACTTAGGAGGAGGAACACATTTCGGGACGGAGAGATGATAGTAAAGGGAATGAGTGTGGTTTTGGATTTCTGATATGAATGCTGTATTTGGACTGTTCGTGTTTGTCCAGCTCTGGGCTAAAACTATGATGTGCTTAGGAATAAAGAGAAGAGATAGTATTGACTCATACAGAGTAATTACTTGAGGACAGAAGTTGAAAAAAATGACCCGTTAGGTCTACGGATTCTCAATATGAAAGATGACTGCCTCAAGTTGTGCGAAAAGATGAATTTGCAAATGGAGCGTGTAATAATGAAAACAACAACAAAAGCTGATACAAGTCTATACAAACTGGAATAGGAAGCATGAGGTGATCTTATGATGATAATTCTGTGTTAGCCTCCACCAGCCAGTCTCAGCATATTATGTCCAAGCTTGGGCTCCAGGTCTTTAGACATTAAAATCCTGGAGAACATTCAAAGAGCAACAAAGATAATTAAAGGGTTAGAAATAATAGCTGAGGCATGAAACTATATTTGAGTTAGCCTGGAGAAAAAAAGAACAAATGGTTACTCCGTTCACAGTAGATGAAAGCACCATAGAGATAACTATTTCCTCAAGTTTGGAGCAAGAGAAGAAGGGATTAAATTGTAAATTGATGTGCATGAGATATGGGCCAAAACTTCCTGAGATGAAGGTTAAATAATAGATTAGAGTTAAATATGGTAGTTCAAGTTGTCTGGAGGTTGTGAAATCTGTGAATCTTTAAAGCATCGAGGGCTAAACGGAAATCCTCCATTTAGCAAGCACTCTGTACTTAAGGATCCAATTCCTTACCCCTGCCAGCAAAAATGCACCGCAGATCTTGTGCGAGTTGCTGCCATAAGATCCTTATTCTAACAGGTAATTGCCACCATCGATGCCCCTTTGAAAGGCATGCATTCATTTGATAATTATTTTTTAACAATACACGTGGGACATTATTTTAGGTGCCAAGGATATTGAGTGAACAAAACAGAAGAAATGAATGTACCCACAGTTTATTGAGTATTGCTGTATGTCAGGTACTGAGCAACTACCTGCTTAATTCCAAAAGCCACCTCCTTTTTATTTTTTTTAAGTTTATTTATTTATCTTAAAAGAAAGAGAACGAGTGGGGGAGGGGCCGAGAGAGAGAGAGAGAAAGACAGAGGATCCAAAGCAGGCCCAGCACTGACAGCAGAGAGCCCAGTGTGGGGCTTGAAGTCATGAACTGCAAGATCACTCATCTGACTGAGCCACCCAGGCATCCCTGGAGACTTACTTTATTTAATGAGGGCAACTTTTTAAATTGTTCGCATAAGCAAAATTAGAACATACATCATTTAGGTGTTTATGTAATAATGTAGATATGCCATGTATTTTTAAATGTTTAATAACGTGAAATACTTGGAAGGCTACTACAAGAAAACACGTTTAGAAATTAGCTGAATTTTTTAAAGCCATATTTGGAATTGGAAATTGATTGCTATATGGATTGTGAGTTCTTTGGTTTCTTTGAAGATAGTGTTTGATGGAGTTCACTTTCATGGTACAGACTCAGTGTAGAATTTTGTATCTTTACAGAAGCATCAACCACACCAATTTAGAAGCTACCTATAGACAGGGAGTATATTCCTTCTGTTATCATTTCCAAATGCTTTGAATCATCCCCATATCACCTTATCCAATTCTCCAGATAGAGGACTTGGCAGTAGCAGAAGGTAGGAATAAGGAGAAAAGGTAAAGGCCAGCATGATTGGGAAAAATCATTTTACTGGTAAAATTTTCACTAATTCAAAAGAGGTTAGAGTGGGAGAGAGAGCCAAAGCATAACAGACTCTTAAAAACTGAGAACAAACTGAGGGTTGGTGGGGGGTGGGAAGGAGGGGAGGGTAGGTGATAAGCATTGAAGAGGGCATCTTTTGGGATGAGCACTGGGTGTTGTATGGAAACTAATTTGACAATAAATTTCATATAAAAAAAAGAATAATAATAAAAAAGTTTTTTTTTCACTAATTCAGAGATGTGTGAACTAGCCAGAGTAAATTGTAGTAGTTCAAAAGTATGAAGGGATCCAGCATTGGAAGAGAATTTGGCCTGGTAAGATAGATTAATGAGTGGATTTTTTGTAACTGTATAACCAGACAGACTTTGATGACTTTGATGATTTTGGGAGGGTTCCAGAGTATCCCAAAATTAATTGTGTTTTTATAGAATAATTATCTGTGATCATAATAAATCCAATGACCAATTCACCATGCGTAAGAAAATATGCTGGGTGCTTTCCTCTGCCCATGCTTGAGCATGCTGTCTCTCTCTAAAATATGTAAGATAAAAAAAAAAAAATAGAACTTAAGACCCATTTAATAAAAAGGTCCACTGTATTCAGTGCTGTTCTGCCAAACTTACACAAGGGCACATGTTTCCTGACAGGATTGATTTTGAGTCTACTGTTTTGTCAATAATTTGTGGGGTTTTTTTTTTCATCCTGAGTGTATGTTGTATATTAACACTTCTGTTTAAGGTTTTTTTTGTTTGTTTGTTTTTTAAGTTCTTATTTATTTATTCATTTAAGTAATGTCTACACCCATTGTGAAGCTCAAACTCACGACCCCAAGGTCAAGAGTTGCATGCTCCAATGACTGAGCCAGTCAGGTGCTCTCAAGGTTTCATTTAGAAGTATGTAAGTGATCTTAAAAGTTTCCATAAGAACATAGATTCTCCCCAACCCCTGCCACTCCAACCTTGCCCAGTATTTTGTAATTTATTTTAAGTAGATTATTTGTACTAGAAGTAAATATCCTTTTGAGGCTAGTATACATTTCTAAACAAAAGAGGCCATACTAAACCAAATATTTACTGTGAAGCAAATAACTGGTACTCTACACATACAACATCCTGAGTAAACTTTATTTTGGCTTTCTATAACCAAAGTTTAAGGCAACCCATTCATTAATTGTAAGATTTGCCTCTCAAACAAAAACTTGGCCCTGAAAAGAGAAACCTGTCTGGCTTTATAAAATGATTTATTTTAAATTTTAAATGGACCAAAATGAATATACTGTATCATATACTTTCATTTATATGATTTTGTTTCTCAGCAACTTACTGTTTCATCCTTTAATAATGGAAGAGCCTGAAAACATTGTAAGGGTACTTGTAACATTGCTAAAGAATTCCATCAAAGTAATGATGTTTTAGTCATTAATTAAAAATGTAAAACTCAATGGGGTGCCTGGGTGGCTCAGTCAGATAAGCTTCTGACTCTTGATTTCTACTCAGGTCATGATCTTATGGTTCATGAGATTGTTAGTGGGATGGAGCCCTGAGTCGGGCTCTGCACTGACAGCATGGAACCTGTTTGGGACTCTCTCTCTCTCTCTCTCTCTCTCTCTCTCTCTCTCTCTCTCTCTTTATCTCTCTCCCCACACCCCCAATAAATAAATAAATAAATAAATAAATAAATAAATAAATAGTGTAAAACTCAACACACACACACACACACACACACACACCCCCTCTTAAGTATATAGAAGATTGGGAAAAATTAGACCAAGGACTCAAAATCTAAAATAATAGCTTTGTCATTTCCTGAAAGTTTATAGTCAGGAAGAAAATAAAGGAGGAAGATCATTCACCAGTCCAAATCTGGTGACCCCTTCAGTTGTATCCAGTCCACTTACTTTTTTTAATTGTTTATTTTATTTTATTTATTTTGAGAGAGGGAGAGATAAAGTGTGAGCAAGGGAGGGGCAAAGATAAAGGGAGAGAGAGAGAATCCCAAGCAGGCTCTGTGTAAGCTGAGCCAAAATCAAGAGTCAGACCCTTAACCGACTGAGCCACCCAAGTGCCCCAACTTGTTTTCATTTATTAAAGATACAAAGTGTGGGGGCACCTGGCTGGCTCAGTTGATAGAGCATGGGATGCTTGATCTCAGGGTCGTGAGTTCAAGCCCACATTGGGAGTAGAGTTTACCTAAAAGGATAAAAAAAATTAAATTAAAAATTAAAACAAAAACACAAAGTGTGGCCATTGCCTACCCTAGAGGAGGGAAGAGTGAACCTTCTACTCATAAGTTATCAAACTTTGAAAAGGCAATTTCGAAAGATGCTAACAGCATATATTTGAGAATAGTCACAGTCTTTGTTCAGTAAAGCACTACAGATTTAAAACTTTGTTGACAATTTATGCTGATCAGCCAGTTACATAAAAAGTGCTTCTTCACTATTTTTTTTAAGATTTTATTTTTAAGTAATCTATATACCCAACATGGGGCTCAAAGTCACGACCCCGAGATCAAGAACTGCGTGTTCCACTGACTGAGTGAGCTGGGCGCCTCCTTCATCACTTTCCATTCCCATCCTCATCCATTTATGAAGCACCTATTGTGTGCAAGGCATTAGGATTACAGACGAGCAAGGAGAATGCATATATAAATAAGAGCTCTGCCCATCCTGCCCATCTTAAGTTTTTTTTTAAGAACTTAAAAAAAAAAAAATAAGAGTTCAATCCAACCTGGATTGCCCAGCAGACACCAGCAAGGGAGAGATACAAACAATTGAAGAAAGCTCGGCAATGATAAACTTATCCAATTTTTTTTTTAATTTTTAACGTTTATTTATTTTTGAGAGACAGAGATAGAGCACGAGCAGGGGAGGGGCAGAGATAGAGAGGGAGACACAGAATCTGAAGCAGGCTCCAGGCTCTGAGCTGTCAGCACAGAGTGTGATGCGGGGCTCAAACTCACAAACTGTGAGATCATGACCTGAGCCGAAGTTGGAAGCTTAACCAACTGAGCCAGCCAGACACCCCCTTTTTAATTTTTTTAAATTATTTTTTTTATGTAAACTTACACAAATTTTTATAAGCAAAAGAAAAACAAACTGGAGAGAAGCTCTTAAATTTAGGTAAGCAGGTAAGTTTTGCATGCAGGCATTTGTAGCTTGGTACTGACCTCACTGAAACAATGCACGAGGAATTATAATCTTCAGGGGTCTAGGCCTTTATTTATTTATTTATTTATTTTAATTTTTTTTTTTTTTAACGTTTATTTATTTTTGAGACAGAGAGAGACAGAGCATGAACAGGGGGAGGGTCAGAGACAGGGAGACACAGAATCTGAAACGGGCTCCAGGCTCTGAGCTGTCAGCACAGAGCCCGACGCGGGGCTTGAACTCACGGACCACGAGATCATGACCCGAGCCGAAGTCGGCCGCTTAACCGACTGAGCCACCCAGGAGCCCCGGGGTCTAGGCCTTTAAAAGTTCCAACTGAGGCCCTGCCCTGGCCTTCCTTATCTTGAGGAAGTGAAAACCTCTGATATTTTCTTCTGTTCCATCCTCTTTATTTTACCCCTAGAGATAGCAGTCATATGACCAGAAAGCCTAAAATGTGTCAAACTTCCCTTGGGATAAAAAGGCCTCATTCACATTCAGATAGTGGAGCACGAAAAGCAGTGAATCTGATTCTTGATGGTCTGACTGTACAGTAGGGCTACTTGATGGTTTACCTCTTCTTTCCTGATGGCTTTGCTCATGAAGCTTTGAGATGAGAGAGTAAGAAGGCCAAGTTCAATTTGACATATAAAAGAGAAAATAATACAGTACTCTTCTTCATGGCCACAAAATACGGATTACAAATCTATATAATTTCTTTCTTTTTTAAAAAGATTTTACTGGGGCGCCTGGGTGGCTCGGTCAGTTAAGCGTCCGACTTCAGCTCAGGTCACGATCTCACGGTTTGTGGGTTCAATCCCCGCGTCGGGCTCTGTGCTGACAGCTCAGAGCCTGGAGCCTGCTTTCGATTGTGTCTCCCTCTCTCTCTGCCCCACCTGCTCTTGCTCTATCTGTCTGTCTGTCTCTCTCTCTCAAAAATAAATACACATAACAAAAAGTTTAAAAAATTCTTTAAAAAAAGATTTTATTTTTAAGTAATCTCTAAACCTGTGGGGCTTGAATTTACAACTCCTAGACCAAGAGTCATATGCTCTACCAACTGAGCCAGGCAGGCGCCCCTATATGATTTCTCCAAAAAAGCAAAAACAAAAAAACTAAAAACAAAAAACCAGGGGCACCTGGGTGGCTCAGTCGGTTAAGCGTCCAACTTCGGTTGAGGTCATGATCTCAGGTTCTGAGTTCAAGCCCCATGTCAGGGGGTCTTTGCTGACAGCTCAGAGCCTGGAACCTGCTTTGGATCTGTGTCTCCCTTTCTCTCTGCCCCTTCCCTGGTCACACACACACACTGTCTCTCTCAAAACTAACATTAAAAAAAAAAAAAAAAAAAAACAAACCTCAAAGAAGCCTTCCATAATTCTGTGGAAATGAAAATAGAAGAGCTTCCTTTTAAAGACCATACTACTTCTAGATTTTAGGGAGGATTTTAGGGATTCTTATCACAGAGCAGATACAGTAATTAGAAAGGGTCGGTTGGAGAGTAACTGTGCAAAGTGCAGATAAGGGTGAAGAAGATACCAGGGAAAATATCATCAATGGGTAATAATTTCCCTGAGTAAATTCTCCCCAAAGAGAAGATTTTTCTATATAGAGTTACTCATCTGTATCGCAGGTTCACAAACTGGCTGGTAAGTTTTAGTGGCAGGAAAATTGATAAATAGTTGTAGCCTGGAGATACAATTTCTCTCCTTGCACATAAATGTCTTCCTATGTCCCTTGGCTGTTTTTATCTCAAAGCATTAATCTATGTTTCTTGGGGAAAATAAATTCATGATGATGCATCAGTAAATTCTCAACAGCTCAAAGATTGCCTTAAAATTGTATTTTAAAATATTGCCTTCCTATATTAAATTAAGGGTTCACTGTTACCTAAGAAGTGATCTAAATTGGGAGCTTTTAACCAGGGATATGTGTAAATTCCAAGTTGCTATAATGACGGGATAATTTATTCCTGATCCATTTCCAAATGGGAAGTCTAGAAATCTGCATTAATACAAAACAAAGCAAAAACCTTCCTTAGTGACTCACACTTACCACATTGATTTATTTAAACAAAATAGCCACAGCTTCAATAATTGTCCATTCTTTCATTTCAACATGGAGTGGATGATAAAGACTCTCATTTCAGTAAGTGGCCAGTTTATGTCATTCTGTGTAACAGAGGCCTGGTGATGTGATCTGGGTAGTACCAGCTTCCCACCATTAGCAACACACCCTAAAGGCAATTGTATTATCCAAATTAACAAAACTCAGGAGATGATGTAATTACCTGAGTAGCTGAAAAGTAAGGAAGAGAGACTTCAAAGGATTTGCCAGTTGTAACATTCTATGGTTCTTAGAAAACATTTTTTTCTTTTAAGTTTATTTATTTATTTTGACAGAGAGAGAGAGAGAACACAAGTAGGGGGAGAGGCAGAGAGAGGAAGTGGGGAGAGATTATCCCCAGCAGGCTCTGCACTCTTAGCACAGAGCCCTATGTGGTACTCAGTCCCACAAACCATGATATCATGACCCGAGCTGAAATCAAGAATCCAACACCCAACCAAATGAGCTACCCAGACACCCCTAGAAAAAATTTCCATAACCCACAGACAGACACGTTCTTGTAAAATAGGAAATAAGACCAGGAAAGAAATGGAAATGACAGGTAAATCTGAGAGAAGGAAAATGTGCCTATGTACATAGTATACTGAATGGCCAGGCATTGCCTTGAGAATCTCTAAACTGAAGGGCAACAAGAACCGCCTGTTTAAAAAAAAAAAAAAATCTTTCTTTTATGTTTATTTTTCAGGGAGGGAGAGAGACAGAGCATGAACGGGGAGAGGGAGGGGCAGAGAGAGAGGTAGACACAGAATCCGAAGCAGGCTCCAGGCTCTGAGCTGTCAGCACAGAGCCTGAGGTGGGGCTCGAACTTAGGAGCTGCGAGATCATAACCTGAGCCAAAATCAGACACTTCACCAACTGAGCCACCCAGGCACCCCAAGAACCACCTGTTTTTTAAGGAAGGAATAGTAATGCCAAAGTGGAACAGATTGCTGTCAGTATCAAGTTTTGTGGACTTCACTCTTCTGGTAGTGTCTGCTCTTTGGATAATTTATTAAGTCCCTTGTGGATGAAATATGTGATGTAGACCTACTAAAATAAACTTTAGAAATGAACTCTGGTATAAAGAACGTTTACAAAGATGGGCAGTTTGAATAAGAGCACCAAAATGTCAGCAAAATCAATGTCATATCCACCTTGTTCACTAAAGTTATAATCGAAATATATGAATAAATTTATTAACGTAACAATTAAAGCATGCATTGAAACAATAAACATATGGCCTACTCATCATATATAAGAGATACAGATGAATAACACAGGCTCCAAGTTGGGAGTTTATGATAGAACACTTGTACAGTTGAAGAAATGTTTGTACTTTGTTGTTGTTTTTTAAGATTTTATTCTTAAGTTAACTCTGCACTTGGGGCTTGAACTCAGACCCTACGATCAAGAGTCGCATGCTCCACCAACTGAGCCAGCCAGGAACCCCAAATTGTTTGTGCTTTGAACATACAAAGTTTTCCATAAACATTCATATATCACACACCCTCCATGAAGAGTGAAAGAATAAATGAAAATGTTTGAAACCTTTGCTATTTAATTTATTCTTCCCTTAGGAAAGTTCAAGGAGAATGATTTAATGTCATATGTACACACACACACACACACACACACACACATACACACACTCACACACATGCACACAACTGCTAAATTGTTAGCACCTTGGGGCGCCTGGGTGGCTCAGTCAGTTAGGCATCCAACTTCGGCTCAGGTCACGATCTCGCGGTCCGTGAGTTCGAGCCCCGCGTCGGGCTCTGGGCTGATGGCTCAGAGCCTGGAGCCTGCTTCCGATTCTGTGTCTCCCTCTCTCTCTGCCCCTCCCCCATTCATGCTCTGTCTCTCTCTGTCTCAAAAATAAATAAAAAACATTTTAAAAAAAATAATAATTTTAAAAATAAATAAATAAATTGTTAGCACCTTAGCAGGCTCATCTTACATTCAATCAATATCCACATCCACTTTAATCCATTACTTAATACTTTTTTAAATGTTTATTTATTTTTGAAAGAGAAAGAGCATGAATGGGGGCAATGCAGAGAGAGGGGGGAACAGAGGATCCAAAGCGGTCTCCACCTTGACAGCAGAGAGCCTGATGCGGGGTTCAAACTCACAAACTGAGAGATCATTACCTGAGCCCAAGTCTGATGCTCAATCTGACTGAGCCACCCAGATACCCCTCATAACCTAACAGTTAACCTACTGTTATTATTTGCCAGGCACTGGAAATACACATTGAAAGCAAACGGTCTCTGTCTTCAAGACACCTACATTCTAATGGAAGGAAAAATACAAAATAAATAAAGACAAATAATTCATTGAAAATTATTTTAAGCACTTTGAAGAAAAAGGTTGAGGACCTATTGTGGGGTCAGGGTACCTAATTTAGACTAAGGGGTCAGGAAAAGTCTTTTGTAAAAAATAAAAAATTAAGCAGAGTGACCTAAATATGTGAGAAGTTAGTCTAATAAAAATAGAGGTTTTCTTCGTTTTCAAGTTTTCTAGGCAGAGATCCTGGGCCTTCTTTACATGCTTGCCAATTATTCGTGAGCAATCTTATCCAGTCGTGTGGCTTTAAATATCATCGAAACACTGACAACTCCAAATTTATTATATGACTCACACTTCGCTTTGGAGCTTGACCTGGATATTCCATTACTTACTTGACATCTCCGCTGAGATGTCTCAGGGATCTCAGAAATATCTCAAACTAGTAAGTCTCCACCCCCCACCCCCACCTCCAAATCTCTTCCTCCAGTCTTCTCCCTCTTGGTAAGAGATACCTCCCTCTATATGTTTATTCATACCAGAAACCCAATCGTTCCATGACTTCCCACCCCCCATTCCCTCTCACATACTATTATCCACACTAAGTCTTGCCAATTCTACCACAAAAATGTATCTCAAATCTGTTACTGCTCTTGACACTGCTTCTACACCAGCATCTTTTGCTTGGATTATTGCAAGGGCACCAGTGAGTGCAAACTCAACACATGCGTCTGCATACAAACCACAGCTGTCGAGCCACAGACAATAAGCACGTCAGTCTCAGATGGGTGGAGGAGACTCTTTGAGCTAATATTTGCAAATATGTCATGGCGTGTACTTTACACTTAATATTATACAAGTGACTTGGCAAAATTTCTTTATCAATAACTTGGTATTAATTTCCCATTGGCATCTGATAGAAAGGGACAATTTGGAGAAGAAATATTTCGATAATACCTGTAGAAGTATTGATCTAGTCATTTCACTTGCCATCTATGTTGAAAACGCCAAACTGAATCTCTGATTAAAAAATTCAGTCTCTAATTAAACACCAAACATATTTTAGCCACAAGCTGTACAGCTGCTTAAGAAATTTAAACACCATTTTAACAATATCTCAATACACAATATTACTTCAAAGTTTAAAGAACTTATTTCTTTTTTAAAAAATGAAACCAGGGGTGCCCAAGTGACTCATTCAATTAAGCCTCCGACTCTTGATTTCTCTCAGGTCATGATCTCACCGTTCCTAAGATCAGGCCCCATGGTTCATGATATTAGGCCCCACGTGTTGAGCTCTGTGCTGACAGCTTGTAGCCTGCTTGGGGTTTTATCTCTCCCTCTGTCTCTGCCCATCCCTTGTTCATGCCCTCTCTCTTTCTCTCAAAATAAGTAAACTTTTTAAAAAAGTATCCAAAAAAAAGTAAATAAAAAATGAAATGAAATTGTTAGACAAAATTGTAACTTAATTCATTTACCATAATTTACTTAAAAATTGCTGTTACCTTTTCTGTTAGTGCCTCAGGCTGTTTTAAAAAAACCACGTGATTCAACGGAAATAGATTAATCCTTGCTGGGCCTTTGATTTGGAGTGTTTTTTTTGTTTGTTTTTTTTTTGAAAAATAGCCTTTGAAAACAATCTCAACTTGTGACTAAGAATATTTACCAGTATTTAACATCAGTGTCCATTTGCAACAGGATGTGGGGAAAGTATAATCGCAAGATGAATTTTGCTGCATTCTAAGGTAGAAAGTGAAACATTTTATGGATATACTGATCAATGTTTATGAAGGACAAAACAATTTATCTATGAAATAGGATAGAAAGCTTTAATAAATACACAATTACTACTGTATATAAGACCACTAATTATCTTTATAAAGCACAATTGTGGAAGCTGCTCCATCATATAATGGCTGTGCCTTGTAATTTGAGTAACCTAATCTTCATTGCCTAGGCTCTCCATTCAAGGACTTTAGAGGTCGGCATTATTCGTATTTGTTGTGAGAGTAGACAAGAGGAGTTTTATCATGCTTTGGATTTGAGATAAGCTATGCCCAAAGAAGTTCAATGGTTTGTTGCTCTTATCAAAACATTTTCCGTGAAGTTGAGTTTAAGTGGTAATGTCAAATATAAAGAAAGGGCTTCGGCGCCTCCTCTTCTTATAAACAATTGTGCTTGATCTGCTAAATGTGAATTAAGATTCATGGTCTCATCCAGTCCTCTTAGAATGTAGACCATTTCTAGACCTCTTCTTGTGACAAAAAGGTGGCACTTCTTTATTTTGAACCTCTAAAATAAGGGGTGGCTGGGTGGCTCAGTTGGTTAAGCATCCGACTCTTGATTTTGGTTTAGGTCATGAACTCATAGTTGATGCGTTCGAGCCCCATATCGTGCTCTGTGCTGACAGTGCAGAGCCTGCTTGGGATTCCCTCTCTCTTCCTCTCTCTCTGCCCCTCCCCTGTTCTCTTTCTCTCTCAAAAAATAAGTAAACTAACTAAATAAATAAATGAAAGAAATGAAACCCCTAAAATAATGTGGTAATGTCTACTTATTCCAGAGTTAGTCTAAATTAAAATATGTAAGTACTTCAATAGTATTTAATTTTTGAGCTTAAAACATCTGTATGCATTTAGTTATAGAATTATTATTCATTAGAGGAGTTGAATGTTGACTTTTACAGAGACTGTTATTTTCTTAAAGCCATTCTTTATGCAGTGGGCTACATTTTCCCACTAGAGGCAAGAATTTTGATCTTGCAAGGTACACATAGCTGTGAAACATTTCTGGTTTTTTACTGACATACAGAAGGGAAGTAGATGGGAGAAATTAAAAAAGGATATGTATCTTTTTTATTTTTTTTCTACCAGACAAGTTTGTTTCTCTTTCATTACTTTTCCCACCTTTATCTTGTAGTGTGAGATTCAAAGGTTACAAAAAAATTGAATTGGAAATCTTCCAACCCACATGCAGCTATCAAAAGATAGACCTATTTTATTTTGAAAAGAGCTGTTGACTGTAACCTAACAATTCGCAAATATATTTTACTGCTTCTCTTATTCATGACCATATCTTCACGTTTGGTAGTAGAACATTGGTTGTATTGATACAGAATAATGAATACTTTCTTGTAGACCTACTACATATCTTATGGTTTGATTTCTTGACACTTGGATATATTCCTAGGGTTTTGCTTCCCAACACCTGGTTGCTTTCTGATCCTGATTACTCTATAAATCAGGAATAATGTTTTTTAGTCCCTAAATTTTTAGTGTTGTATTCTAATCCCTTTTACGGTCCTCATGTTTTTATTAAAATGTAATATTATCTCTTTTAATTGATTTGCCTCCATAGAAGACACCTACCTATTCTAGTTGTTCAAGCTGATATGCGTCCTTCCAGCTACTCTCACATGGCTTGTAACAATTTTGTTTTGCTTGCTCATTCCAGGGAGTTTGGAAGGTATCAAGCTCTGGTAATTAGGCTCTTAGGGTCTTTTGCATAGTGATGGGTTGACAGGAAGCGTAAGATTAAGTAGGAGTAAAAATGTTTGGACTTTGGGGAACAGAAAACCTGTCTAAAGGTCACTTAAACAATAAGGAGAATATCGTTTCACGTAACAAGAATTCTAAAGATAGGGCAGTTTCAAAGTGGAATAATTCATTGATTCATCAATGGCATCGGTTTGCACAGAAGTTTTTCATCTTTTCACTTTTCCAAATTCCAAAAGTGTGTTGTTTGTCCTCCTGGCCAGGTTATTTCTAGGTTTCCCATGTAGAAGACAAAGTCCAGAGGCAGAAAAGGGAAATTTCGGTTTCCACATGTCTTGTTAGAAGAAAGAAATCTTTCCCAGAGGCCCCATTGGCTTTTTGGCTAGAATTATGTCACCTAACCCAGAACTAATTGGTAAATGAAATGGAATATCATATTGGCTTAACTCGGCAGTGTTTTATGGAACCTGGAGACACTGAGATCCATTTAGGGAGTTCACAAGGTTAAAATCCTTTTCTCTAACAATGCTAAGATGTCATTTGTCTTTTTCACCCTGCTGGTGGTGTAAAAGGAGCAATGGTAACAGTCACAGTTGTTTAGTACAAATCAAGGCTGGGGCATCAAAATGTGCTGGTAGTCATTGTATGCCTCCCTGGCAGGCACTCATATAAAGTTATGAAGTTTGCTGTCGTTTTCTGGTCCATACTGAAGTGCTTTTGTTATTTCAGTCACATACTGTGCGACTCTTTGAGTCGTGAGTTGAAATGGCTGATTTTTGCATGGAACGCATTTTTTTTTTTTAACATGAAAAATGGACAAACAAAATACTGTTATTCAGACTTGGGTATTTTGTAAACATTTTCTTGAAAATGAACAGAAGTAAGCCTGTCACTTTAAGGAAAACAACTGACAATATATGTTGCAAAAGATATAAATTCAAGCTTTCAGGTAAAAATTAGAATAGTAGATAACTTGTATACACTACTGTGAGCTTGATAGTTTCCCAGTACTTAAACATTTTTCTGATGATAATAATGGTGATGTTACGAAAGTGATTTTTTCATATGGTATGATAAAAGGTGTCAACATGTGAAATATCTGCATAATTCAGTGAGCCAGTATTTTCTCAATGACCATTGCATGTTGCAAAATCACTCATGGGTAATAGTTCCATTTAAAGACCAAAATAGACTAAAGATTTAAGGTAACAGTACACGATTTCATTGATATGTTTTCAGATTGTACATTATAACTAACCTTTGAGGAACTACCACTTTTGCGTTTTAGTATTGTATCAGAGAAGACTATCCCAAATTTTCTGAAGATGCTATTAAGATACTTCTTTTTGTTTTCTCCAGCCATTTATTTGTATGAAGCTGGATTTTCTTAATGTACTTCAACCAAGACAACAGATTGAATACAGAAGCAGATATGAACATCTATGTTTTCTATTAAGCCAGACTTCTCAATTTTTTGCCTTATTTTGAGAAATATAGTTATTTTCATTAAAATTATTATTTATATTAATATGTAATGGGTTTATTATTTTGATTTTTAAATTAATATATTTATTTTTTATTTTCTAAAATGGTAAATATTGGTAGACACAAGTCACATAAATGCACTTGGCTTTAAGAGTATAAAAGGATCCTGAAACCAAAATGTTTGAAAGCCACCTAGTTTAGACCAATCAAAGATTTACCATTTGGGGCTTAGCTACAGCCTCCCCCGTATACAAGATTTTACGTTGTCTCAATAACAAGGTAGTTAATGGCTTGATTAGAAAGCAATGATCTACCATAGTTAAGCTGAAGGAGAATTTTCCCAGGGCCATGTGGCAATCAGCAAACTGTGACCTATCATTCAGAAATGTTGGCAAAGGGTTCTCAGGTCTCAGGGACAGGGACCTCATACTGCAATGCTCTGGGCTGTCAGATTCTAGGGGAAGGCTTTCTTTAGTGTGGCACCTGAATGGCTCAGTCAGTTAAGCGTCCAACTCATTTTCAGCTCAGGTCATGATCTCATGGGTTCGTGGGCTCAAGCCCGTGTAGGGCCTAAGCCTGCTTAGGATTCTCTTTCTCTACCTCTCTGTCTGTCTCTCAAAATAAATAAAATAAACTTAAAAAAAAAAAACAAACTAACTCCATATAGGAAATGGACAGAGGAAATTAGTTGCCTTTCATGCCCATTGGAAATCACCCTGCATCTCTGCTCTGGCCCCCCAGAAGAGTCGTGTTCCTTGTCCCAAGATGGGGATGCCTGTTTCTTTCTCAAGGAACATGAAACAATGACATTCCACATCACTGTCTCATACCAGAACTGGAGATCTTAGCTGTACCTGGGCATATCTCCAATCTCCACAAGTCAGCCAAGGCTGTTTTGATTGATGAATTGGTTAGTTATTCAAAAAAGTTAATGCATTGAGAGTAAAGGAAGCAGGTAGAAATAGAATCAAACAATATTTGTATGAAACCAGAGAGGATGATGGTAAAGAAAACAGTCCTTGAATATATGCTACGCTGTCATAGATCATTGGGGGAAATCATAATGCTCTTAGCCATGACTGAGGACACAACAGGAGCCACAGAACTAGGGTTTAAAAAGAGGGTTTATCCTTTGAATATATTGACTTTAATGTTCCTGAAAGTCTGTTGGTAGAAATATGTACTAAGCAGTTGGAAATATGGTCTGACCTTTAAAAGAGAGATTGGGCTTAGAATTACAGATCTTGGAATGTTCAACATGAAGATCACAGTTGAAGTTGTAGGAATTGTTAAGATTTCTTTCCCCTGGACAGATAAAGTGATAAGACCAGGCAGTCAAAGGTAGAAATTTTGGGGGTGGCTCAGTTGGTAGTGTGTGCAACTCTCAATATCAGGGTCATGAATTCAAGACCTTATTTTAAAGACTTTGTTTTTATGTAATCTCTACCTCCAACGTGGGGCTCGAACTCATGACTCCAAGATCAAGCAAGGGATGCATGCTCTTCTGACTGAGCCAGCCAGGCATCCCTACTACAGCCTTAGATATATAGAAAAATTGTAGACAGTGCAGAGAGTTCTTATATACCCAATGTTATATACCTAGTTTCTCCTGTGAGCATCTTACATTGATATGTTATTTTTGTTACAATGAACCAATATTGATATGCTATTATTAACTAAAGTCCATAGCTTATTCAGATTTCCTTAGTTTTTGCCTAATGTCTTTTTTCTGTCCTAAAATCCCATCCAGGTTGCCACATTACACTTAGTTGTCCCATCTTCCTAGGCTCCTTTCGGTTGTGACAGTTTCTCAAGTTTTCCTTGTTTTTGAAGACCGTGACAGTTCGGGGAGTATCAGATATTTTGGAGAATGATCCTGATGTTTTTCTCATGATTACACTGGGGTTGTGAATTTTAGGGAGGAAGACCACAGAGGTAAAGTGTTACTTTAGCCACATTATATCAAAGGAACATTCTATCAACATAATTTATCACTGTTGATGTTGACCTCGATCACCTGGCTGAGTTGGCATTTGACCAAGTCTCCCCATCCCACTTTCCATACTGTGCTCTTGGAAAGGAAGCCATATGTATACCACACTCACGGTGGGGAGTTATGCCCTCCTTCCTTGAAGACAGAGTTTCTACATAAATTATTTGGAATTTTTCTGCATGGGATATTTGTCTGTTCTCCTTCACTTTAAAATCTATGCATTCATTTATATCAATATGGACTCTTCGATATTTATTTTATCCTTTAGGTTGTAATTCAAAAATGCGTTTATTTTGTTCAAAATGTTCCAGCTTTAGCGATTGTAGGTGATTTCAGGGGCTTCTGTGTCTGTTTCATATAGCCCTGTTCAACAATGACTTTTGAGATAGCCATTTCACCAGTGTGGTGGACACAGTATAACAGTGTGTTGAGAGGTAAATAAATAGTAAGGCAGTGGAGCAGGAAAACAGATACATAGTGCCTCGAATCAAGGTGAGGCCTAATACTTGTCTTTACAAGTCTTCAAGACATTTTAATACCCTAAAAACACAGATAGATGAAAGTCCTGGCTATCCTAAAGTGTTAAAAAACACCCAGAGTAGTTAAATTGGATGAACATTGAAGACGCCACTTAAAATTTCTATCTGATGAGACTGAGAAAATAGTTACTGTCTGTTCTTACTGCTTTTATATTTGCTGAACCCTAATTTTTTCTTTTAACAGAGAGTAGTGTGGTAAATGTTAATTATAATGTGGGTATGCCAGAATTTCTGATGTACTCCAAACTTCTCCAAATGCCAGCAGTGCAGGATTACAGAGAAAATAACTTGATTTTAGGTCTCATTGAAATTCTTGCAAAGACTTGATCTTCAGAAATGCTATAAAAATGTTTTCCAACAAATAGGTAATATTTCTCACAGTGAATATCTTCTAGCAGTAAAGGAATTTAAAAATATTTAGAAGACAAAAGTTGTGTTCTTTTTGTTTTCTGATCATTTCCTCATTTTAATTGACTGATGAAGTTTAAAATTTTACAGGTGACAGAAGAAGCAAGAGAGGGTTGGGAGGTGTTGGTTGATAGGGTTTGGATAGCTTAAGGACAAAGAGAGAATATTAATTCATAACTTCCCGCACACATATTATTTTCAGTCCTGTTTCATACTTCGGGTCCAGAGAAGTCATTTCCAGCAGCCCTTCGACCAGTATTTACTCTATATCTACTTTGCACCATGCAATGTGCTTGAATCCAAGGACGCTGCATTGAATAAGTCACGATTCTGCTCACAAGAAGTCAGTGAGTGTAGAAGGATAGGAGAGGACAGGAGTATAGTGAGGATAGGAGACCCGGTGGGGGGGGGGGGGATAGAAAAAGAAACCACACAAGTTTAGCACATGCAAGCTATGTGCTGTGCGTGCAAGCGCGTAGAAGGCACAGCTAACCCAGAATTGGTTTGGGAAAGGAAAAGGGTGGGGAACCTCCTCATAGTGATAACTAAACTAAATCCTGAAGGACAAGGATGAGGTAATCGGATGAAAGAAGGGGAGTGGGTACAGAGGAGAAGTGCACTTTAAGCAAGGAAAAGTGTAACATTTAAGGGAGTAACAAGTCTTTTGGGATGGGCAGATCTAGATCATAGAGTTCTAGAGCTGCATTGTCCAGGAGAAGTACGATGCAAACCATCTCTGGAATTTTAAAAACTTCAGTAGTCACATTAAGAAAGTAGAAAGAATCAGGGCATCTGGGTGGCTCAGTTGGTTAAGCGCCCGACGTCAGCTCAGGTCATGATTTCACCGTTGGTGAGTTCGAGCCCTGCTTAGGGCTCTGTGCTGACAGCTCAGAGCCTGGAGCCTGCCTCAGATTCTTTGTCTCTCTTTCTCTGCCCCTTCCCCACTGTCACGCTGTCTCCCTCTCGTTCTCTCTCTCTCAAAATAAATAAACATTAAAAAAATTTAAAAAAAGAAAGTAGGATGAATCAAGTTATATTACTTTTAGTAATGTTTTAGACTAATATATTTAAAAATGTATCCTCTCAGCATCTAATCAATATGAAAGGTCATTTAATTTTTTTTAAACTTTTTTTAGGTTTATTTATTTTGAAAGAAAGAGAGTGTGAGTGGAGGAGGGGCAGAGAGAGAGGGAGAGAGAGAGAATCCCAAGCAAGCCTCGTGCTGTCAGCACAAATCCCGATGTGTGGCTCCATCCCACGAACTATCAGATCATGACTTAAGCTGAAATCAAGAGTCAGGCGCTTAACCGCCTGAGCCACTCGGGCACCCCAATATGAAAGGTTATTAATGAGACATTCTTACATTTATTTTTACCAGCATTTGAGAAAGCTAATGTGTGAATTACACTCAGAGCATGTCTTAAATTGGACTAGCCACATTTCAAGTACTCAATAGCCACTTGTGACTAGTGGCCACTCTATTGGACAGTATAGCTGTGGAGTGAAGTGATGAGAGATAAATCTGCAGAGATAATATGGGGGCAGATTAAGTAGGATATGGTTTGTCAGTGAAATTATTTCACCCAAGGGTGATGGGAAGCTTTGAAAGTTTATGAGCGGGAGTAATCGGATCAAATTAGTGATGACTGCCACTTCCCTTGTGGGGAGTGGATTGGAGGTGGGCTTGACCAGAAGCCAATATATGAGTTTTAGGCAATCTATGATAATATCTTACCTAGGGAATGACTTGAGTGTGGTAAGAAGTAGGAGTCAAGAGTCATAATGGGAGAGTGAATGGAGAGGAGACAGGAGCAGCTACCTCACTTTTGTTCCCCACCCCCCTGCCCCACCTTGGGAGGACGGTACAACCATTTTGAGAACTAGGGGAAACAAGGGGAAGGATGGCAGGATTGGGAGACAGTGTTCAGTCTGGGGCATCTCTAATTCTGAGAGTTGCCTGTGAGACATCACATGGAATGTTGGCATCTGAAAACGGAGATAGATGTCACCAACATATAAATAGTAACTGAAGCCATGGGGTTAGGTAGTATCACCCAAAGTGAGTGTGTAAAACGGGAATTCTAAATCCTGAATTTTTTCTAAGAATTAACTGGGAGATAATTTAAAAATGCATATTTTGGTCTCCATCCCCGAGATGCTGGGTTACGTCACACTAGGGTGACGTTGGAAATTGCATCTTCAGTAAGAACCATTAGAGTCTCTCATGCTGATGCAAGTGATACTTAAAACACTCTTTACAAACACTGGTGTAGAGTGATAAATAAGAAACTGCCTACATTTATGGAAGTTTAGAGGACAAAGCCCTTGAAGAAGATAGGAACCACTAGAGAGGTTAATGAACAATCAGAAGAATGCTATTTGCTATTAAAATGGAGAGGGAACCAGGTGCTTACCCGGAGGGGATTGAAGTTCCAGGTGGGACAGTAGGCACCACTTTACTTGGTGGGTCAGTCAGCCTGGGAAAAAGGAACCACCCTTTAGCTATTTCTTAAGCTGTGTGTCCTGGGCATATCTTCTCAACCTACCACCGAACCCATCAAATTCCCTGAGTATTTGAAGGAGGAAGTGGTTAATCATCTCAAAAGGAGCAGAGAAATCAAATAGAATACCAGTTGGAAGTGAGCACTGAGTTTAGTACCTAAGGTCATTGGTGAGCACTTGGATGGCCCGATAGGGATGGAAGCCCAATTTCAATAGATGAACCGATAAAGTGGGTTGAGTCAATGTATAAAAGGAGTCTTTTTGGAAACCTTACCTATAAAAGGGAGGAAAACAAAAGCAGTGTGCATAAATGGATGTTAGCTTAAGAAACAGTAAGAGATACATGCCTTTCTTCTGACTCTGTCCATCCTTGTTGGCATTTCTATTGTGTGGGTTGATTCATACCGTAAAGCCATGGGATTTCTGTCGATGCTTCATAGAATGTAGTTATTAAATAATACTGTGATTATACATTCAAATATTGATATATATAATCATACATATCAATCAGTCAAATGATATTCAGTCATACTGTCACCTCTTCTACTAACTATTGGAATGAATAAACCATTTTGCAGAATAACTGTAGCCAGTTACTGACAGTTTGAAAGAAGTGCCAACCTATGACAGGTTAGGACTGGATGCGGGAAACAAAAGAAAAGAAAGCAGAAGCCTGAACCTGAATTTCTCAGTTTCCGTCCTACCTGTCCTCGACCAGCCAGTCATGCATCTTTGGCAGAGCCTGCCCCCCCCAGTCCCAAACTGGTGAGATTCTAGAATCACTCAACCATGGTTAGTCCACAAGGCAGTTCATCTATCTCTGATAAACAAGAGCCTCTCAGAACTTCACTGTTGCAGTCATTTTGTGTTAGTGGTTGCCGCCCGCCTCCTCCTCCACACCGTACGGGTTAATTTAGAACGGACTGATTACCAGTCACCAAGCTTATTCTTTAACAATGTTGAATATCGGTTTAAATGGTGCACAAATGCAGTAGATATTTAAAACATGCTTTGTTTCCAGTATGAATGTGGAGAGTTACAGAGTATAAAATTCAAACCAAATGAAGTATAAATAGGAGTGTCAGAGCTTCATTTCTAAACATAGCTGAAAGTTCAATTGGGTTAGATGCAGATTAGTGATTTTTTGTTTGTTTATTTCTACCAAACAGGGTGGGTCTATTTTGGAATGAAGCCCAATAATTTAAAAGACACATTTGTATCACTTTCATGGTGTGCACAGTTTGCCTCACACATGACCAGTCTAACTGCTTCAAAAAAGTGCCAGGCAGGGGTATGACAGCATCATCTTGGCTGATGTCACTACTGAAATATTTTGGTTATCTCGGAATGGCTCCAGCTACAACACTGTTATTCTACATTTGAAGTTGTTATACAAAAACAGAAAAAAGTGACTACTTCTGAATCATTTGCAAAATTACATTTAAAAACTCTAGAATTATAAAATCATGTATGTGCTATAATTTGTTCTAATTCCTTGAACATTACAGAGACAAGGTAAGTATTATTTGCTTAATTTGCTTTTATTACAATGTTTTATTTTTTACTGTTATTGTGGAGTTTTTAAAACACAAAAGCGGAGAAACAGTAAAATGAGCACCCATATAACCATCATCCACTTTAGCAATTCATATATGAGTAGTCTTGAATCACCTATATACTCCCACTGGATTATTTTAAAGCAAATCTTAGACATCTTATTGCATCCATAAATATGTCAGTGTATATATCTCTTGGGGTGCCTGGGTGGCTCAGTTGGTTAAGCATCCAACTCTTGATTTCGGCTCAGGTCGTGATCTCATGGCTTTTTGAGTTTGAGCCCCATAGTAGGCTCTGAGCTGTCCCTGTAGCTGGGGATTCTCTCTCTCTCTCTCTCTCTCTCTCTCTGCCCTTCCCCTGTTCACACACACACTCTCTCTCTCTCTCTCAAAATAAAAAAACGTTAAAAAATTTTTTTAAAAATAAATAAAAGATACGTTTTTTAACGTTTTATTTATTTTTGAGACAGAGAGAGACATAGCATGAACGGGGGAGGGGCAGAGAGAGAGGGAGACACAGAATCGGAAGCAGGCTCCAGACTCTGAGCCATCAGCCCAGAGCCCGACGCGGGGCTCGAACTCACGGACCGTGAGATCGTGACCTGAGCCGAAGTCGGATGCTTAACCGACTGAACCACCCAGGCGCCCCCAGACTCTTCTTTTAAGCACAATACTATTATCATGCATTAAAAAATAATTCCTTACTATTAAAAATCTCCTGATTATCTCATACTTGTTTTTATAACTGGATTCTTCAAATTAGGAAAGAAACAGGCTTCCATATTGAAATACTGTATTTTTAATGTTTATTTAGCTATAAATTCTAGACAAGAATACTTGAAACGCTTCAAACGCATTTCAAAACACATTCGTTGGTAGATACTAATTAGGAACATAATTGAAAAGAGATTATTTCCTAAGTGATCATTATAGTTTCCAACTTGATCTTCATTTCAGTAGCAGAAATAACACCTGGCCTGAGACGGGCACTGGAGCCCTCTGACCCACTTTAATGTCACACACACAGATTTCCTTTTAGGCTTTCTGACCTTGACTTTCAAGCTTTGGTCAAAGTCCTAATGGACATAATTACATATTGGATCTAGTACTTAATTAATAGGAGCCAATCTCTACAATTTAGTCTCTGAACTAAATTGAACAAACTCCCCAGGGCTTTAACAGAGCAAAATAAGTTGGAAATTTACATGGTTCTCTTGGTACCTGATTTCCATTTCCTACTCCCCCTTTTTAAACTATATAGCTGTAAAAGCAAAATTAGAACATAAAAGATGATACAGATAATTCATAACATTTCTCTTTGATGATATACCAAAGGTGCAAATATCTTCCAAGTGTGATTCCCCTATAATAAAAGTTTTTTGAAAGAAAACAAAGTATCTCTCCTGAAGAGTTTGGTTATTTTGCAATCAGTATCAACTGAAAGGGTGAGCATACATTCCATTTACATTTGCAACATTGCTAATAAATCAGGTATCCTAACATAAAAGTCTAAAGAACTGAAAAATAGGAAGAGGCTCATATTAGAACCATACTCAAAAGCAGCCACTCTATTTCATGCAAATTCTAGAGAGTTCAAGTAAAGAGTAATAGTCACACAGGGATACACACAATTCATCATAAACATATTTATAATGTGTGGACTCTCCACCCTTAGAGGATGGAAGGCTTTCTTTAGAACTCATATTCTGGGTCTCTCAGGACATAGCTCCCACACAAGTTAGAACTGGAGAACACGTGGCTTTAGTATGCCCAATGTAGAAGCCTCCGTTTACTTGGGTCTTGAGAGAGCTAGGGAAGTGTGAATGGATGGGATTTGGTCTTGGACTTGAATAAGCCTGGCAGTGCCATTCTAGTAATTCAGCTACTGCTATCTTTACAGCATCAGAAAAATATTTTTGTTGGCAAAAACAATTTGGTCCTTAGTTTATTACCACAGGATTTGAGACTTTAGCAAGTACATTTTCTTCTCTCTCTTTCTGTTTCACACATGCAACACACACACACACACACACACACACACACACACACACACACACACAAGTGATAGTGTGATAGTTTAGTGGTTTAAGATCAAGGGGCTTTCAGCTTGGACTGTGGGTTTGAACTTTAGCAAGTCCCCAGCTGGGCAAGTTATAGACCTTCTCTGCAGCTATTTTCTTATCAGCAAAATGGGTATAATGAGAGTACATAGGGTTGTTTTGAGGATTAAGTTAGAAAATGTATGTAAAACACTTAGGTAAGTTCTGACACCCAGTAAATATTCAATAGCTGTTCATTAGTAGTGGTAGTAACAGTATTAGGATAGAGGAATTAAAAAATGCTGATACCTTCCCCAAATGCCACCACTATTAATGCAGTTTACAAACTACTTCTATGTGTTTATTTCTCCAAACATAGCATCTCATTATGTGTCCTTTATTATGCTATACCTGGCAGTCCGCTCATTCAGAACAGAGTCATTCAAGGCACTTATGTTGGGACTTGAGTGGACTTTTTTGTTAATGACAACTCCCATGGCCCTTTGTCTTTAGTTAACTCTGGTTAGGGACAAAACACAGTTAAAGACACACAGAGAAGCGGGGGGGGGGGGGGGGAGCAATGGGGAGAAGGGAGACAGTCATTTTAAAATTGATTAGAACTATTAAGGAAAGGAATAGTATGTAATGAGAGAATCATGGTAAGTTAGTACAGGGAAGAGGGTTGTTGAGATAGAGAAGCCTTCTTTGAGAACGTGAAATCTAAAGGATGAGAGAGTTTCAGGTAATCCAGATTATCCTTTTTAGCTGTAGAACATTCTACTTTATAAATACATTGTGAAAATTACTTTTTTTTTTTTTTAAGAAAAACAAATTTCCAATCAGATGCCATTAATGCTGGACAACCAACAGTGATACTCTGTTGTAGGCAGTATTTTTTGACATTCTACTGTCGTCCATCCTAACAACCTTTTGTTAGGTAATTGATGATAATGGTGATAGGGACCATACTGTTGCTTCGGTTATACGTTATTAGATCTCAAGGATATTGCAAAGCATTTTGCCTATATTATCTCATTACCTGTATTAGTTCATTTAATCTTAAAAAGCAACTCTGGAGCACTTTGGGTTGAATATGGCAGATGGAACATAACATTATCTTTTCCTCCTCAACTAAAAGTCATACACAAAAAAAGAAATAACAAAGATACAGCTGTAAAGACAGAGAAGGAAATGGGCAAGAGTAATAAACAGTTTGAAAGGTAGAAAGGAAATAGTGAACTATTTCCTTAGACAATTTAGCCCTTGGGGATGGGAATGGTAGGACGAAGGATGCCTGTTGGGTCTAGCATGCCAGAAACACTTGAATTGCAAGCACTGGGCCCTTATGAAAAAGGAAGTGAATGGTAAGCCTGGAAACCAGGGGGTGTTTGAAAATCTATGTAAGGAGCAGACTCTCTGATCTCCCAGATTATGAGTGTGCATATTTAAGAGAGTTAAATACTAACTTCCTTATTGAAAGTCAATAGCAGATGCCTCAAATTGATGAAGTGGCAGGATAAGCATATTATTGTAAAATATGGAGGTAAATCCCTAGAGAAAAGCTCAGATAATGGAGGGCTTTGTTCTGGGAGGTAGAATACACTGCTGTTTGTATTCTACATTAATTTTTTTTAAATTTTTTAAAATGCTTTTTATTTATTTTGAGACAGAGAGAGACAGAGGGTGAGCAGGGGAGGGGCAGAGAGAGGGAGACACAGAATCCGAAGCAGGCTCCAGGCTCCGAGCTGTCAGCACAAAGCCTGATGTGGCGCTCGAACCCACAGACTGTGAGATCATGCCCTGAGCCGAAGTCGGACGCTTAACTGACTGAGCCACCCAGGCGCCCCTACATTAATTTTTTTTTTAATTGTGGTTAAATATAGGTAACAAAATATATCATTTTAGCCATTTTTAAGGTCTAATACTCAAAGAGTACATGAAGCTGAATCCATTAAACAATTCCACTCTTTTCTTGCATCTAGAAATGAGGTTTTCTTAGCATCTAAGGTAAAATAAAATGGAATGGATTTAATCATTATATTTGTTTTTGTTGTGGTAAAATATACATAGAATTTGCCATTTTAACCATTCTTAAGTACATCGCGTTAAGGACATTCACAGTGTTGTGCAGCCAGCATCACAACCCGTTTCCAAAATTGTTTCATCATCCCAGGTAGACACTGTACCCATTAAACATGAACTCCCTCTTCTCTTCCTCACCCCATCCCCCCACCCCAGTACGTGGTGACCTCTGTTCTAGTACTTTCTGTGTCTATGAATTGCGTCTTTCCTAGGTGTCTCATAGCAGTGGAATCATAAAATATTTGGTTTTGTGTCTGACCTACTTCACTTAGCATAATGTTTTCATGATTCATTCATATTGTAGCATGTATTTCTTCCTATTGAAATTTAAAGCTAATGTTAATGTATTACTTTAAAAAATAGTAAAACAAACAAAACCCTGCAAAATACTGCTCAATTTTTAGGTATTGAAAATGCAGCTGAATGATCAGGTTTAAGAAGGGCCTTTCACGGCCACAGCTAGCAAGTTAATGGAGTTGGGGTTCCAGTTTGATTCTATCTCTACGATGCTTATTAAATCAGCAAGACTTCTTTATCCATGATTACTTCACACATGGATTATTGCTATAACAGCTTCCTAATACATTAGTTTTCTATTTCTGCTGTGACATGTTACTTCCAACTTGGCGGCTTAGGACAATACAGATTTATTGTTTTACAGTTTGTAGGTCAGAGGTCTGACATGGGTCTCGCTGGGCCACATTCCTTCTGGAGAGACCCATTTCCCTGCCTTTTCCAGCTTCTAGAGGCCACCCATATTCCTCAGCTTGTGACTTTCTTTCTGTAGCAACATTGCATCACTCTGACCATGCTTGCACAGTCACATGGTCCTCTGACTTACCTGTCTCCATCTACTTGTGTGATTAAATTGAGCCTGCCTGGCTAATTTGGGATCATCTCCCCATCTCAAGGTCAGCTAATTAGCAACCTAATTCTATCCCCAATCTCTACTTTGCTATGAAAACTAACATATTCACAGGTTGCAGAGATTAGAACATGGATATCATTTGCAGGGGTGGGGGGAGGCATATTCTGCCTATCAAACGAATCATACTTGCTACTTCCTTCTTACCTGTGGTCGTGGCACTTGCTGGTTTAAAATTCTTCAGCAGCTCTTAATGCCTTCGGGGTAGCATTCAAACTCTTCTGTATGGTACACAAAAACCCTGCTTACTGGCCCTGTCTCATCTCTTCCAACACCCCATGTCAAAAACACGCATCAACACCACGGGTTTCAGTTCCCGGTTGAGAACCACACTATTACTCATTTCATTCTTCTGCTTGCATTTCTCTGTCCTCTGTTTCATTACTTGGCTGTTTCCTACTAATCCTTAGGTCAGACCTTGGATGTCACTTCCTTTCTGAAGGCATTTTTGCTTTTGTTGCCACGGCAACCCATACCTATCTCCAATATAGCACTTTCCATACTGTACTGAAATTGCCTCCTTCGTTATCTCCTTGACTGGATTGTAAGCTTCTGAAGGGCAAGAATTCTATTTTGTTTGCCCTTATTTCCCAGCTACTTGACAGAGTGGCTTGCAACATAAAAGGAGCACAGAATTTTGCTTGAAGATATTTCCAACCCTTAATTAACACTTACCTCTTTTTTCCAAGTCTCCAAGGGAGGCTTGCAGAGGATAGAGATTCATCTAAGGACTGGAGTGAGTGTTTAATCCCCTAAGTGAATTTCACTTTAAATCTGCTGGGATATGTTTGCCTGCACCTGACCAATTCTTCATTGATGAGCAAGTTCATAGCTCACTTTTCCATGACTAATCAAAATTGTTAACATACACTTGATTCTGCTTAATTTTTAATATAACTTTACTGGTATAAATAAATACTTGAACAACTACATCAAATCACCATAAAGAGGGGAAAGCTTTTCAACTAAATGTATAACCAGATTGGCTAATTAACTTTCTAATTTAAGAGACTGTGGAATAAACATCTCCCTTGGAATTGATTCAAGCTAGTCAAGCTGAAAGATAAAGCAGAAAAGAACAAATGTTCACATTATAAGTATCTTGAAACGTTTTTATTCTATGCTTTATTCCATTTAAAATTTCCATTGACCTGCCACATTTATAGACTGAAAAGCCACCAGTTTAAGGTTCTACAGATTTTTTTTTTAATTACCAACTTTTGCAGAGAAACTAATATAGATAACCTCACAAAAATAAGAGGCAAGGTAATGTAAGGGCTAAGAGCATAGCCTCCGGAGCCACACTGGTTGCACTGGAGTCCTGGGTCTGCCACATGCTCTGTAACCACCTTGATTTCTTCATCTGTGAAATGGGCATAATCATATTTACCTTGCAGGGCTATACAGGGTTAAAAGAAGTTATCATATTTAATTAATCAACACATTTTAAACTATACATCTTCATGTATTTAGGGTGGGAAGAAAGACACTGAAAACTAATTCCCTAGAGAAAGCAACTGTCACTGTAATTGGAATGAAACCTGAGTGTGAGGAAATCCTTGGAAGCTGTAGGTGAGATCATCTATAAGGAAGCAAGCCAAGCATAGTGGGTTCTTAATTATTGGGCACTGCCAGAATCATTCCTCAAAAAACAGTAGGGAATATCTAGAACTGCCCTACAGATGTGAAATGGTAACAAGAGGTGGTGTACGGGATTCTGTGAAAAATGCAAAAGTGACTTATTCTAGTAAAAACATAATTTGAGCTGTACTTAGAAATAGTGCAGGGAAAATCTGGAAATCCCTACAAGCTACTCCTGTTTTGACAATTCATTTATTGTCTTCCCTAATGTTTAGAATTTAGTTGCATTCCTGCTGTCAAACTTAATAAATGAAGATAAGCAATATTTGTTAAGCTAAACCAAATTATCTTGATTTTAAAAGATGTATTTGATTGGTTTCATAAATGTCAGGTGTGAAATGGGTCTCATTATTAATTGTCTTGGAATCTCTAGGCAAGATTTGAAATATGCTCTCTTGTGATGACATTTTAAATGAACTTTAAAAATGAGTTTATTAAGTTTAACCAGTTAAACAAATGAACCTGCTTTAAAAAATATTTGCATGGTAACTTACTGTTAATTCAGTTCCATGTTGATAATTTTCTTTAAAGCGTAACCATCGCCAAATCCTCTTCAAATTTGCAATATTCATGTGGATTATTTATGTTGCTCTTTTTATTCCTTTGGACTGGGAGTGAAGATTTGGAAAGTTGATTTTTTGCTGTGCTTTCAGAGTTCTAAAGGATCCAAAACGGCTGCCTCTTGGCATCTAGGCCCCCAAGCTTGGTACAAACTTACCAAACCTACTGTTTTCCTTCATCTTAGGATTTTCTGAGTGAACAAGACGGGCTAGGAGCAAGATTAAGAAGATGGGAATTTGTCTAGTTTTCCTTTTGTCCTTTTGTACCACATTACCCTTGGGAAACCAGATGATCATGTTTCCTCTCTCTTAAAACTTCCTCTTCAGAGAAGATAGGAAAAAAATACACCCTCACGGCAGTATAAACAATAAAATAGTGGTAACTTCCTTCAGGGTCAAAGTCCCTTTGGTTTCAAGACCCGGGAATAAAGTTCTAAATGTGGAATCCCAGGGATCGGTGAGCACAATAGACTAGGTCTGGGACAAGAAGTCTTCCTGGTACCATGTGCGCAAATGTGTGATGTGCCTGGTACCCTGGTTCCAGCTGCGATCTTCTTCCTTTCATTCATTCATTCTTCCTAGTGGTTCTTCCTATTTCTCCTAGGCTAGGTCTCATTCCTATTTTCGAAAGCACTTGCCATGGCAAATCAGAAGCTTTAAGCCTCTCCCTTATTGTCTTTCTTCCTGTCTAATACTAAAGGCCTTTTGTTTGTATTGCAATGAACTGAAACTGAAGGATCTAACTCGGCTAATGATAGCATCCTCTAGGGAAATGATATAAAAACTGACTTTTCTACTGGGGGAGGGGTGTTGTTTCAACTGTTTCATTTCTCCAATCTAGTTTCGTTTGTGCAGGTCACCTGAAACTCATTTTATTGGATAAGCCTACCAACTTAAAATGGTCTCACCTGACAGGGACATCAGTCAAATCTTGCTCACCGGGGTGGGATTGGTTCCTTTTTCCCTTTGTGTACCCTCCTCAAAGTGATGGGCTCTGTGGAAGAGGATGGCCGTGTCAGTTACATGAGTGTTGCTCATTAGAAATGGCTACAAGGATAGCTATGCTCCTACAATGAGCACTTCCCTGTAGATTCTCACAGTCTATCTTAATTTTGGGAATGGAGAGTCTTTTTTTTTTTTAATGTTTATTTATTTTTGAGAGAGGGGGGCGGGCAGGGAGGGAGGGAGGGGCAGAGTGAAAGGGAGAGAGAATCCTAAGCAGGCTCTGCACTGTCAGCGCAGAGCCTGGTACAGGACTCGAACCTACCAACCGTGAGATCATGACCTGAGCCAATATCAAGAGTTGGTTGCTTAACAGACTGAGCCACCCAGGTGCCCCAGGAATGGCGAGTCTTTAGATGAGATGTCAGAGACATAATTTCTCAGGGGATCAGGAAAAGACTGCCCCACAGATTCCACTTCCCATCCTGACCCTGGGTTTGACATGTTAGATGTCACAGAGTGCCTTAGGTCTTAAGGAACAAAAAGGGGCATGCCCTTTACATTTCTCTGGCTTCGGATCTGGAGCAGGGGCCTCTATCTCCAAGCTGAAATACATAGTCTCCAAACGTGAGTAGACAGTTGTTAATTTTGAGGCCTAGGTTTAGAACATAGTCCTGATTACTTCTTTTTCATTCGTGAACACTTGTTTCTGGTACTTTGTACCGCCTACCTGAGGGCTGTACATCTGTATAATTTAGTCTTACAGGTTCTCTTTCCTCAAGGCATAACCCTGTCTGAACCAAACTTGTTTGGACATGTGAAAATTGAGAGTTTAAACTGAACATGAATATAAGTAGTTTTCTTTATCTTTGGTTATTACTAAACTTAATTCATGGAGAGAACAATTGTTTGAAAGGTCTGATGTCTTAGAACTGGTTATGTTCTTTACACATTTAATTACAAGTTCTTAACTTTGTTGTTGATAGTCACTGTTTTCCCCTTTACTAGAGGGAAACCAAGTTTATGTCACAAACTTCCTTCAGTCACAACTAAAGATGGAGGTATGATGTGTGGTTCTTATTTTCTCTCTTTATTGCAGCTCTTTTTTCTTTTTTCACTTATTTTGAGAGACAGGACTAGTCAGGGAGAGGCAGAGAGAGAGAGAGAGAGAGAGAGAGAGAGAGAGAGAGAGAGAGAATCCCAAGTAGGCTCCAAGCTGCCAGGTTGAGCCCGATGCGGGGATCAAACTACAAACCATGAGATCATGAGCCGAGCCCAAGTCAGGAGTCAGAAGCTTAACTGATGGAGCCACCCAGGTGCCTTATAGCTAGCTGGTTCTTTTCTAATCCTCTGAGGGGCAAAAAGTGCCATCGGATTTATTATATCATGCCTCACAAAGGTAGGTTGGTCATGCTTAAAATTTTAGATGAAATGAAATTGTGCTTGCAGCAGTGTGAATAAGCAAAACAAATGAGAGGTAAACCATTTACACGTAATTCGTAATTCGGTACTCTGTCTTCCTCCCCAGGCTTTTGCAAATCATCTACACGGTTTTTATAGTTCAGGTGAGCTTCTTAATGAATCAAATGAGGTAGATAGAAAAAAGTAACCTTTTTAGAAAGTTCTGATTCTAAAATATTAGAAATCTCTTACCCTGACACATTCCTTGTATATAAAATGGACAGAAATAAAACCTACATTATAGTGATATTTTTGTAGCACTCTCCATTGTTTAACTCAGCGGGTGATTTTGGAGTAGGCCTTCAACTCATTTGCTGAGATTCCTTTTCCCAGTAGGAAAAGTAATATACTAGTTTGCAGCTCATTTACTGAACGTAGTAATTTTACTCTAAGCCCTGCCCTACTCAGAGTGGGTATACTTGATCATATATGAATGTTTGGGTAAGTGTATAGAAGTGGGAGTAGCCATGGTCTATTTTCAAGTAGGTTTATCCTACAGTTTTATGCAGGTATATTTATAATATGTAACAATTAGTAACCGAACCAATTAGAATGGAAGTCTTTGATAACAGGCTGTCCTGTAGGTTTCCTGCTTAGCCAGGTCTTAACCCGTTCATTCCTGAAATGTGGGAGGTCTGGAGAGTCCTGGGAGAAAGGGCTGGTACAGGTACAGGCCATAGGGGAACTGGACTCAGAGCTGTGGCTGTTGAACAACTTGTATGGAGGTATCTGAATACATGATGAATCAGTTCAGCTGCACTTGTGTGAACCAGCTGAACAGTAGCCTTATATAACTAGAAAGCAGCGTGGGTACCCTAAAATATAAGGAATGTAAGTACTGTATTTTATTGATATTTAGAAGAAAGACATTACATATATTGTAAAAGTGTTCATAGTAATGTGGTCAATAAAATAATTATGAGTCTTAAAACATAAGGGTAATTGGGAAGCTTTTAGTGTTCTTGACCTAAAAGATGTACTATACTGCTTTTATGAAATCTAAGGACTTAACTTCTGATTATATGAGATCTAAGGACTTCAGAATAAATTTAGACCAATTTTCTTAACCATGAATCTGAGGAAAATGGTCATTTTCTCCCAGCTAGTGACTATGGTAAGACTTGAAGCAAGGACTCAGACTTAATCTCTTCCCTACATCTCAGGACTTCTCCTGTCTGTGAAACTGGCACTAGTGGGGTCAATGGATTGGCTTTCCCCAGACAAGAAAAAAGGGATATAAGAAACTTAGTACCTTGGCAGTCAGTAGGTGTTTATTAAGCACCCAAAAGATCTTTGCAGAGATACAAAACAAAAAGAAAACCTTGCTTCACGGAGGTAAATATGCAGAATAGCAAGACATGTAGCCATACTAACTGGGTTTCAATTCCAATTCTCCTGTCTGTGATCTTAAGTCACTTAGCTTCCTGTGCCTCAGTTTCCTGGGGTGGGATAATAATGTCTACCTCACTGTGTTATGAGCATGAAATATATATGTAAAGCACTTAGTAACTGATCCATCGTAAGACTTGCTATTACTATTGATCACGGTTTTATGCACTCTGCTAGACATCAATAAAGCACCCCCAGAACTCATTCTATTAAACAGATCTGACTGGATGCAGAAACAGGCACACCAGACAGAATACAGATAAGCCTCACCATGAAGATTAAGTAACTGTAGGAAGCAGAGTAATAAAGCAAAGAGAAGGTGTCCAGAGCCACCTTTCAGGAAAATATGGGTTATGAATTGCTTAAGAAAAGGGGAGGAGACAATTCAGGTGGCAGGTATGCTGTGAGCAAAGGAATGGGAGCAAGAATGAGCACGAGGTAGGCAGGAGTCCGTGGAATTGCTTGGCTGGATCAGGAGTTTTTGCCGTTGGGTGTTAAGAAATAATCAGTGAATTAGGTAGTAGGAAGTGGTGGAAAAGCTTGGGAAGTTGCCAAAGTCTCAATAATTACTATAAGTGTTGGACATGCTCTCTGAACTCAACTTTTTCTTTGAGGTTTGAAAGGCCTGCAGGAAGTGCGCTTGAGAATAAATTGTGGGGTGGAGAGCGAACTATGCAAAAGGTCTTGCGCTTAGCGCTAAATACGAGTTCCCTTTTGCCCTAAGAGACCGAAAGGTTATTTTAACAAAGGGGAGGGGTTAAGTTAGTGTAGATGTTTAACTCACGTACAGATAAACATCTTAATTTATCGATCTGAAACCTTTTGGCTAAAGCGTTTGCGCTTACAGTTTCCATTACTCATCCGCCTCCCCAGGGCTGCAGCAACCGACATGCAAAACCGGGATAAAAAGCGAGTGGTAAAGGGCGCTCCACGCATGCGTTAGAAGCCGCCCCAACTCCCCCGCAGCGTCCTTTCTTGGAACAAAACTACCGCGGAGCCACGGGGCTCCGCAGTTTGCGTAGACTCGAATTTCCTACTGCTCGCTCTGCCCGTGTGGAATCCCGAGAGTGGTGCAGTTCCCCTCCGCAAGTTGCGTTGTCCGAAGTGAATGGCTGGGTGGTGCGTGTACGCCCAGAGCGTAGCACCCATAGGCGGACGGGGTGCGGCTGCGCAGGGACCTGAGTGGGCCTTGTACGCCGGTAGCGTAGGGTGGTGTCTGACGCGCGGGCCTCCGCGACGCAGTTAGCGCAGCTGGCTTTGGTGAATACACGATTTGGTGCAGCCGGGGTTTGGTACCGAGCGGAGAGGAGATGCACACGGCACTCGAGTGTGAGGTAACTATAAAACCCCGATTTGTTTACATTCCCTCCCCCAGAACCGGCCCCATGCGCGGCGGAGACTGCGAGTCCCGGGACGGCGGGGGGGTAGAAAGGGAGACGAGAACCGGGGAGTCCGGGCTGGGTCCCTCGGGGATCCGGGCGCTGCAGTCGGCGGCGGCGGCGGCGACGAGCCGGAGCAGAGCGCGCGGTGGGCTGCGCGTGGGGCGCCGCGGCTCCTCGTGTGCGCTCTGGACTGCCGCGGGGTTGGCGGCCGGGCAGCCTTCGTTCCGCGTGCGGGGCCCCGCGCCCGACCCAGCCTCCTGTTGAGGCCGGGGATTCGCGCGAGGAGTGGGGGAGTGACCGCTGGGCGGGCGAGCGGCGGTTGGGGGGCTGCGCGCGGGCGGCCCGGGGGCCGAGGATGGCGTTGCCAGAGGAGGCGGGGACCCTAAGGCCGGAGGGTGGGAGGATCCGCAGTCAGGCCTTAGGGGGACTTGCGGCGGCGACGAATGCCTCGATTTTTCCTGTCCCGTCCTCCCCTCCGGTGGGGTCGGGCGAGGAGCCCCCGGGATGGAGCCTGGGCGCCGCTGTTAGCTGGAGGCTAACGGACGGTGGCGCCTCTGCTCCTGCCGCGGGAGGCCTCGTGGAGGCTTTCCTCCCCCACCAACCGAAAAGCCGAGGCGGGACGCGGGGGAGTTAACATCGAAGCCGGCTGGGGTCCCCGGAGCTGAGGCCTTAGGGTGGGGCTGAAGCTGAGTCGGTGGGGGGAGGCCGGGTGGGCCCGAAGGCGGCGTGGCGGCCCGGGCTTTGTTCCCGAAAGCCCTGCGGCGAGAGCGAAGTGGTCCCGGCTGGGGAAGTGGTAGCAGAACCGCCGCGGCCCCCGCCTGGCTTAGGGGTCTGCTCGGCTCGCTTTTCCCTTGGGATCCCCGATCGCCCCAGCTAAGACGGGGCCCTGCGTGGGCGCGGGCGACGATGTGGAAAGTCTTCCCGTGGCTTGTGTAAAGCCCGGTTCACGTGGGAGCCTGTCCACATGGGCTGTCTTTTAGGAGTTGGGCGCGAGGAAGAAGTAATCAGCCACAGCAGCAGCCCTCCTCGGAAGGGTCGTTCGCTCAAGTCCCTGTAAAAGTGACATAAAGCACGTAGTTTTTTTAAAAGCACGTTGTATATACTGGTGGGGCGGTTTTTGTTTTGGTTTTGTTTTACTTTAATGTCTTTTACACTGTTGAGTGCTCTGGTTTTACCTTGAAATTGAGTCGTTCTCCATAGAGCAAAACTAGCATGTGACAGGTTTACGTAATTAAGAACAAATAATATACTGGAAAAGATGGAAATTTAGAATGTAGTTAATTGTAATGCACTGAAAATCTTAAGACTTTATGTACTTTTTTTTTTTAAGGGACTTTTCCTACAGATGTTGAGTATGAGTCACTTGTTCTAGATTTTGGGGGGTCCATACTAGACCACTCACATCCCTATACTCGCTGAATATTCCAGTAGGGAGAGAGAAAAAGTGTCAGTGACAAGTGGTATGAAGGAAATAAAACAATATACTGGAGGGATTTTTTTGTTTTGTTTTTTAATTGCTCGATTAGCCTCAGGATGATGATTTTTTAAATGTGGAGTATATAGGATTACAACAGAAACCAACTGTATTGAAATAATCAAAATATTAAATATGATGAAGTAATCCATGCTTTAGTAGAGCATTAAATAGGAAGAGTAGTTTCAGGTCTAAAGCCTAATTTTAAACTAGGACTCAGTGGTCTTTAAAGGACTTAATGTGTATGATTTTTTTTTTTTTGGATAAACTATCAGGTACTGCATTTACTGTGGTTTTGCCTGCATTCATAACTGAAATAACTAAATTTCAGAGATTAAGATGAGAATAGTATTTTTTTATCCAGATTCACAAAACAATATTATACACAGACTTCTGGTGAACACCCCTGTGCAGGAGTGACTTTGGTGCTACTTTAAAATAAGAGCTTCTCTTAAGAGGTGTCAAATCAGTAACTCGTGTGATGAGCTGTAATTGTTCTTCCCATTGCCAATTTATGTTCCACAGTTTACAAGCCAACATGTTTCTTCCCCTTTTTGAGCACCTGATTTTGAAGTACTTTTAGGAGGCTTCAAATTTGGTGTGCAAGTACTACTCTAGGGGTTTTTTTTTGTTTTTTGTTTTTTTAATGTTTTATTTTTGAGACAGAGACAGAGCATGAGCAGGGGAGGGGCAGAGAGAGGAGACACAGGCTCCAGGCTCTGAGCTGTCAGCACAGAGCCTGACACAGGGCTTGAACTAACTCACCACGAGATCATGACCCAAGCCTAAGTCAGATGCTTAACCTGCTGAGCCACCCAGGCGCCCCAAGGGTGTTTTGGTTTTTTTTTTTTTTTTTTAACTGATTTATGGAGAATAGGATATAGGTGTTAGAGCAAGGGAAATTATTATAAATTATTATTAAAGGGAATTTACTTTGCTATTCACCTCCCTCAAGCTTTAGCCAGTATTGGAAAGAATTTAAGGCTTTGGAGTGAGACTTAACGATTCAAAACTATGACCCATTATTAACTAGTTTGGTTACTTTGAGCAAGCTGCTTTATCATAATCTTTTATCTATGAACTTGTGCTGAAAAAACCTACCTCATGGGTTTACTGTGACCTTTATAAATGACATTATGAAACAAAGAGCTGCAGAAAAACTTAGTTCGTTTTAACTTCTTTTCTACATACAAATGTTTCAGTTTTGCATTAGTTGAAGGACTGCTTTATGTCTTTAACTCTGATAACTTGGTTACCCCCAGAATGAGATTTAATGGTCTCTACTGGGCTTTTGCCAAGGATAGTTACCCTATTGTTGTTGTTACTTATATGTAATAATCCATAGGTTTTTTTTTTTTCCTGCCTCTCAACATTTTTTTTTAGCTTACAATTACATGTGTACATCTTGTTTTCCCTGCCTGACTAAATTTCTGACTTGGGCACATATTCCATAACTTTCTGTCACATAGTGCTCATGACACGTTATTCAGTGAATGCAAAGTTTGCTTGTCAACCTCTTTAATCAAGTTTAAGATTTTAATTGAATGTAACAAAATTTAAACTTAGTATTAGTCCAAGGAAATATTTTGGATAAAAATGTCATTCCTGGTCTCTGTAGTGCCTACTTCAATGGAAATGCCATGGGTTTTGCTTTTATCAAAAGGACATCAACACGAGTGCATTTTTTTTTTTTTTGTCATTAGTGCATTTTAAATTGATACAAGATAAATTACCCGGTAGAAACTGGAAGTATAGGTATTCAAAACAGAAAGCTATCCTTTTTCCTTTATAACAAATTTTATAACCCTATAAAGTCATCTCTCATTATACTATAATTCTCATTAAAAATATACTAACTTTAGCTTGGAGTTGACGTTAGAAGAATGCCCAGGCTGTCCCAACAGCTTGATGCTGCCGCCTAGTGTTTGATTTCCCTTGAAGTTTTCTTGAGCTTAGCTTCTTCACCTTCATCTTCTGAAATAAGATCTATTTAATTTAGAATTAGATTCCTTAGTGCTGGATTGTATGCAGACTACAGTGGGATTTCCTCCACCTGGTTAGTGTTGCTAATAAGATGGGCATGGTCATTTTGAATTGGTTAACTTGATTGCTTTTAGCTGCTAGTTTTACAAGAATGCAGCAAGTTTTGGGTGGAGGTAAAACTGTATAATGTCAAGTTTCCCTGCAAAAATAAATGTGATATTTTTTAAAAAACAGGAGAAAGGTGTATGTTATAGGTGTATTTTTGAAGTTAGCTTTGTATATGAATAACAGCAATTTTATTCGTCTAATCTGGGTTTATGGTGTGAAAAGTAATAGAAAAATTTGTTTTCTGGCTTAATTTAGTCCCATTTAGCTTTGTACTGCCTTGACTGTACTGAAAATAAAATTTGAGAATATTAAACACATGGTGAGTGTTTTTTTTTAATTCAGGTTTATTTTGAACTATGATTTAGAATGATTTCTGAAAAATCTCAAGGATCTGTAATAACCACAACATTTCCTGTAGTCCTATAAGGTTTCAAATTAGACCAGTTACCAGTATTCTCAACTACATTTTTCTTTTTCATTAATTTCTGTTTATAAGTTCTTTGAGTTGACCATGCAGTGATTTTTGAATTTTTTCCAAAGTAAGCAAATGTATTCTCAATAAAAAAGTTACTACACACAGAATATTCAAAAATGTACTCAGGTATGAAGGCAATTTACAACTTAAATTGTGAGGTGTTAAATAACAACAGCATTGAAATTATTTCCAACTGTTTAAGAAACCATACTTAATGTTTAGACATGTTAAAACAATTCTATCAAATAGTGTCAAATTTTATTTTTCTATTAAAATGGTTTTTTTGGTTGATAATACAGGGATTGGATATTTAATAGGTTTTTAATACTTGATTTTTTCATGTTAAAAGATGTTATTAGGGGCACCTGGGTGGCTCCGTCTGTTGAGCGGCCAACATTGGCTCAGGTCATGATCTCGCGGTCCGTGAGTTCGAGCCCCGCGTCGGGTTCTGTGCTGACAGCTCGGAGCCTGGAGCCTGCTTCAGATTCTGTGTCTCCCTCTTTCTGATCCTCCTCTGCTCATGCTCTGTCTCCCTCTCTCAAAAATAAGTAAACATTTTGCTTCAGATTCTGTGTCTCCCTCTTTCTGATCCTCCTCTGCTCATGCTGTGTCTCCCTCTCTCAAAAATAAGTAAACATTAAAAAAAAATTAAAAAGATGTTATTAAAATGGAGTGGTGGTGGTGGGTGGCAGTGGTTACAGGTTATTAGTATAGGGATAAAACCTAACATATTCAAGTATTTAAATTATTTTAACTAAGAGTTAGTGGTAGATGATTTTATAATTAGCTAATTTTATGATTGTATTTTATAATTATTCATTATATTGTAGATCTTTTACTGCTGAAAGGGAGATAGGAAGTAATACTTGTCCTTGCATTAACATTTCTAACAGCCGTGTTTACACTTAATAATGTATACCCTACTTTTGGGGACCATCCATTCCATTCAAAAAAGAGGTTTTGGGGGATTAGAAAAGTAAATCAGAATGTTGTAGGAAGTATCTTTATCTTACTAACATAGTAAGATTATGTCATGGGACCAGAAATAATAAGAATTACTATGAACTACATATCGAAGAGTTATTTTTAATCCTGTAGTGATTAAGACTTGTCTGCCATTGATCACTTCAGTTTCTAGATTTATTTTCATTCATAAGAAATTAGGAAACCTAAATGGTCTTCAGTTGTAGTAATCATGAAGATGTATGTCCCACTGTCCCATTACTTTAATGTCTGTAAATAAAAAATAGTTTCAGTGCCCTCACACCCATAAGCTTTTTTCTGATTATTTCACTTTACATATTCTGTGAATTTTTGAGTTTTAAACTAGTGGTTTCCCCTACAGCTGTCTGCTGAATTTGTAATTTAAAAAAATGTATAGATTAAGTCAAGTGTCAACAAGCTATGGCTCATGCACCAAATTAGCCTGCTTTTGTAAATTAAAGATTATTGGAAAACAGCCTCTTCATTCACTTAACGTATTGTGTATGGCTGCTTTTGTGTCAAAATGGCAGAATCGTGTACTGAAGAGTCTGCACTGCCCGCAATACCTAAAATGTTAATTATTTGAATAGCTTTTTTAAGTCTGCCAGCCCCTGGATCCAGTTCTTAATATTGTGTAATTATTTGATGTGTTGCTGTTATTTAAAATAGTTAAATTTTCCTAGAACCTATGTGACTTAAAAACTGGTAGGAAGGCATTCGAATAGAAATTTGTAGGTAATGATGTGAGTTCTCATGTGTTTTTAACCTAAATAGTACAAATGCTTTTTGTTTCTTGTCCTTGCCATGTTTCCTCTATATGAGGATTAGCGCCTTTCTTATGTTTGGTGTTGGAATATGAAGCCTTTGGCCGTCAACCTTGGGTTACCACCTAATTCTGTCAACCATTTCTTAGGTAGCATCTCTTGCAGTTTACCTTCTCTAATTTAAAAGGTGATAGTGTCTTCCTTGTATCTCCTTCAGAACAGAAAATGTGCCGTACTGATTTTTATGCCTTAACTCTTTTTTCTCCTCTCCCCTCCTGCCTCTGATAAAGTAACTTTATTTATTGTATACTTATAGGCCTGTGAACAAATGTTTTGGTATAATAACTCTGAAGATGAATCATTACTTTATTCTGATTATATGCAAAGAAGTATACTTTGTGCTATGTGGTTTTTTTTTTTTTTTTTTAATTTTGAGAGAGAGAGTGTGTGCTCACATGCGTGTGCTGAGGAGTGGCAGAGACAGAGAGAGACAGAGAGAGAGAGAGAGAGACAGAGAGAGAGAGAGAGAGAGAGAATCTTAAGCAGACTCTATGTCCAGTAGGGAGTCCGATGCAGGGCTGGATCCCATGACCCTGGGAACATGACCTGAGCCGAAATCAAGAGACAGGCGCTCAACCAGTTGAGCCACGCAGGCACACCCTCGCTATGTTGTAGAGGAACAGAACCTTTTGATGGAGGCGGCTGTGGAGAGATTGATTTTATATGCCTTATCAAGATATATAGAATAATATGAGTAGGTATTACATTATGAAACAATGAGATCAGTAAAACAATGTTAGAAAAACATATCTTGTGTAATTGTAATGTTTATTACGTGACTGTAAAATTATATAAAAATGTAGAAAAATTAGGTAGTATATATTCTGTATATTATAAAGTAGTGAGATCATGTTTTCCATTCTAGTGTATCTTTTTTAGTGTAGAATTTCAACTGACTTCATAACTTGTTAATGTTTGGAACACACTTTTTAAGATGTTTGTTTTAAGTTAGGATACTCTTAATTATTTTCAAATGAAGTGCCAGTGAAAATAGAAAGTTTATTTTCAAGAAAATAATCATACCAATCTAATAAAAATGAGGAAGGAAGTCAGAAAGATCTGCTAAAATTAAATAATTGTAAGATTTTGGGAAAAAGGTGCTCTTTAAATTCAGTGTAGGGGTATCTGTGCCGCTCAGTCAGTTAAGTGTCTGACTTCAACTCAGGCCATGATCTCACGGTTCGTGGATTTGAGCCCCAAGTCGGGCTCTGCTGAGAGCCTGGAGCCTGGAGCCTGCTTCAGATTCTGTGTCTCCCTCTCTCTCTCTGCCCCTCCCCTGCTCATGTCCTGACTCTCAAAAATAAACCAACATTAAAAATATTTAAAATAAATTCACTGTGATATGTAATTTAATTTACAATTTATAAAACAAACATAGCTTTTCCTAGGAAGATTTTTGCCTAAATACAAGTACTTGAAAATTTATTGAAGATAAAATATAAACTTTCTTAGTTAACAAATAAGTATATGAATATTATATGTTAGTTCACTTGATGTTTTTTCCCTAAAAAAGAAACAAATTTAGGGGTCATGTTAATTTTAATTGTAGGTGTTTTGTTTTGTTTTGTTTTAAGGAAGAAAATACTAAAAATAGAAAAAAAACTTCTTAAATTTTAGAAACCATTGAAGAAATTGAAAAAAATTCATAAGTTTCATTGCATGTATATGAAAACATCTATACAGGAAAGGGAAAACATTGTAATCAAATAAAAAGACACTGCACAGAACTGAAGATATTTTTTTGTAGAATATATGACCAAGTCATATTATTTAAAAGCTCGTATATGTTGGTAAGAATATTGAGACACCAGGAATAATTATAAAGTATAGATAAAAATAAGGCAAAATCTTTTATTCCAAAATTAATAGTACCAAGTACTAAAGAGAATGCAATGATCATACTGCTGGTGGCAGTATAACCAAACTTAATTTCTCTAGAAACCAATTTGGAAATATGTAACAAGACCTGAAAAGTGTTAACATTTTTTTGGTAGTCTTTCCCTACATCTTGGAATTGCCCAAGCAAGTAACCAAAATTAATAGCACAAATTGAAATTATAATGATTGCGTATTGTGATTAAAACTCTACAAACAAATGCTTGTGAAACTCTTGAAACTGTAAGTAACTCATTTTCTTCCACATGTGACAAAATGTGATTTTGTTAACAAAAGCTTAAGATTTATAATTGCTGGCTTTTATTTTTAGGTTTTTTTTTTTTTCCTTTTTTCTTCTTCCCCAGTGACTAATTGCACCTTGAGTGATTGCAATTCGGTTTATTTAAGCATATTTTTAGTTTTATTCAGTCAAAGTTTTACGTGAATATAAAGTATTAAATAGTCTGTGAGGATTTTAGGGAAAAGGATAAATAAATCAGTCCCTTGTCTTCCTTCTTTTACATTCTTCTGCCTAGAGAGACAAGGGACTTCTTTCGTTTCATTAGTTGATTATCTTGCTAATTCACTGCTATGTCTCCAATGTGTCCATTAATTCTTGTTGATTTTCAATTTAAGTCATTTGTTTAGTGAAGGATGAGGATTTAGCACTCTTCCTCCCCTCTATGTACCTTCTCCCATTTTCTATATCCCTTTTTTTTCAGTGCAATTATCCTGTAATTTTGATTTAGAACATTTATATTTTAATGACTATAAATTTTATAATACACAGCTATTACAATAAACTTATTTTTTCTTTTCTGCACAACTATGTTTTCCTGGCATTATTATTAATTTCTTTCTTTTTTTTTTTTTCCTATGTGCCTGTATGTCACAAAATCTTTCTCAGCTCTGTATCTAAATGTAGCTTTGTAAGAAAGGGAATGTGCCCTAGGATGACTGTTTATAGAATGATTTGTAGTTTTCTTATATGTTGGACATTGTTAAACCTGATAATAAAGATGGATTGATAATTGATAATGAAATCGGTACTTTGCTACTAAAATTAATATCTTCAGTATTTGAATTACATTTTTGTTAAGATTTTATTAAATGACAGAACTGAATCTTCACTTTGTTCAACAATTAAAAGGACCTTGATGGCTTAAAATAACTAGAAGCACACCTAAAATCACACAGAAAGCTTCCGTGGTGGGGATGAAATAGCCTGCGCCGTCAGCATCATTAAAAAATGTTATAAAAAAATGTAAGAAAAAATGTTGTAAAAAGATTGCCCTGGACATTCTGTGTGTTGTTTTTGTTTTTGTTTTCGTTTTCGTTTTTTCCTGTCTTCATGGAAAGGAAGGATTATTTTATTGGCAGTGCTTATGGATAACAAGCTGGTGCAAAATAAAGGACATGTAACAGTGATACAAAGGAAGAGTCAAGATGAATGTGGTGATAAAAATTTGAGAGTGGCAATAACTATTCTTAGAATGAAGGCAACTGCCAGTGGTGATGAGTCAATTAGGTGTGTGTGCCTCATTCAGGTCCTAAGGTTAACACTCTACATCCTCTTCATGCTGCATGTTATGTTGGTTTATATGCATTTGGAGTGAAAGCGGTTGAAGTCCGTTTACTTCAAGGGTAACTAAAATCATAAACATTTTGGTAGCTTCAAAAGGCATCACGGTATTTTGTGACTGGTAAAGGCCATTACATTCACTAATGTCAGATCAAATATTTGTTCTTTGTATTCACAAGCAGCAGAACAGACACAGGAGTATCATAGGTGGCTTTCAACAGCATGGTTCCAGGCTCCCTGTAATGAAAACTTGAAAAGCAGAGACTTGAGATAGACTTGTTTTGACATCAGTGAGAAAATGTAGGTTTGCACATGAATGCTTAAATACAATAAAGACGGATTTGATATGTTGATGCCTGGTTTGGTACATTGAATGAAGGCTCAAATATATTTTTTTTTAATTTTTAATGTTTATTTTTGAAAGAGAGTGTGAGTGGGGGAGGGGCAGAAAGAGAGAGAGACACAGAATCTGAAGCAGGTTCCAGGCTCTGAGGTGTCAGCACAGAGCCCAACATGGGGCTCAAAGTCACGAACTGTGAGATCATGACTGGAGCAGAAGTCAGACGCTTAACTACTGAGGCACTCAGGCACTCCAAGGCTCAAATATTTTTATTCTTTCTCTCTTGGTAAAAGTTATTGAAATGGTAGCAGCACTGAATTATGCCCAAGCTCAATTATAGCATGCATCTAACTTTTTGTATGTATGAATCTTAGTGGAAATATCAAGAGATTGTTGGAACTGTGCTATTTTGGGAAGAGCTACATTGGCATTCCAAACTAAAACTATGGCATTAGTAGGTTAGGTATCTGGTGAAGGGAGGAATGAAAAACAAACCTTGAAGCTAGGACGATTTTGCTCTTCCTGTTGAGAACTCATTACTGAAGTAGATTTATACCTTGAGAAGTTATTTTTTTCTTCTGCCTTGAAAAGTTTCATGATGTCAATGAAACTGGTATGTTGTGATGATTCTTTACTACTCAGGTTCTAGTGAATTGGGTGCCTCTTGTAATCTTGAATTGGTCTTGGATGTACTAATGCTGCGTGTGCTCTTGAATATTTTTGCACTTGATCTTAGCCAAAAGGCCGAGAAGCGATTGAATATTTTTGATAGCACTCTTTAAAGGAATCAAAACAAAGGGACTTTTTCTCCCTGCTTATATACTTTATGAAAGTTAAGTGAAAGATACAGAGTCACATCTAGTGGTAGTAACACTGTAGGTTAATGTGCTTAATTGTTTTACAAATTTATATATACTTGTTTTACAACCTTTTATATGCATTAGTTCAATTGATGGATAAATGTAGGTGCTTTCCCCCATTTTGCGGATTAGAAACAGTGACAGTACTGGGATGACTTTAGAGGCAAAGGTTTCTGGCCCCTGGTTCTTTACTATGTACAAAAACATTATTCAACGGGAGTATAGCAGAAATGTGACTTAAAACTGGATCCTTGTTATATTACTGTTAATGCTACTTGCACTTAAATAGCATTTAACATCAGTGAAATGAAAAACGTTTAGAGGTCTTACCACTTAAAAAAAAATACACATTTTACTTGGTTGTCATAATTACTGTGAAATAGAACAGGAATTAATATCCCCACTCTTTAAATGGTAATTAGACTTACAGAGGTTAAGTAATTTGCCCAGCAACTCATAGCAAGTGAGTTGGCAGAGCCAGATCTCTATTTTTGACTCCTAGAGTAGTGTTTCTGCAGTATGCTAACAGTCTCATTGCTTCTCAGCCATTTTGTGTGTACTGCTGTTGAATCACAGAGGGAAACTAAATTGTTATCTGACTACCAGTATTGATAAAGATTAATAAAGTCATTCAGTGGTATAAGTGTCAGTTCGTGTGATTCAAGATAAAAATAAAACTAATTTCTGCCATTATTTAAAGAAGTCCTGTAATGAAACCCGTAAAAAAAAAAAAAAAAAAATGAAGTCCTTTATAAAATTGAGATACCATGTACATTTATTAAGTGGATTTTCACATTGTTAACTTTAAAGCATGATAAATTTATATAATCCAGGTTGGGTGTTTTAGTGATTTTTCTTTTGTTTTCTCCTTCATCGATCTTCAAAATACCAATCTAGAGCATTGAAATGGCTAGTTTTAAAACCTTGCTAAGCAATTTATAGTATTTTTCTTATTATTTTGTGATTGTGTTGTGTGCGTATGTATGAGAGAACAAACAGATACAGATCAAAACTTTGGATTCTTTCATTTGGTTTTCATTTTTCTTTTAAAAAATACCAGCTTGAGTATTTTTTTTTTTGAGTATTTTTTTTAAGTCAAATGTTGAGTGATCATACACAGGATATACTACATTAGTTGGCCTTTCCAGTAACAGCAACCTATTGTTGCCAATAGAATTATTTTAGTGTTTATTAGTTATTTTTCTTATGTCAAGCAATCATTTTGTTAACTAATCTATTGATCATCTTATTGACTTTGTAATATTAACTGTAAGTTATAGACAATTTGTTTTCCCTTTAAAAGTGTTCTGGTAGGATACACTGGTAATTATCTCAGTGTTCTCTACGTTATTTTAAAATTTTTTTTTTTTTTAACGTTTATTTATTTTTGAGACAGAGAGAGACAGAGCATGAACGGGGGAGGGTCAGAGAGAGGGAGACACAGAATCTGAAACAGGCTCCAGGCTCCGAGCTGTCAGCACAGAGCCCGACGCGGGGCTTGAACTCACGGACCGTGAGATCATGACTTGAGCCGAAGTCGGCCGCTTAACTGACTGAGCCACCCAGGCGCCCCTCTACGTTATTTTAAAATATGCTGATGTTGTACAGAGTCCTAGACATTCAAGTTAGAGGACTATCACAAACTTGAACTATCACCTTGATCATGTTGTATATCTTCTCTGGGTCTTAGATTTCTGTGTGTAAAATAAGACTGTTTAGCTAGTATACTTAAGTATCTTTTTATCTTAAAGTTTCTATGGTTCTGTTATGTCTGCCTATATGAAATAAAGTTAATTGTCTTTAGACAAAATATCTATAGAAATATAATGTTAGCAATTAGTATATATTTCAGAGTTTGTTCTTGATATAGGTGTTTTATTTAAAAATTTAAAAAGTTGTAATTTGGCACTTTATTCAGGAAAAATTATAATTGAAAGCCTATAATTAAAGATGTTTGTAAGCTTTTATAAAAGAGCTTGGTATGGAGATTATCAGCCCTAATTACTTATGTTTCTTTTAAGTGTAGTCATATAGTGTTTTTTTTTTTTTTTTTTTAATATATGAAATTTATTGTCAAATTGGTTTCCATACAATACCCTAGTCATATAGTTTGTTAAGTAAGATCCTTTGGTTACCAATAATACCTTTTTTCTTTGTGGTTAAGAAATGGATTTTCTCTTACATTATTTTTAAGTGCATGTGACACTGGTAAAATTAGGTCTATAGTTTATGTAAGTATCAGTATATTGGTTTTGAAAATGTACTGTTATTATATAAGCTGTTATCATTGGGAAAAATCAAGTGAACAGTGCATGGAAACTGAACTGTTTTTATAACCTATTATCTTAAATTATTTTAAAATAAGTTAAAAAATAAATTTGTCTCTGGAGATGTTTAAATATAGGTCTGTTTCTACAAGCTGTATATTGAGGATTTTACTAATTGGAAATTGAAATACACTTTTTTTTAAGGTTTTATTTTTAAGTAAATTATATAGCCAACATGGGGCTTGAACTCACAACCTCCATAGCAAAGGTTGTGCGCTCCACCCACTGAGCCGGCCAAGCGCCCCTGAAGTATATAGTCTTTATATATACTTTACATAAGGATTCTTAAAAAGTATATATACTTTACATAAGGATTAAAAATTGTTTTCTCTCAAATAAAACATAGCTCCAGCAAAGTACCCAAATGTTAAGTATAAACTTTGACAAATTTTCATGAAGTGAACACACCCATGTAACCAGCACCTAAGAAATAGAGCATTAACAGCAGCCCAGAATTCCCCTCATGACTTCTCCCTGCCACTTCCCATACCGAATTACAACCACTACCTTCACTAAATATATAGTTCTGATGCTAATGTTGAAATATTAGTGACTTTTACAGAAAAATATTGGTAGATCTCATTTTTATTTGCATTTAAAGCAAAATATTTCCATGAGAAATTGTATAATTGATTAGCACAGTGATTGTTATTTAATTGTGAATTAACCTGAGCCTTACTATAGAAATTATACAATGATGGAATATTTAAACTTTTAACCAATCATATACTGGAAATCAGTAACAGAAGATGAAATGAAAATTGAACGTGTAATGGCAACTGCTCGCTGTTCAGAATCCATTCATCCTTTCTGGTGCAGTAGGATCATTCATAGATGTCTTACCCAGAAGGCTCGGGTAAACAACTAGATATATTTGCTGAAGTGGAAAACTAACACATTGTCAATGCACAGAAACTTAGAAAACTCCAAAACACACAAAAAAAGAGGCAATAGAATATCTTGGCTTGGGCAAAGCTCAGTCCTACAAAGGCCAGTACTTAGGGTTGAATGATAAATGGACTTAGGCGACATATCCTCCATTCCTGTCTTGACAGAAAGGATCCTCTTTTTGCTGTGGTTAGAAAAGGATCCTTAACCTCCATGGAATGCTTGAGAAACTCCTGGATAAGTTGTGGTTGAGGCTATATGTGCCAGTCTCCTTAGAGCTGATTGAGGCCATGTGACTAAGTTCTTGCTATTGGAGTATTAGAAGTGATACATGCAATGTCTGCTTCATTTGCTGCTTAAGAAGAAATTTCTGTACCTGGACTTCACTTTTTTCTGTTTTACTAATGATTGGAATAGCACTCATGTAAGGCTGATGTATCTGATTGATTGGAGTGGAGGTGCTCACAGACCTGGAGCAGTCATCTTGGACTGTTTTGTTGTTGTTGTTGTTTAATTTGTTTATTTGGGGCGGGGGGGGGGGGTAGAGGCTTCACGCAAGTGGGGAGAGGGGCAGAGAACAAGCAGGGAGGGAGAGAATCCTAAGCAGGCTCCACGCTGTCAGCACAGAGCCCAGCACGGCACTCAAGATCCCATGAACTGTGAGATCATGACTTAAGCCAAAATCAAGAGTTGGACGCTTAACCGACTGAGCCATCCAGGTGCCCTGTGTTGGACTGTTTTTGACGGAGAAATAAACTTGAGTGTTTCTTAAGCCATTGCCCTTTTGGGAGAGGTTCTTTGCAGTAGCTGTTTGGTCTATGCTAACTAATTCATACTTCATCCAAATGACTCTCAAAGCACACATTTGCTGTAGCAGTTCTGAACTAAAGTTGGAAAGTTTATGAATGATTTAAACACATAACACAGGTTTAAAATTACATGTCACTCATGTGCTTGCATTCCTATGATCTCTTACATGTAAATAATTAGAGGAGTCAAGATATTTAGAATTCTTGGCAATAAATAGAGTACTATACATTTAAAACATGACAAATGAAAATTTAAATCTCACATAGACCATCTGGTTTTTGTGTTTCATGTGAAACTGGTAACCAGAGAGTTAATGGGACTAGCAAGCACAGCTGCAGCTTTTACCCAGACCTTTTATTTTGTTTGTCTTTAAATATCCCTGACTCTCCTCTTTGAGGGAGGCAGATTTGAGCCTTCCTCTCTTGTCGCCTTGTCTCCTTGTTTGACTGCCTTTCAAATAAACCCTTTCCTGGCTGTATACTCAGTGTCTCAGTGATTGGCTTTGCTGTGCATTGGGCATATGAACTTGGGTTCCGTTACAAATTTGGCAAGCCAACCGGGTGCTCTTTGCCTCTGGTTTGTTGGTCCCCAGTCAGTAATAGAAGTCTGATGACAAGTCCAAACAGCTGCCTTGGTTCTTTTTCCTGGGGACCATCCCCAGAACCCCACCCCAACAGGGCACCATTGACTTTTGGTGCTTAATTTAGCCCTTGTGGCAAGGAAACCATTTTTGGTTTGGACGGATGTCTGTTGGTAAGTGCTTCATGTGCCATGCTTGGCCTGTGAGCTTATTTCTTCCTTCTCTTTGGTTTGGCTTCGGTATTTTTCTCTCATTTGATTACCTCCAAGTAGGGAGTTTTGGTTCTCTTAACCTTTTCTTGCTTAAAGAATGGCTAACTAGGAAGTCATTTGGTTCTGTTGGTGAAGCCTTACTTTTGAGGAGGAACCAGTGCTCACACACAGAGGTACTATGGACTTCATTTGATTTGTTTGTTGCTGCAGCTTTTGGTATCTTTGGACAAAACTGGCCATATTCTAATTGGAAAATGGGAAATGACAACTCATTTCCCACATATAGACCTTTGGGTTGTAGTCTCCAAAATTGGGCAATGTTTACTTATGAATCTATGGAAAGAAAAAAAATCATCTTTTTGTAACACTGCTTGGCCACAATATTTATTTGACTCCAGAGAAAATGATTAATGGACCCATAAATTGTAATACCATCTTCCAATTAGATTTGTTTTTGTGTGTGTGTGGGTTTTTTTATTTTAAGTTTATTTTGAGAGCGAGAGAGAGAGTACATGGGTGAAGGAGGGGTGGAGAGAGAGGGAGAGACTCCCAAGCAGGTTCCACATTGTCAGCATGGAGCCTCACTCAGGGCCAGTCCCATGAGTTGTGAGATCATGATCTGAGCCAAAACAAAGAGTTGGATGCTCAATGAGTCTTAATGTGGAAGTACCCCATATTTGGAATTGGTTTTTCTATCTGTTAGAAATAAGGTTTTTAGATTTATGGTCTAAATTTTTAAACAGAGGTTTTTCTTTATCTTCAAACTGCCTACAAAAAACCCTCTGTATTTGCCTTTAGAATCTCGTTGCCGCCTTGGCTAAATAGATAAGTTTTGTGATGATCTGTAATCCTATTTAAAAAACCAGTTTTTTAATGTTTATTTTTGAGAGGTATACAAAGTGCAAGCAGGGGAAGGGCAGAGAAAGAGGGAGACACAGAATCTGAAGCAGACTCCAGGCTCTGAGCTTTCAGCACAGAGCCCTACGTGGGGCTCAAACCCACGAACTGTGAGATCATGGCCTGAGCTGAAGTTGGTTGCTTAACCGACTGAGCCACCCAGGTGCCCCAGATCTGTAATCCTATTTTAAGCGTCTTCTTTAAAACCTGATATTTCTATTTTCCCAAATTCAAGTAATTACCTCCCTTCCCTTCCCTTCCCTTCCTTTCCTTTCCCTTCCTTTCCTTTTTTCTTTTCTTTCAGAGAGAGTGCATGTGCCCGCGAGTAGGGGAGTGGGGGGGTGGGGGAAGAGAGAGAAAGAGAGAAAGAAAGAAAGAAAGAAAGAAAGAAAGAAAGAAAGAAAGAAAGAATCCCAAGCAGGCTTCACACTCGGCACAGAGCCTGATGCAGGGCTCAGTCTCACAAACTGAGATTATGACCTGAGCCAGAATCAAGAGTCAGATGCTCAACTGACTGAGCCACCCAGGTGCCCCCCCCCCCCCCCAGATTCAACTTCTAAATGAAGTCTTTTTGACTAATGAGTCTAGTTTATTTGGTATATCAAAGTACATGAGAATCATTATCAAAGAAGATGATAAACCTTCTTAGGTTATATTGTATAGGTAAATGCTATAGCTGTTCCAGAAATTATGTAAAATTCCTAGTGAATGTTTTCATATATCCTCATATAATGTCATCACTTGTAATTTTAATTACCGAAGTGTCCCAGAATTTCCTTGTTAATTGCATTGTAATGACAAATACCTGATACCTTTAAGAGATCATAAAATTAAACCAAGAATTCCCAGAACTAGTGAGAAAACTGCATTGTTTTTTGTGGAGATGAGGGTGACTTTAGAGAGAAGTTATGTTTCAGTAGTGCACCTTGGTGGATGTTAGATTCCAATTCTGATTAACTATCTTTGTTGTTTTCCTATAAAACTGGTCTGGATCCTGAATTCTTCTGTTTTTCTCAAATGTCTGGCTAAGACCCTCCAAACTAACATTTCTAATTTTCTCCTTTTCTCTTCACTTGCAATCATTGAGAACTAAAACTGCCCTTTTTTTCCGAAGCCCTGCAAACTGAAGCTAGACACTTTGAGGTATACTTCAGAGAAAATTGCCACAACAGCTCATGTTTAGACAGTCTTCATGCCTGTTACTGTATGGGCCACTCAGATCACCAGAGATATACAGATAATTGAGCAAGTTTATTCCAGCTGTCCTCATTTGACAGATCTGCTGTTGGAACATCCAGATCCTAAGATGTTCACAGAAGCAGTTTTATGGATCAAGGATAAAGAAGAACACTGGATGCAGTGGTAACCTATCAGCTATTATTCATTGCCAAGATCACCAGAAATTAGACTGATTGCTCAAGGGAACAGGTGGGCCTATCAAGCTGCCAAGCTGGCACCTCAGAAAGATTCCAAAACCCTCTGTAATGGCTTTAGTACGAGACATAGACTTAACTAAGTATCAACCCCAGTACTCTTCTGAAGACCTAAAAGAGGTGGAGAATGGGATTTTGGACACATTACTGGCATTAAAGCCAGCTGGAAATACAATGAACAGGAGATAATCCTTATCCCAGAACATCTCATGGAAAAAATAGTCATATTCACCAAAGCACCCCACATGGGTGAGATTGTTACTTTTCAGTGGATCCAGAAGTACATTGTGGGTCCCAATCTTTAGAGAACCATCAAAAAGTCCAAAATGTGACATTTGTGATGAAAACAATCACAAGACTGGGCCCCCACCATTTCTAAAAGGTGTACCACTTAAGAGTTATCAAACCTAAAGAAGACTGGCAGGTAGACTTTACTATGATACTACAAACAACAAGTGATTTTTGATATTTGCTAATATTTGTAGGCATCTTTTACAAGTTGAGTTGAACTTTTCCATGCCATTCAGAGAAGGCATCGGAAGTTATCAAAACACTGCTAAACAAAATCATTTCTAGATTTGGATTGTTGCTAACAATTTAGAGCGACAATGGAGTGGTATTTGTGGTGAAAGTCACATAAGCAGTGTCCAGTGCCCTGGGCATTAAATAATGAAAATTACGTGCTTCATGCAGAAACAGAAAATCAGCTGGGAAAACAGAAAAATGAACCATATGCTTAAAAGAACCTTGGCAAAAATTTGCAGAGAAATCAATTCAACTTGGGGGAAAAAGTCTTGTGGGTTGCCCTGCTTTGGGTAAGAGTGGCCCCTAGCAATAAGCTTGGCTTAAGCCCCTATGAAATGTTGTATGGAAGACCCTTTCTACATCCTTTTTATGACTTAAGAGTTCCTGATGGGAACACTATGGATACTATCAGGTATGTTCAATATTTGGGAAATACTTAACCGATATACATAAGTTTGCTTCCAGCAGGTTGATGTGTACCCCACAGATGTTCACTTATACCACGTGATACCTGGAGACTTGGTGTTATTAAAGAGAAGCACTCAGAGGACCTTGTTGGACAGGACCTTCTGCAGTGCTGTTGACCATCCATTCTTCAGTGAAACTAAAGGGAGTTAAGCCATGTATTTATCACTCAAGTGAAGCTGGTTCCATAAGAATCCACAGGTTCCCTATACCCTGTTGGCAAGGAGAACATTGAAAAGAACGCTCCTTGGATCAGTGAGCCTCTGAAAGACCTAAAACTACTAGTTAGGACATTTGGTTATCAATATTTTGTATTTTCAAGTGTTTGCAACCTCTCAAGCTTGGAAAGATAATTCCACCATTAGGAATTCTCCGACGTTGGTCAAGGCTGGCAGTCTTTCTCACTGTTGGATATACCATCCTGAACCCAGCACAGAGTACCACCACAGCAACCCAGTAATAATGCCTATAACTAACCTTTCTTTGCTCCTTTCATGTAATTTGACGCTCTCCATCAACTTAGAGTCAGGTTCATCAAGTCATTCAATTAACCATACTTCTTGGTTTCAAATGATACCTCCAGTGAGTCTGCAGAATGAAATTATTAATCCTCCTGAATTAACAGGAGTGCTTTGTGCATCCCTAGGTTACAATTTGTATGTGGATAGGAATATGTTGCTAGGGGAACCAAAGTACAAAAAGTCTTGGTAATGCAGAATGTTGGGTTTCAGTTGGAATGTTGGAACTAAAGAATATTTCTAAATGAGTGTGGAAAGGTTCTAGTCTACTAACTCCGGTCTTTGCCACATTTCAGTTAGAAATAACTAGAGTGGTCATGGTCCTAGTTCCCTTGAGAACGAGGAATGGTAAAAAGACAATGGGGTTGAAACAAGTAACCATAGGTTAACAGGACTAGTAAGTGCAGCTGCAGCTTTTTACCCAGACCTTTTTTTGTTTGCCTTTAAACATCCCTGAATGAGGCTTGCTCTCCCATCTTCTTGTCTCCTTGTTTGCTTCTCAAATAAACCCTTTCCTTGCTGTATACTTGTTGTTTCAGTGATTGGCTTTGCTGTGCTTTGGGCATACGAGCTTGTCTAGCGACACATGGAGTCATTTATTTGATGTTGCCTGATCAGAATACATGTAGGTTTTATTCCCACCACTGGTACCTGTTGACAGAGATAATATGCACTGAATAAACCACAAGACATTTACATATCTGATGAATGGAGCAACGTTGACTAAAAATGTCCTCTTTCACTAGCATCTTCTAGTGGAAAATCAAAGTAAACTGCAGGGAGTATAACTGTCCTCTTTCTGCTTAATAGTGATTGTCTTCATTACTCATGCCTTTTCATTAGTGCACAAGTCAAATTAATATATTTTAAATGGTGATTTTATCCATGAGACTATACAAGAAACTGATGTGTTTGGATTAAAAAATAAAAAATCAAACTTAATGTAGTTTGGCAGTTAAAAAACATTATAGGCTAATTGTTCTTTAAAATTCTTAAGCCACATCTGTCACATAATTCCATCTAATTTATTTGGGAAACTGTAACATTCATTTGACTGAAGTATCATATTAAATAAATGGGAATGTTTGATTTATTTATATTGATTGTAGTTCTCAAGCCTTAGCCATCTGACTCATTGACTGGATAAAACATTACTGATCCCTACCTTCAGAGTTCCTGATTGAGTAGGTCTGTGTAGGGTGCAAGGATTAACATTTCTAACAAGTTCCAAGGTGACCGTGATGCTACTTCTGCTCCTACAACGATACTTTGGTTACATGGAGAGAAGTTATGTGAAATCCTTTCAAACTTAAGACTACATTGAAGAATATTACCTGAATCCCATTATGCTCCTCTAACAAAAGTAAGTGTTTTGTGACCGTGTTTCAGGCCCCCTCCTCCCTTCTTAAGAAATAAAACTGCAGATGCAGTGCAGTGCATTTGACTCCCCTCCTCTTCCTGAAAAGTAACCATTCCAGAGTGTAATCATCCCCATGATAGGTTCTTGCTACCTGTATATATACACCCTAAAAGTAAGATGTTCTGCATGTTTTTAATTGTGTTTAAGTGATAGGATATGTATCTTTTTGTAATTTATAAATTGTTTCTGGGATTTGTGCATGTTATGTATTCCTTCGTGTTCGTACATTTATATAACTGCAGTTTAAGTTTTAATGACATAAATATACCACATTTATTTTATCTGTTCTTCCACTGATGGGCATGTAGGTTTGTGGCAGGCACTAATGATTACATAATTGACTGCCATTCTTTATCTTACCTCCTTTTAAACTTGCTGTTAAGTCCCCATGTTCTGTGAGCACTTCCTCTCAATATGTAGGAGAGAGAGATCTTTCCATTCCTAAGGGAATGAATATGTTTGTCTAAGTCAATCATAGTAATTTCTTCCTTTACCAGTTACAGGTTTTGGCATGGGTATGTCGTACAGTCCTGTTCAAATATATGGAAAGAGAAATCTGGGATAGACTTTAGGGAAAGATTTTTCTCCCTGGGTAAGAAGAGACATGAAGAGAAATCCTCCAGTTTTGAATATAGTTGTACGAGGATAGAATGGTTGTAGCAATAGCAGTTCCTTGAGACTGCAGGGACAAACCTGAGAGCCTGAGTTTTTGATCATGCAATAATCCTGGAACCACCCATTTCTCCTAGCTTTTTATGTGAAATTTTCCTTTAGTGTTCTATTATTTATATAACCAAAGCATCCTGTCTTAAGGTAGTTCTTTTTTATTTATTTATTTTTAACATTTATTCATTTTTTTTGAGAGACAGCATGAGCGGGGAAGGGGCAGAGAGAGGGATATACAGAATCGGAAACAGGCTCCAGGCTCTGAGCTGTCAGCACAGAGCCCGACACGGGGCTCGAACTCACAAACTGCGAGATCCTGACCTGAGCTGAGGTCGGACACTCAACCGACTGAGCCACCCAGCGCCCCAGAAAGCTTTTTCATTTAAATACATTATGTATATAGAAAAGTACACAGAGTATAAATACAATGAATTATCACAAAGTAAGCATATTTGTGTAACCATTACTCAGTTACTTCACTTTCCTATTCCAATTATTGCCCTCTACCTACCTTTCAAAAAGTCATCGTTGGGGTACCTTAGCTGGCTTAGTCGGTAGAGCATGCATCTCTTGATCTCAGGGTTATGAGTTCAGGCCCATGTTGGGTATTGGGTATAGAGATTACTTCAGAGTAAAATCTCTAAGGAAAAAAAAAATCATTATCTTGGTTTAGTTTTACTCATTTTTAACTTTATATAAATAGAATTATACACTACGGTCTCTTTAGTGATTGCCATCTTTTGTACAATCTCATGTTTGTGAGATTTATTTGTGTTAATGTGTGAAGCTGTAATTTCATTTTCGTTCCTGTATAGTATTCTGTTGAAAGATTATTCTGTTGCTGAACATTTGGCCTTTTTTTTTTCCTGTTTTAAGCTATGATAAATGATGATTGTGTTAATTTTCATGTTCATGTCTTTTGGTGTCACTGTGTATGCATTTCTGTTGAACATATACCCAGGAGTAGAATTGCTGTGTGAGTGGATATGCTTATGTTTAACTTCTGGGGGATCTGTCAGACATTTTTCCAAAAGATACCAATGTATGGTTAGTCCCACCAGCAGTGCATTACCTACACCATTTGTATTTTATTCATTCTGGTGGGTATATAGTAATACCCAAGTGTGATTTTCATTTGTATTTCTCTGATAACTACTGAAGTTGAGAATCTTTTCATATGCTTAGTAATTTGGCTGTCTTCTTACAAAATGCCTGTTCAGACTTCCTGCCTATTTTTCCATTGAATTGTCACATAATTTTCATGTTGCCTTGTGGAAATTCCTTATATATTCTTGACTGGTAACATGGTGATAATCTTTTCTCGATCTGTGACTTGCCTTTTTTTATTATTAAGATTTATTTTTAAGTAATCTTTACACCCAACATGGGGCTCAAACCCACAACCCCAATATCAAGAATTGCATGTTCTACCATCTGATCCAGCCAAGCACCCCCCTCCCCCCCCCCTTTTTTTTTTTTTACAGATCTGTGGCTTGCCATTTTTCATCTCTTGATGAAATCTCTTGATGAACAGACCTTAATTTTAATTGTACTATACTTTATTGTTTTTCCCTTTATAATGTTTTTTATGTTCTATCCTGAAGGTCTTTTTTTTTAGCATATATATTGCAAAAGAATATTTAATGGCATGGGGAAATACCATTTAATAAGTGGAAGAAAGAGACTGTAAAACAGTATGATCTCAAGTTGGTAATGCTACATTCTCGATCTGGCCCCTGGATTACCATATCAAAACTGGCGGCCATCCCTGCCCCCACATGCACTCCTTATGCCCTTACCCTGCTCTGCTCTTCAGTTTCCTTACTACCTGCTAACATAGTCTACAGTTTTTTTTTTTTAATTTTATTTTTTTAATTTACATCCAAATTAGTTAGCATATAGTGCAACAATGATTTCAGGAGTGGATTCCTTAATGCCCCTACCCATTTAGCCCATCCCTGCTTCCACAACCTCTCCAGTAACTCTCTGTTCTCCATGCTTAAGAGTCTCTTAAGTTTTGTCCTCTATCTTGAAGGTCTTAATGGTAGTTTGCTGAATAAATGTTCTAGTTGTACACTTTTCAGGACAGTAGCCAGTAGCCACATGTGGTTATTGAACACTTGAGGTGTGGCTAGTCTGAGTAAAGATGTTCTGTAAGTGTAAAATGCATGCTGGATTTCAATGAACATAATATTAAAAAAGAATATCAAAATCACATTAATAGTTTTTATATTTATTACATGTTGAAATCACATTTTGCATACATAGGGAGTTAAATATGAAAATGACCTTTTTCTAGAAAATTTTAAAATTACATAATTGACTCACATTGCATTTCTATGTTCTAGAAGTGTGCTATCCAATAGAACTTTCTGTGATGATGGACATGTTCTATATCTATACTGTCCAATATAGTAGCCATAAGCTGAAAGTGTCCATTGAGCATTGAAAATGTAGTGAGGGTGATTGAGAAGCTGAATTTTTTTTTTTTGTTTGTTTTTGTATTTGAGAGACAAAGTGTGAGCAGGGGAGGGATAGAGAGAATCTCAAGCAGGCTCTGCACCGTCAGCACAGAGCCTGACTTGGGGCTTGAACCCACGAACCAGGAGATCATGACCTGAGCTGACGCCAAGAGTTGGACACTTAACCGACTCAACCACCCAGGTGCCCCTGAGAAGCTGGATTTTTAATTGTAGGTAGTTTAAATGTAAGTAGCCATCTGTGGGTAGTAGCTACCATGTTGAACAGCACAGTTCTGGACACTTTATTGCTTTAACATTTATTGTTTGAGATTTAGGTTTATAATCTGTCTGAATTGATTTTACATATAGTGTGAAGTAGGAGTCAAGTTTTATTTTTTCTTTCAGATGGAAATCGAGTTGACCAAGCATCAAGGAAGAGAGAATCTTTATTATTTTTAGACTGTTCTTTGTTTGTTAGGTATATTTATTTGTTCTTCCATCAAATGCCACACTGTCTTTAGTTGCTGATAGAGTAAGTGTTCTTGTTCTTCATGAATGTCTTGGTCATTCTTGGACTTTACTATTTCCACATAACTATAAAAAGTACCTCATCAATTTTCAGTTTCCTTTGGGATTTTGATTGACATTATTTTGGCTCTATATAACATCCAGTCATGAATATGATATAGTCATTTATTTAGGTCTTTCACTTGTCTCAGTAATATGTGATCTTTCATTTATGTAAAGGTCTTGCACATCTTTTGCTAGATTTATTCCTAGTCATTTGGTACTGTAAATGATACTGTTTTCTAATTTTAATTTCTCATTATTGCTAGTGTATAGAAGTAAAATTGATTTTAGGTTATTGTCTTTATGTATGGCAATTATACTGAATTAACTTATTAATTTTTATAGATTCTTTTGGATTTTTTATATACCCAATCCTACAATTTGTGAATAATGACATCTTTCTTTCTTTCTTTCTTTCTTTCTTTCTTTCTTTCTTTCTTTCTTTCTTTCTTTCGAGAGAAAGAGAGAGCACTAGCAGGGGAGGGGCATAAAATGAGGGGGAGAGAGTCCCAAGCATTCTCTGCACTGTCAGCGCAGAGCCTGATGTGGGTCTCAGATGGAGGAACCTGTGAGATCATGACCTGAGCCAAAACCAAGAGTCGGATGCTTACCTGACTGAGCCACCCAGGCGCCCATCTTTCTGGTTTTTATACATTTTATCATTTTATTTCATCTTCTTGTCTTATTGTACTGCCCAGGACCTCAAGAACAGAGATTAGCAAACTTTTGTAAAGGACCAGATAAGAAGGAAGCCAACAGTTTCTGTATAAATATATAGTAGACTCTTACATGTTGTGCTTAAAGGGAGTCAGAATTGTCTTATAGATGGAGTCTTGAGCAATTTGTACTAATTTGAAGGGTTGTACACATTTGATAAAAGGGGCCATTTTTATAGGGCATTGAAGAAGGAAAGAATGATTTATAGTCATGAAAGAAATGTGGTAAAACATTTGCCTAGTGGATTAGCAATTTCTGGAGAGTTTATGATTATTTTGAATGTGTCTAAGTATGAACTAATACTTGCCTCTCTTTTTAAATCCCTTTAGGAAAAATAGAAATGAAGGTACATATGCACACAAAATTTTGCCTCATTTGTTTGCTGACATTTATTTTCCATCACTGCAACCATTGCCATGAAGAACATGACCATGGTTCTGAAGAACATCACAGACATCGTCGTGGGATGACAGAATCAGAGTCAAGCAAATTTTCAGTGCTGGATGCTGAAAATGAAAAAAAATATTACATTGAAAAACTTTTTGACCGTTATGGTGAAAATGGAAGATTATCCTTTTTTGGTCTGGAGAAACTTTTAACAAACTTGGGCCTTGGAGAGATAAAAGTTGTTGAGATTAATCATGAGGATCTTGGCCACGATCATGTTTCTCACTTAGATATTTTGGCAGTTCAAGAGGGAAAGCATTTTCACTCCCATAACCACCAGCATTCCCACAATCATTTAAGTTCAGAAAATCAAACTGTGACTAGTGTATCAACAAAAAGAAACCATAAGTGTGATCCAGAGAAAGAGACAATTGAAGTATCTGTCAAATCTGATGATAAACATACACATGACCGTAATCATCGCTTATGTCATCACCATTGTTTGCATCACCACCTAGATCATAACACCACTCGCCATTTTCCCAATGATTCCATTGCTCACAGTGAGCGTGGGGAGCCTAGCCATGAACCTTCAACAGAGACCAATAAAACACAGGAACAATCTGAAAGTAAGCTACCAAAAGGAAAAAGGAAGAGAAAAGGGAAGAAAAGTAATGAAAATTCTGAGGTTATTACACCAGGTTTTCCCCCCAACCATGATCAGGGTGAACAGTATGAACATAATCGGGTCCACAAACCTGATCGTGTACATAACCCAGGTCATTCTCACGTACGCCTTCCAGAACATAATGGTCACGATCCTGGTCATGGACACCAAGATCTTAATCCTGATAATGAAGGTGAACTTCGACATACTAGGAAGCGAGAAGCACCACATGTTAAAAAAAGTGCAATTTATTCAGCTGCTACCCACAAAGATCATAATGAAGATGACCGTCAACATGAGGTAGGTGTGAAGAGATGGTTGCTCCATAATTCTCAGATAATTGTGGACTATTTTAGGTAAAAAGAGAAGTAACAGTGGAGGATAGTCAATCGTATTCAAACTTATTTCCAGATAATGTTTCTGAACAAAATACTTTAAGATCCTAAAATCAGATTAAAGATTTTTATCTGGATTTTCACTTGTGTTATTCTCAAAATTGGGTCCCTCAAATGTAAATGTTCAGAGGTTGTTAGAACTCATATTCATTATTTTACTTTCTTGCTTATGACTTGTTTTGACTTCCCAAGTTTTCATTTTGTTATTGTCAGTTGGTTTCTAGATATTTGAAAATTAAAGTCTCTTGTGTTCAACCTGTCCTGTTGGAAAGTGACTAGGCATTTTCTTTACATAATCATTAACTTAATGAATTAACTACAGAATGTTTCCCTGTCATTGATGTAGCTCCAAAGTCAGGTGTTTTGTATATATGGTAGGTTTGTTTTCTGTATGTCACTTTATGATACAGAGGGCCTGCTGCCTTAAAATTAATCTTCTCCCATGCCCTTTGACAGATTTAGGGTGAATGCAAAAAGATAAAATAACAGGAAAGTCCACTAGTAATGGGATGGTTATGTTTTCCTTTAAAATATTCATGTTCTTTTAAATACTTCCACGTTTGATTTGTTCCTTCCTGATTTTTTTTTTTAACTATTTGCCTCATACACATTTTGTTTCATTAAAGGTATATCAACATTTTTGTTTAATTTTTAGTACTCTTTATTCTTAATAAGTTGAGAAAATTTATTTTTATTAATTTATTCAATTAATAAAGTTGAATTTATTTGTTGCTCATATGTATAAAAAGCAGCACCATTTAATATGGAAAATGACCCTACCCTTTGCTGTTTCTGTTTCTATTATGAAATATGTTTTGCATCTACGGAAATATCTTTGTGTTTCTTCCCTGGATAATCAGATATTGATTTTAGCAGTTATAAACACTGATTTTAAAATCACTTCTATTTAAAAATAAATAAATAAAGTCACTTAGAAGTGCTTTTATTTATTTATTACTTCAGATAATATCTTAGAATCTTTTGTTGATAATAACCAGACATTATCATATTCTTTCTACCAGACTTGTAGAGTCTGCATCAGTCAAACATGTTGTTTTACATCTTCACAGGTCTGATGCATGTTGGGAATTTTCTTAGGATTTCTAGAAATGTTCTGTGCACTAGATAGAGTAGTATCTCACATTAAGACCTGAGAAGAAGCATTTTTTTGTTTGTGTGTTTTGATTTTGTTTTTTATCCCATAAAAAAAAATCATATAATGAGGTAGCAAGTCAGTAACAAGCATACAACCGAAGTGTGTTATGTGTGGGGGGAAAAAGAAAAAGCACTACCACCTGCTTTGCCTTCATTTTAGATATTTTGCATATGATAGGTCCAAACTTGTTTGCTATGTGTTGTCTGCTTTGTTCTGCCCTTAAAAGTACTGGTGGATGAAGCTGCCTTCTCTTGTCTTCTACTTTTAGCATTTAGGCTACAATGATATATTTTAATATAAATTTATTAAAGTACTTTGTGTCTATTTGACAAATGATTGATGATTTCACTTTGAATAGGAAAGTGATTTTTCTTCTCACCCCTTACGAATATAGTTGTGAGTGATTTTTATCAGTTACCAAGAAAGTCATTATCTTCATGTATTAGAGTGGAAAAATGGCTAAAGTCCATAAAAAGTATTGGGTAATGAAGTTCAATGTATTTCCATCATAAATCCTTAAAAGAAACCTTTATTTGTAATAGTTATCTGTATTACAGATTATTTTTAAATAATATTTAGAATATTTTTCATTACATAGTAATTTCTTTTTCTGCTTAATCTTCTTAAAGTACTCTTACTTAATTTGTTTTATCAATTCCCTTGCAGTGTTTGAACGTCACTCAGTTGTTAAAATACTATGGTCATGGTGCCAATTCTCCGATCTCACCTGATTTATTTACATACCTTTGCCCTGCTTTATTGTATCAAATCGACAGCAGACTTTGTATTGAGCATTTTGACAAACTTTTAGTTGAAGATTTAAATAAAGATAAAAATCAGGTTCCTGAAGATAAGGCAAATATAGGGGCATCAGGTAAGAAAGATTTAAGTTTTTTTTTCCCTCAAAATAGTCTCTCTACTTATTTTTTTAATGTAATTGAATTAGTACTGTAATTCCAAATTGTCTTCCTTTGGGTGACTTTCGGTGTTTTAGTCAGGCTTAGATATGAGCATTTAGAAAGGATTGGGGATAGACAAGAGGCACAATACAGCTTACTTGTCCCTTTCTGGTATTATGGAGGAATATTTTTGCTATGGATAGAGAACTAGATTAAAAAGGAGATTGTAGGTTTGCGATAAAATGGATTCTTCTACATGGGCAAATGTAAATATTGGGGCCACTAATTAAAGTGATTTGGTGTTATAGTTACTTTTTAGCAGAGTTGAGGGCCTCTGATAAAAAGCTAACATTAAGTTTATAAGGAAATAAAAAGGGAAGCCAGTGTGGTTAAACTCTCTGAATGTTTCAGAAGTGCCAGTGATTGGCACATGAATTCATCATGGGCAGTTTTATAGAGACCTTCAACAAAAGACCGAAACTATTGTTAAAATTCTTTCTAGATTTTTAAAAAATGTTTATTTATTTTTGAGAGAGAGAGATTGAGCAAGCAGGAGAGAGAGAGAGAGGGAGAGGGAGACACAGAATCTGAAGCAGGCTCCAGGCTCTGATCTGTCGGCACAGGGCCGATGTGGGGCTCAAACTCACGAGCCATGAGATTATGGCCTGAACAGGAGTCAGTCTGTTAACTGACTGAGCCACCCAGGCACCCCATCTAGGCTTTTTTCAAACCATATTAGGCTGGCTACATAGCTCCACTTTGATGTTCACAGGTACCTCCCACTTGAGATTTCCAAAGTTTCTACTCCATGAAAAGTTTGTTCCTCTTACTGAATCCCTAAAACCGTAACAATTGTTTTTTGATAAAATCTGAAAGTCTTTGAAATTTTTCCCATATGGTTTTTGTTTTGTTTCCTTTATATAATCAGTTGTCAAGTCCAATTGAATCTTCTCTCAAATACCTTCCAACTCTGTCTACTCCATTATAACTTTTGTTTAGGTCCTTCTTGGTTCTTGATTGAATTGTTGAAATAACTTCATAACCGTCCCTTTCTAGAATACAAATGAGATTGTCTGACATAGACTTTTTCTTTTTAGTGATAGTTAACATACTTTTGTTAACAAACACGTATTGTAGTGTTAAGTGTTAAGTAAAAGTTAATGACTTTTACTCAACAGCAGTTTTATTATAGGGTGGAGAATGTTCTTATAACTTTCCCACAGTCTCAGAGCTAATCCCTGATAGTACTGGGATTCAAGCCGAGGGTATTTAATCATTTTACTATCCATGTGCTGAGTGTTTCACATGCTTTTTCCCCCCCATTAAATTTTAACAATAATCTATTACATTATTATACGAGGGAGCTGTTACATGATTCTTGTTCTTGCAGATATGGACACTGTGGTATAGACAAATTTAGTAATTTGCCCGCATTTCCTAGGCCTAATAAATGTTAGATCCCACCAACATTAAGGTTTGTCTGATAAATCCTTTGGTCAGTTAATAACTATGCTATTATCTACCAGATTTAGTTAGTTCTGATTATTGCTTTTATGATTTTTGTCATATATCTTTATACTGTTCAAAATTTTTCATTAGATATCTAATATTTTTCTTTATCTTTTTATTATAAGCAATAATGTCTATGAGAACATGGATTTTTTTTTTTCTTTTTTTTTTTTGGAGAGGGGCAGGTAGAGAGAGGGAGAGGAGAGAGAATCCCAACCAGACTCCACACTAACAGCATGGAGCCTAGTGCGGGGCTCACACTTCGCGAACTGTGAGTTCACGACCTGAGCTGAAATGGAGAGTCAGACACCTAGCCGACTGAGCCACTCAGGTGCCCCTAGAAAACATAGATTTGATGTGATGTGCTAGTTTTATTTTTTTCTCCTATATTTTAGCAAACTGCATTATGCTATGTTGTTCAAATTTCAGAGTCCTTTACTTGGCCAGTCAGGCTTTCCAGGATAGGATTCCTGCCTACCTACCTCTCCATCCTTATCCCTTACCATTCTTTTTTAGTAAGCTCTTCTACACCCGATGTTGGGTTCAAACTCATGACCCTGAGATCAAGACTTGAGTGCTCTACTGACTGAGCCAGCCTGGGTCCCCTGATCATTTATATCCTTTCAGCCTTAACCATAACAAACTCCTAATGACAGATTATACTGTTTTTCCCTCTTTTATCTCTGCCTTTTCACCTTCTAAACCTTTCTACTAGAGGGACTACTATGATTTGTCAAAAATTCAGCTCAAGGGTTAGACCCTCTGGGATAACCTATTTACTATCCTAGGCTTAATTAAATCCCCTTCCTTGACACTCTCTGGATATCTCCATTATCATACAGAGCTTGAGGGATTTTAATAATTGGATTTGTTATCTGTTTTTGTTGTGGACTTCAGCTACTTAAAGGAAGTGACCAGGTCTTTCATCTCAAGCGTCTCTATTGCCTAAGTAGGTAAAGGGTTCTTTGAACAAAAAGTGCTGATATATTGATTGAATAAATTACTTAATATTAATCTATAAGCTTTCAGTTATAACCGAGGAAAGACACTTGTTGAAAATGAGTCTTTGAAGATCATTTTATGACTACAGTTGACCTTTGAACAACACAGATTTGAACTGCATGTGTATACTTGTATGCAGATATTTTTCAATAAATAAATTAGAAAATCTCTTGGAGGTTTGCAACAAAAAAAACCTCACAGATGAACCGGGTAGCCTAGAAATACTGAAGAAATTCAGGAAAAGTCAGGTATTGCAAGAATACGATATGTAACACTTATACAAAATATGTGTTGTTTACGTTAATGGTAAGGTTTTCCATCAAGAGTAGGTTGTTAATAGTTAAATTTGGGGGGAGTTAAAAGTTACACTTGGATTTTTGGCTACACACGCAGAGGCAGGGGTTTGTCCCCAACCCCACAGTGTTCAAGGGTCATTTGTCTATCAGCCTAGTGTACTTTGATAATACAGTCTTCTCAGAATGAGTGGAATTCTCATGAACTTTATCATGTGCAAAATCACGATGAAGGCAGTTCTGGCTGAAAGGCCAAAGATGGAGTGGCACTGTTGCATTGTAATGAAAGAGACTAAATTAAATTAATATGTGTGAATGTGGGCCAAAAAAGAAATTCTGTTAAGATAAAAGGTGGAAAACGCAGAATTTAAAATTTTTTCATAGCACAAGAGTATGGTAGACATGTTTAAGAATATCACATTCCATATATATATATAAGAGTTTTATTTGGGATAGAGATAGATATTCCTTAAAGCTTGAAAGAGTTCAAGTAAAAGAAAATGTTCTCAATACATGACAAAATAAGTCTCATAGGTACCTACCTATTGGTAATTTCTTTGCAATAGGAAAATAACTTGAGAATAGATAAATTAATCATTATAGTCTTTATTAGAACCTTACCATGTACTGTTCTAAATACTTTTACAAGGATATTTAATTTGTTAAACCCATGAGATGGGAACTTTTTTTGTTCCTATTTGCTGGAATGGAGGCTTTGAGAAATGAAATAACTTGCCCAAAGTCACATAGCTGCCAGGTAGCAGAACCGTGATATGAACTAGAGTATTCTCCACCTAAAGCTTGTAATTGTAACTGCTGTTCCCGTCTCCACTGCTTCTGCTAAAAAGGTTCTTAAGTCTGCTTTGCTAGCAAAAGTGTGACAGGAAGATAAAGAGAGTTAAATTTAGTTATATTTGGTAGTGTTTTGACAGGTAGTGCAGACATAGACAAGAAAGTGGTAGAGGTAAGTATTTGTATAAGTATTGCTGTAAGTATAGATCAGTAAAACAAAAACACCCAAGAATAATAGTCTTGTTAGGTAATACCCAGTCATTAAGGCAGAGAAAGTCCACCTAGTAGCTCTCAATTCTGGTCTTTGGACAGATAAAATATGTTCCCTTTGCTGGCTTCATTACATGTTCAGTGACCTTTGTAGATGAGTAAACACCTTGAGAACCACAGTCTCTCACAGGTGCTTATAAATTCTCAATGAGGCAGGGGGAAAGGAGAAGCTAGGCCTGAGATTATTTGACTTACATTAAAAATAAAACACTTTGGGGGCGCCTGGGTGGCTTGGTCGGTTGAGCCTCTGACTTCGGCTCAGGTCATGATCTCACGGTCCGTGAGTTCGAGCCCCGCGTCGGGCTCTGTGCTGACGGCTCAGAGCCTGGAGCCTGTTTCAGATTCTGTGTCTCCCTCTCTCTCTGCCCCTCCCCTGTTCATGCTCTGTCTCTCTCTGTCTCAAAAATAAATAAACGTTAAAAAAAATTAAAAAAAATAAAAAATAAAAAAAAATAAAACACTTTGTTCTTTACATGGAAAAACACAGACTGACAAGATTGTCACATCTAGAGTTAAAACGAATAGCCTTTTTAAATTTTTTTTTTATTTTTAAGGCTTCTAAGAAATTCTAGTTGTTATTACATCAACTCTGGATTATGACTTAAATTTTTGTTATAATGACATATTTTAACAAAGGTATTGACAGATGCTTGACCATCATAATATTGAAAATTATAGTTTATTCAATCTGAAAAGCCTTAGAGGAAATAATACTAGCTTTGAAAGCAAATACATAACTAATAGTGAATATTGATTAGTTGTTTGCAGGTGGTTATTAGCACTGTCAGAAATGAAGCTTGAATTAACTATGTCCTGATAGATGTTAATAATTGTTAGAAAGAATGCCCTGCTAGTAATTATTTTTAATGACTGCTGCACTATTAAGAAAGGTTAACTTGTTCTATATAAATCTCCCATAGTGACACAGCGACCACCTCATTACTGCTCAAAGACTGCTGTAAACCAAGTATGCCATATACTGTGTATGGTGGAAATCGTTTGTTTCACAAGATTGGCTCATTTAGTCATAGAGTTGACCCTAGCTTAATTACCAAGGGGGGTTGTGAATAGGCCGCTAAGCTTTTTCTGCCAATTAAAATGCTGAAATTGTAGAAAACTGCCATCTTGCACATGCTTTGAACCGAGTTAATTAGAAAGTTTCCACAGATGAGCGCTTCTTTTTAAAAGAATGCATTTTCTCTCTAGATAATGAGAAAGGGAGTTGGTGAATAACTAAGCTTGAAGACCTTTAACGTTTTAAGCAACCTAATTTGCAGAATAAGTGAAGCTTGTTTCAGACATTTAACGTTTTTTATTGTATATGGTATCTTGGGTACAGATAAAGGAAACATTTGCTGGTTGTATTTAATAGTTTGTGTTTCATTGGTTGGCCTAAGTTTTAGAAAAGATGCCTTTTATTGTTTGGTTTTTGTTATTGTTTTGGGGGTTGTATATTAATAAACAAGTTGTGATTTTAAAAGTACAATAATTTGGTTAGAAATCAGAAAAATTTTATTACCTGCTTTTTTTCTATACATAGGAAATTATGGTAGCATTTATGTAAGCTTAAATATAAATGTTACAAATTCTAAAAATAAGTGTTTATAAATAGCATGGGAAAATATTTCAAGTACAATAAAATGAAAACAATTTTACTTCTCATAGGTCAAAAGGATTGTAATTGTCCTCGAAGAAGAGTTACAAGTTGTAAAGAGACTATTACTTAAAATTTTAGTGCTGGAAAGCTAAAATTACTTTTTAAAAAAATTTTTAAAAATTTGTTTAATGTTTATTTGTTTTTGAGAGAGAGAGAGAACCTGAATGGAGGAGGGCCAGAGAGAGAAGGAGACACAGAATCCAAAGCAGGCTCCAGGCTCTGAGTGTCAGCCCAGAGCCTGCCGTGGGGTTCAAGCTCACGAACCGTAAGATCATGACCTGAGTTGAAGTTAGATGCTTAACTGACTAAGCCACCCAGGCACCCCTAAAATTACTTTTAAAAAATGAACAGTAAATCAGTATAAGAAAACATGTATCTATAACATACACTTGTGAGAGATTGCGGGTGGTTTTGCTAATGAAATAGGTATGATGGAATAATTGCAATCTATAGAAAATACCTAGAAAATTTCTAATTTACCTGAAACGGGAAATATAGCTTCTTAGCCCTTATTTCTTAGGAAATAAGAAACCTAAGTGATAATTTATGTTGGATGGGACATAAATATTTTAACCTTACTCTCATATGTATTTTTAGATAACACTGAAATAAGTAAAAGTATATTCTGATGATTTTATGTTGTTTTGTGGTAATCTTTTGTCCCTCCCCCATCCCAATTTGTTCAAATTTTGAAAGATGGATTGCCATTTGAGTTAATAGTATTTCTTCTTACTTTCATGTTTAGTCTTATTTTTCTTACAGACTCTCCTTTATGTGGAACCACCTCTGTGAAGTAAATACATAAGTAATAAATGACTGGGCCAAGAATTTGCTGAAAATACTGTAGTTTAATTTAGGAGAAAACAGTGGATTAACAGGAGTTTTGGTTTAGTTTTTACTTTGCCATTTTAGCTAGCTATTTAATCATTTTTTATTATGTTAAAATATATATAAGATTTGCCATTTTAACCATTGATGTGTACAAATGAGTGGCGATTATTACATTCACAATGTTGTGCAGCCATCAAACTATTTTTTTTTCAATATATGAAATTTATTGTCAAGTTGGTTTCCATACAACACCCAGTGCTCATGCCCAAACTATTTTTTTAAAGACTTTATTTTTAAGTAATTCTCTGTACCCAACTCAAACTCACAACCCTGAGATCAAGAGTCACACACTCCACCAACTGAGGCAGCCAGGCTATCTATTAAAAATTTTTTTTTTTCTTAAGTTCATTTTTTTTTGAGAGCGAGCACATGTGAGCAAGGGAGGAGCAGAGAGAGAGGGAGACAGAATTGCAAGCAGGGTGTGAACTGACAAATCTGTGAGATCATGACCTGAGCCAAAATCAAGAGTCGGTTGCTTAACTGACTGAGCCACACAGGCACCCTAAAAAAAATCTTTATCACCACAAATAGAAACTATGTAACCATTAAGCAACAAATCATCATTTCCTCTTAATCTCAGCCTTTGGTAACTTCTTGTCTTTTTTGTTTCTGAATTGGCTATTCTAGATAAGTAGAATCATACCATAGTTGTCTTTTTGTGTCTGGTGTATTTCGCTCTGTATAGTTTTCAAGGTTCATCCATATTGTAGCATATATTGAAACTTGATTCCTTTTTATGGCTGAGTAATAATACTCCATGGCATGTATATACCACATTTTGTTAATCCATTCATGCATTGATGGGTACTTGGTTGTTTCCACCTTTTGCCTATTTGAGTAATGCTGTAATGAACACAGGCATACAAGTATCGAAGTCTCTGCTTTCAGTTGTTTGGGGGTATATACGTAGGAGTGGGATTCCTGGGTCATAAGGTGATTCCATTTAGTTTTTTGAGGACTTACCAAACCTTTTCTAGAGTGACTGTGCCATTTTACCTTCCCACCAGCAGTGTACCAGGGTTCCGGTTTCTCCACATCTTTGCCAACATGTGATTTTCTTTCTTTTTTTTAACAGCCATTCTAGTAGGTGTGAATTCACATTATTTAACATTTAACATCTCTCTGCCTCAGTATGTAAATCTGTAAAGTAGAATGACACTGGTCTACATTAGCATTTTCCAAATCCTGTTTTGTAGGAGGATCCTGGTTCATTGAGATATACTAATAGGTTCCATGATCAAGTGAGTTAGAAAAATGCCGCACATTGTATTCCCCTTGCAGAGATTCATATTGCTTATTAAACTGGTGGAGGCTTTGAGGGAACTTGTTTAACCAAGTATTACCAAATCTTTTTGATTATTAAATTCTCCTCTCCTTCCCCTTGGAATACCTCTGAGAATTAGATGAACACAGTTTGAGTAATGCTAGTGTAGATTATTAAAGTCCTTTCTAGCTATATAGTGTGAAGATAGCAATTACAGTGCCAGTTAAAGTATCTTACTGGTAATCAAGGAATTGGAAAGATAATTCTCCTTTTAAAGTGGCAGAATAATAGACATCTTTGAAAATGGTTTTAATAATTTCCAACTCTGTCAATACAGGCAATGTATATATGGAAGAATAATTTTAATAGTCCCAGTTGTGCTCTGTGTTTTATACAAAATATGTTATGAGAAGTTATAGGATCCATTAAATCTTTTGAAGGTAGCATGCATACTAAATCTATTTCTTCTAGTTGGAAAAATGAGAACTCTTAATTTCAGAAAAGTTATATAAGGTGTTCAGAGTTATACAGATTATTTAACTTTAATGTAAGAGCTTAGTCTTTTTCTGATTCTTGGCTTTTGTTGTTGGTCAGTAACCAATTATTGACGATCATTTGGCCAAGTGACCAGAAAACCAAAAGCATTTGTATTATTTATTTTTTAAAGAGTGTGTGTGTATCAACTTCTTTTGGAGGGGCCACTGGCCAAGCTCAAGGTGATACCGTTGCACTGACTGAAGTGGCATCATTCACATTTTCTTTTAAGTAAATGGCATTCCCTTAAAAATAGAACCACGATGGCACACCTGAAGTTGGGCTCTGATGCTGGATTGATTTATGTAAGGCTTTCTCTCCTTTGTGGGCTTATGTTTTCTTGTATTTTCTGAGTTTCAGATGTCAAATATCAAAAATGCTAAAGATTTTCTAATAATGACTGGCTTCTCTCTTTCAAGTATGTCTTAGTTCACAGATTTGCTTTCTCGGGTGGATGAGAAAGATGATTTCAGAGCTGATACATAAGAAATTATACCTGGGAGTGTGTAATATGTGATATGTACTCATTTGTGCACATGTGAATTCATACACCCTTTCACACTCAGACCCCTCCCCCAACTATTTGTGTAAGCACTTGACTAATATAATGTGTCAGTCTGTCTGTGATTGGTGTTAAGTGACGATATATTTAGCTCACCTATCATATTGGCACATCGATTTTCACTGGATTCAATTTTGGTTGATTTGTCATTTGGTAATTTGGTTTTTAGCTAATTAACCAAAAGCCATTTGAAATTGTAAGTCACCTCAGAGCATTGCAAAATATTTATGGTTTCATAGACTCTTTTAGGACTTTTCTTCGCATTCAGAACACCCTTAGCCAGGAGTTAATATGGGAATTTTAGAAAGGAAATACTTGCTTAGAATAATGTTCATTTTCAGATATAATTTTTGTGATTAGGAACTAGAATCACATTTTCTCTCATCTCTCTCTAATGATTAGATTTTTGTAAATATGCTTATAAGAATATATAATGGTTTAATAGAGTCTTAGATTCTTTTTTTTTTTTTTTTAAGTTTATTTATTTTGAGAGAAAGAGAAGTGCATGTGCATGGGTGGGGCAGAGAGAGAGAATCCCAAGAAGGCTCTGCATCATGGTCAGTGTGGGACCCAATGTGGGGCTTGAACTCAAAAACCGTGAGGTTGTGACCTGAGCTGAAATCAGGAGTCAGACGCTTAACTGACTGCACCACCCAGGCTCCCCTAGGGTCTTGAATTCTGTAATCTAATAAGCTCAAATGTTCAAATATGATCCTAATGCTAATATTTTATTAGTTTGTTAAATTATTTTGTGTAAATTGTTAACCATCTCAAATATCTGTTATATCAAATTAATGGTATACTCCTTATAATAAGATTTAGAAATTTAATTTCTATTGCAAATATCTTAAAGGGCAAATCCAAAAATGAATGAATGTATATTTCCCAGTGTAGAATATAATATTACCCTAAAAAAAATAAAAAAGGAAAGAGCAGGTTAAATAACAGTTACCCAACTAGATTTTGGGTAAATTTAGCATCTTAATCTATAGATTATATGAATTTTCTTGGACATTGGGACATAGGAATAAACTAAGAAATACTTCATTTGGACAGCTTCGGTGCTTAATTCCAGCACATCATTTGCAAAATAATTCTGATTAATACAAATTTTTAATACTTACGAGAAGTTAGCAAATTTGTTTACTCTTTATACTATATTTGGGTCTCATCTATAGCTTTGGCTATACCTATGCATATATATTAGCATATACAGAGTATCATGGAATATGAATTACTGGCTTTTTAAAGTCATTTTTAGTACTGTTTTTCTTTAAGTTCTTAATTGAAGTTGCTTTTATATTGATTGTTTTGAGATAAAGTGCTTCTAAATTTAATTACTGCCCAAGTAAGAAAAAAACATATTTGGGAAGGGAGAATTGTATATTAATATAGGAGACATATTATCTTCAGGTTAATGTATTTGTTACCAGCCTCAATTTGTCCCATTTAGTTACTACAAGTATCTTTTGTCCATTTTTTCCCCATTACTATGATTGAAACTACAGAGCTGTGGTAATTTTGACACTCCTTTATTGGTTTAGTTGGCCAATAACTTTTATTGGCTCCCTGAATTTAGACCTATGGCCACCTTACTCCAACCTATTTCCTCAGGCTCTCCCACTGACTTTATTATTCCTGCCTGTGCTTGAGGCACAGAGATAAACTAACTTGGTCATCATTATTAAGTCAACATTTTGACCTTATATTTTTCTTTCTAGAATAGAGTTTTTGACCTTAGCTCCTTGTGCCTTATAGTCCCAACCATAGTTGTTCTTATCTTTTGGTTTCACTAACAATGTCGCCTTCATAATGAATCTTTTCCCTTTGCCTCTTCCTTCCTTGTTCCCAAATCTTTGCAAGGATTAAAGACTCTAAATGCAAATTCTGGCTGTGTGTTTCTATCTTCTTTTGGACTTTTAGATTACCCGTGTTTATATCAGAAATTATCTGTTAGATATAGAATAAATCACAGAACTTCCATTAGTAGTAGATGACCTGTTGTTTTAATCCTGTGAGCTACCTTAGCATGGAATTAGCTTATAGTATTAGTGTCATTGGATATTGTGACTAAAATGTCCAACGTATAAACACAGTTGAATTGATAAATCTCAGCATTTAGTGGGTGAAGTAAAGTTTCATTTCCTTACCTATCCTTACTTCTGTCTTTGAAAATTTTTTTACCTTGTTGAAGAAATAACATTTTTCATTGTTCCCTTACTATAACACTTAACGTAAAATTTCTCAGCAGATTATAGTCTTACTGGGTTTGATGAGAAAAAATAGCATTTTAGATGAAAAACTTTACCAAGTTATTATTGAGTGAAATTTTCTATAGATAAAAATTAAACAGAACTTTTAGGCCAGAACATTTCTATTTCACTTTAGGCCACCGATTGAAAATAATCTCACTTTTTAAATGAACATGCCCCATCCCCTGAACCACTGGCAGTTATTTCTGGTATCTAATCTATGTATGAATAGCCTCGATAAAGAAATGTGGACAGAATTCCCCTTTTCCATCACACTTCTGTTTTTCACAAATCCTGTTGTGAAAACATTTCTCTTGTGCTCTGATTCAATCAAGGTTACATAGTGAGGGGCCTTTGGGTGGCTCACTTGATTAAGCATCCGACCTCGTGGTTTGTGAGTTCAAGCCCACACTGGGATCCCACACTGTCAGTGAGGAGCCTGCCTGGGATTCTCTCTCTCCTTCTCCCTCTCTCTGCCCCTCCCCCCTTGCTTGTGCTATCTCTCCCTCTCTCTCTCTCTCTCTCTCTCTCTCTCTCTCAAAGTAAATACACTTTAAAAAACAAAACCCCCCAAAATTATATAGTGTAATTTTTACAAATTAGAAAATGATACAGAAAGCCAAATTGGAGCAAGGGGAATTTGGAACTATTTATGGAGTGTAAAAATAGTATCAAGGGGACAGGATTGAATTATCCTTTGTAAAAATAAGAAATGAAATGCAAAAATGGTACCAATAATAAGGCTTTTTTTTTTAAATCTCTTATGAATATGTTTCCGTTTTGGACTGGTATATTAAGTTTCTCAAACTTTGTATTAAAAGATTTACAAAGATAACACTAGATACTCAGCTTCCTCTAATGCTCACAGGAGAGTTTTATAATTGTAATTCTCTAAATGAATAGTTTTATTGCTGTGGCTCTGCCTTTATACATTGGTAAAAATTTTTTGACAGTCTACATATTAAGAGTGAATCACAGCCTGAAGTCATTTTAAATCCCTGTTTCTAATAAGATGGGCTACTGAAGGTACTATTTATAACTTGGTCTGAACTTCTTCTTTTTTAAAGTGTTCAGGTGGGTTATGTGGTTGTTTTCTTTTTAAACACAGCAGTGCCAAAATGTAAAACTTCTTAAAAAGCATAGTCAGGGTAAGATAATCTATCTTCCATGACTCATTTATCTTAAGTTTATTGTTCTTTAGAGCTTTTTGGCTTATATTGTCATATTAATGTTGACTATTAATTTCTTTCCTACAGCATGGATTTGTGGTATCATTTCTATCACTGTCATTAGCCTGCTTTCCTTGCTAGGCGTGATCTTGGTTCCCATCATTAACCAAGGATGCTTCAAATTTCTTCTCACATTCCTTGTTGCACTAGCTGTAGGAACAATGAGTGGAGACGCCCTTCTTCATCTACTGCCCCATGTAAGAAATCTTTTTAATCTTTAAAAAAACAAAACAAAAATAAAAATATTTAAGCTAAAAAGGTCCTTCATTAGCAAACTATAGTACACTAATCTAGTATTTGTTGTATTTGCCTATAGGATGAAGTATTTTTTCCATTTGCATAGTTTTAATAGCAATAGTTTTAAAGTAAATTGAGTCATTAGGTTTTAATACAGCAACAAAAATTGGTTACATCAGTATTACTTTTTCCTGCCACAACGTATACATACCAAATCACCACAGTGTACTCTTTAAATACAGTTTTATATGTCAGTTTAATCTGGGTAGAGCTGAAATTTACAAAAAATTGCTCTATTAGCAGTTCTGTAAATGAATACTTAAGAAGATACACCATCCATTGATTTTTATCTGTATGCTATATCAAGAAAGCCATTAGGAGAAATGTAGAAGTGGTCTTATGATTGTGCTGTATAGTCAGTGTGCCCCAGGTATCTTTATTTGATCAAGAATAGACTGACATATTCAGTTAACAATTTAGTTAACTAATTTCAGTTATAGGCATTTAGCTCCTTACATATGGGGCCATTTATGTTTTCTCCCGGAATACCACTTATTTTCTTTATTTCGGGACCCTTCTAATAGTATCATGTGCCCACACTTCTGGTACCACGCTTAGCAACCTTTTAAAATCTGTTATTAGTTAGTATTTGATACAGTGTTACTGCTTTTACTTCAAATTGTGAAAACACTGGGGCTTTTTCTTTTCCAAATGTAAAATTACAGGTTTGAATGTTTTTTTAAAATATTCTTACCACCTCCTTTGGAGTATTTGGGAAACAGATTTGCGTTTTTTAAGTAATCTCTGCACCCATCATGGGGCTTGAACTCACAACCCAGAGATCAAGAGTTGGACGCTCTACCAACTGAGCCAGCCAGGCACTCCCAGAATTGTTACTTGTGTGTTTTGTATACTCCTCTTCCCCTTCACTCAGAGGAATTGGTTCAGAATTCCAGATTTGGTATCTGGAATACCATATGACACTGCCTTAAAAAATTGATTAATAAATCTTAAACTGTGAATGTAAATTTTTAAAAATTGATTCATTATGTTATTTACTGATTTCCTCCTTTATTCCTACCCCTTGCTTTCCCTTTTTACCATCCTCAAGAATAGCCACAAAATTTCAAAACTGGGCCTATTAAGAACAGTTGATTGAAGTGAGAACAGTCTTCAGGTGCTATTTGACTTATTTTTTTCTTAAGTATTAATTACGTAAAGCTGTTACCTTTTTATTTTTATTTATTTTTTTTTTAAATTTTTTTTTCAACGTTTTTTATTTATTTTTGGGACAGAGAGAGACAGAGCATGAACGGGGGAGGGGCAGAGAGAGGGAGACACAGAATCGGAAACAGGCTCCAGGCTCCGAGCCATCAGCCCAGAGCCTGACACGGGGCTCGAACTCACAGACCGTGAGATCGTGACCTGGCTGAAGTCGGACGCTTAACCGACTGCGCCACCCAGGCGCCCCAAGCTGTTACCTTTTTAAATGGCCTTACCGTCTTTGAGAAGTTTAGAAATCTCTTCTCTTGGCTGCTAGCAGATGGAGAAAAAATACAGATAAATGTTATAAGGAAGGGAAATACTTAAGACCAGATCTCTAATTTTTAAGATTGTTATTGTGGAACTTGTACGTTTGACAATTAAAAAGTACCCATTTCTATAATTTATTTTTTGCTAAAGCTTTAAACTGTAGAAAAATAAACACATGTGTGAGTGTATACTTATAATGTTCCATAGTTTGTAAGTATAGGTAGCGTCTCATCACTTCTTCAATTTATAAGAGAAAAACATAAAAATATAATCAGTTTAAGAAAAAGATTACAGGGAGTCACAGGTTGTGACCGGCAGGTGAATTAGTTTGTTTTTACTGAATGTTAGACATCTGGGTCATGTTCACTTTGGTTTAAAAAGGACCCATGCTTCCTAATATCTTAATGCTGCTTGAGTTTCTCACTGTAGTGTGTGTCAGCTCCTATAGCCGTTTGAGTTTGTGGTCTTTTGTTTTAGAGTTACCATGAAATGTAATACTTTCCAGGCCACTGAATACAGACAGCAAAATTAAATAAAAAGCCACTTATATTTATGTGAGATAATATTTAGAGAACCACTTTAAAAATTGAAAGGTATTTTTTTGTGTGTCCTAGCAGATTATAGTCTCAAAATTTTAAAAAGCATCTTTAATTACTTGTTTAGAAGTTTTTGTTATTCTTATTAATAGTCTCAGGGTGGACATGATCATAGTCATCAACATGCACATGGGCATGGACATTCTCATGGACACGAATCTAAGAAGTTTTTGGAGGAATATGATGCCGTATTGAAAGGACTTGTCGCTCTAGGAGGCATTTACTTGTTATTTATCATTGAACACTGCATTAGAATGTTTAAGCACTACAAACAGCAAAGAGTAAGTACTTTGTAATGATTTCTTCCGTTTTCTGAGATATGAAACTCAAAAAAATTTTTTTTCTGGCCACATGCTTAATTATGATGTTGGTGTGTGTTCAAGGAAACATTGACTTTGATCTTTGCCATTTTTATGTATATATTTTGTATATGTATGTATTTTGTATATATTTCCTTGAGACAAAATATGGTTTAGAACAGAGCTCTAAACTGGGACTCAGGGGGAGTGATTCTAATTCTTGCCCAGCTACAAAATAGCTGTGAAAACTATGACTCATTCCTTGTGATTTCCAGTTGCTATATAAATCTGTGGGAAATAAGCCCTACTTTTTGTCTGTATTTTCATATCATATTTCAAATAGTGTATTTAATTTTAATTGCCATATTTTATTCAGGGTATTGCCATATTTAAGTGCCTTCAAAGGAAGGTTGATCAAGATGATGTGCAAGTGAATTATTATCTGAGGAATGGTAGAATGAACTAGGAAAGGATCAAAAGTGAAAGAAGCCTAACAGCATTTGGTTTTCAGAGGGTGTATGGAAAGGTGGATGGGTGAAGAATGGAGTGTTGGTAGGAGGGATGCCAAGGTGAGAGTGGCTGGAGAGAAATGAGTCAGAAGAGAGGTGATGGGGGCTTGAAGTAGAGTCATGTCATGAGGAATAGGAAAGATAAGGTGATTAAGAGAACTATTTAAAATTTTAATGATTGATTATTTTTGAGAGAGAGAAAGAGTGTGAGTGGGGTGGGGGCAGACAGAGAGTGAGAGCGAGAGAATCCAAAGCAGGTTCCAGGCTCAGCTGTCAGCACAGAGCCAGAAGAGGGGGGCTCAAACCCATGAACGATGAGATCATGACCTGAGCCAAAGTCGGACACTTAACCGACTCAGCCACCCAGGTGCCCCAGAACCATTTAAATGAGAGAATCAATATGATTTAATTGTTGATGACATTCAAGAAATAGAAGTATTTTAGGGTCCATCTCTGAGTACATAATTTAGAATACAGTTACATATTGCAAAGTATATAGAGAAGTTTTGACATTCCTGAGAAGCTCAATTTTCTTCAGTTGTGTGTACCTGCTAACACTTAAGCAGCAAATATTCATATTTAATTGTACAGAATATTAGGGACTGCATAATTTACCAGTAAGTATGAAATGTAGTCTTTCAAGAGGTAGTTCAAAGTAAACATGTTTTCTGTTTTTTATAATTTAATCTTGATCTCATTTTGCATTTAAATTTACTGGGAAAATTAAACATGTTTATTTTTGTAAACTAATGTAGAAGAATAGAATCTCCAGAACATGGCAGCTCTTTGGAAATTTGATATTGAAAGAAGTAAATAAATTAAAGGAATTTGATTAGATAAATCAATGGAACACCATTAAAGGGGTACTCTGTATCTAATAGTAAGGAATTCTTCAAGAATATCAAAGAGAGGAATCTGTGCAGATAAATCAGTGTGTCTCCTTTATGATAAATAGGACAGTGAGTAACCAAAGATGAAAAAGTGTATGGCATTGTTTTGAAGAAAAGGAATTAGTGATCCTTGAATAGAACAGACGTTTGACCATCTGCAAAGAAGAGTCAGTTATTGGAAGGAAGCTTTCAGAGCATACATTAAGTAATACATCAGATGAGGACTGGTTTCAGCAAGTTGGGGCTTTGAGGGTAGTGATTTGGCAAGTTTTCAGGAAAGTGGACAAGGACAATCTGAACCAAAGCAGTTGAACACAATCCCAGCTGGTGTTGTACATTTTCTTCTTTTCTCTTTTGTGCTATGGTTGGCTTGTTTTCCCTTCCCCCCACTTTTCTCCTTTCTACTTCAACTCACGGCTGCTGTTTCTTTTCTTTGGTTGTCTCCATACTACTCCTTTTGAACATTTTGTGTTTCCCCAGTTTCTGTTACTTATTGCTACGAAGCAGAAGGACCCACAATTTAATGGCTTATAACAACATTTTATTATTTCTCGTAATTCTGTCAGGAAATTAGGCAGGATTCAGCCGAGCAGTTCTTTTGTTCCCCCTACCATCAGCTACACTCACTCACTCTACTACATTCAAACTCAGCTGGCCTGGGTTGGCCTCAACAGGGCAGGGGTAGGAGGCCCATGAATGTGTATGTCTGCATCTAGTGTCCTCCACATGGCCTCTATTTTTCTAAAAAATTTTTTTTAACATTTATTCATCTTTGAGAGACAGAGCATGAGTGGGGAAGGGGTAGAGAGAGGGAGACACAGAGTCCGAAGCAGTCTCCAGGCTCTGAGCTGTCAGCACAGAGCCCGACACGGGGCTCAAACTCACGAACTGCAAGATCATGACCTGAGCCAAAGTCAGTCGCTTAACTGACCCAGCCACCCAGGTGCCCACACATGGCCTCTGTTTAGAGCCTAGGCTGAGTTTCTTCACAGATTAGTGGCTAGCTTCCTTGAGTAAAAAAGTAAAAGGTGTCAGGTTTCACACTAGTTCCAGAACTGGTCCATCATTTTCTTGCATTCTGTTGATCAAAGCAAGTTAAAGGGGAAGAGGTTATTTGTTCCAATAAACATACATAGATCGGAAATAGAACTTTAAGTTGGAGGAGTTGTTAGAGGTAGTTACACAGTTACATTGCTAAAAGAAGAAAGCAGACTGTTAAAAGATAGGAAAATTAAAACTAAACAATGAAATACAATACTTAGGATTTATTAATAAGTGAGGATAGATTAGATGAGAAAGAAAACTTACCTTTATTGCGAAGCTGTTAAGAGTCGGTTACCGATAGGTCATTTTTTCACACATCACCTCATTTAATCCTAAGAATCTATCATTTTAATTTTACAGATGAGTATTCTTATGGTTTAATAAATTTAACTGCCCAGTTCTCACAGAAGTAAACTACAAAGTTTGTGATTTTAACTCAAATTTGACCCTTCCCATTATGTCACATGTAGGGAAATGTAAGATTGCATTAAACACAATGAAATTCAAAGGGAGTAAGCTTTAGTTTTTTGGAACTTCCTATTCCCATACACTATTAAATAAGATAGATATTAAATATATTTCACACATTTCATTTGGTTGCATGTAATATAGTACTGTGTACTGTATTCTGTACTTTGAAGTAGATGAGTTGATCCTTTGAGTGTTTGAAAAAAAAAAAAGCAACAACATAGAAATTTAGCTGAATATTTTATAATGAGACCCCTTGATTAATTTCTAAAAATTTTTTCTCTTTTTTTCCTAAGTAATTTATGAATAAAGTGTTACTACCACTTACCCCATAGATGTTAACAAGTGAATATTGTTGCTAGTTGTGGCTGCAGATTTGATACTAATACCAGATTTTTTTTCAGGGAAAACAGAAATGGTTTATGAAGCAGAACACAGAAGAATCAACTATTGGAAGGAAGCTTTCAGATCATAAGTTAAATAATACACCAGATGCTGACTGGCTTCAGCTCAAGCCTCTTGCCGGTAGACAACAGTTCTGACTAAAGAGAAACTTTTAAAATATAAACATTGAAATACTGCTTCTAACCTGTGCCTGTGTTTGAAATTTCTTGTTTTTGTGGCTTCCCTAATATTAGTTTCTAACTTGTATTTCCTAAAATGTGAGTGTATCTTGTGATTTTGTTTACTGTCTTGTCTATTTCAGCCTTATTAAAATGGAATGTGGGACTAATTATATCACAGGGCAAGGAACATATTGCACTTTTACTTTACAGAAAAAAAATGAAACAAACAAAAAGGCTTTGTAAGCAGTATACTCGTGTTATCTTTAGATCTTGGCAATGCAGGTCTCTGTGCCGTCCATATGGGATTGGTTTCATATGGAAGAGGGAGAGTGGTCTCCCTACTTAAAATCTCTGCTCATCAATTCAGCTTTTCTGTTGCCTGGTAAATGTGATGAGGTAGCTTACAATTGTCAAGGAAACATAAAGTATTTTAGTCTAATTTTCCCTTTCTGTTTGAACTTGTGTTTCCCCTGAATGTACCAACGATTTTCTGCAGAAAAGGGGCAGATGAGACTCTAACTGTACTCTGCTCCAATTTGAGAAGTAGTAGACTGTTTGTCACATAATAAATAGTTTTTGAAAACTAGGTGAGAGGCCAACCTCAATTAAAAAAAATACTTAATCAGATGTTACCATTTATATGGGTTTCTGAGTAGCATTTTCAGATAGGTGCCATTGGAGGGTGCCAGCGATTTAAAGTTTGTTTTCTTCAGTGATAAGAGAGGATTAGACAGGGTAACTTTAAGTTTCCTTCTTCCCCTAAAAAATTATGGGTCCATTTAGTTGTCCTGTAAATGCTGCAGTAACTTCTACCCTTCGATTTTTAGCAGCTGTTCGTGATGTCCTCCCTCAGATTCACAGTTTCTCCACGCTTGCCAGTTCTTCTCCCCACTTTGCCTGCTGTTGATCTCAGTGTCCCCCCTTTACCTCATCTGGTTCATCATCTGGATGCTCAGAACCCCAGTTTGTTTTGTGTGTATGTGCACATGTTTGTTTTATTTGCTTTTATACATTTATTTGGGACTTCATTTAATCATTACACTGCTGTTCTGCCTGGGTTTAAATGAGCAAAGAAGCGTTCGTCTGCTTGTTGATAAAGTATATCCTTTGCTATTATAAATATAGGAACTGATGACTCGGTCGTTTCTGAAGATCGACTTAATGAAACTGAACTGACAGATTTAGAAGGTCAACAAGAATCCCCTCCTAAAAATTATCTTTGTGTGGAAGAGGAGAAAATCATGGACCATTCTCACAGTGATGGGTTACATACCATTCACGAGCATGACCTCCATGCTGCTGCACACAACCACCATGACGAGAGTAAGACTGTGCTGAGGAAACATAACCACCAGTGGCACCACAAGCATTCTCACCATTCTCATGGGCCCTGTCATTCTGGGTCCGATCTGAAAGAAACCGGCATAGCTAATATAGCTTGGATGGTAATCATGGGGGATGGCATCCACAACTTCAGTGATGGGCTAGCAATTGGTAAGTGGGCTTGAAACTTGGGTTATCATTTGTTTGATCTTTAAGACCACAGATTCAGTACTAATATTATAAACTGTAATACATAGGATTAAAATTTGAGGTTAACAAATACACTCTTATAGATTACTCTGGTCATTTGATTTGTTTCCAGAGGCTATGTTCATGTTTTTGATCAGCTTATTTGGGGCATAAAGGTATATTTTTACTGGGTTTTGCTTTTAATGTGTAAACAAATGTCTGTAGTATACTACTTTTATAACTCGATTTCAAGGCATAATCACATATGAAAGCTACCTTAACATTCTGTTTTCAAATACATTTATATATCCCTGAATATATAATTTCAGTCCTGGGTTTAGTACTTTTTTATGTCTTTGAAAAGGTGAAGAAAAATTTTACCTGTTAAGCATCCATTGTACCAGATTCAAATTATTAGAGTCTTGGCTAACGTAAACTGATATTACTAGTTTAGGAGAATATTAAATGTGATTAATATATGATTTTCTTTTCCAGACTTCACTCAGAAGTAGGCTTTGGTTTCTTTAAGAAAGGAGAGGCCATATTTTTCAATCTTCAGTAGCTGTCAATGTTAAAAAATAAAGAATTTACTAGGGGGAATCAAATGTATTTCTATCTCTGATCTTAGTCCTCAAGACTGTCAGACGGATAATACTTTGTAGTATTTTTGCTCTAGACCCAGAAAAGTTCAGACAAGGATGTAGCCATTTAAGTATCTATAAATATTTATATGAGAGAGAGCGAATACAATCGTACGCTTAAAGGACTTGAAATTTAGCATCAGCCTTCCACTCAGAAGCTGAAATGCTGGAAACCATTACTACTCCCAAGCTTTCAGTGAGCTCTGGAAGGCTAATGTAATGGAAAATTTAATTTCTTAGAGAATATTTCTTTCACTGAGTAGCTCTTTCTCTGGTTATTATATACGTATTATACCTCACTATATGTTCAAAAAGTGTAATGTAAAATAAGTGAGTCACTCATATATTATGAAAATAATTTAGATAGGCAAAAGAGGTTGTACCTATCCTTATTAATGAAAATGGAAAAAGCGGAAGTAAACATCACTTGATTTTCTTTTTACCCCCCACCTCAGGAGCAGCTTTCAGTGCTGGACTGACGGGAGGAATCAGTACCTCTATAGCTGTGTTCTGTCATGAGCTGCCACATGAGTTAGGTAATATACCAGATTTTGTCAAATCTTAAGACTTCTTCAGTTACAAATGCATATAAATTTTGGAGAGGTTAAAACATAAAAATGGCTGATGACAAGTAGAAATGTCATCATTCTTTTATATAACTTGTATTATATGCACCTAAAAATGTATTGTTTTATATGTATGTATGTTTAATTTATGTAAACAGTATTATGTCCTTTCCCATTCTGTTCCTTATATTACTAATCATTATGCTTTTATTTAGTTTGAGAGAGAGAGAAAGAGAGCATGAGCACATGAGCAGGGGAGGAGCAGGGAGAGAAGGAGAGAAAGAATCCCAAGCAGGCTTCATACTGTCAGTGCAGAACCTGATGTGGGGCTTGATCTCACAAACCATGAGAACATAACCTGAGCCGAGGTCAAGAGTCAGATGCTTAACCAACCGAGCCACCCAGGCACCCCTCATTATGCTTTTAAACTCCACCCAGGTTATCATGAATTCATTTAATATGTTGCTTTTAGTCAGTACTTAGAGTTGTGCGTTTACTGCATTTCACATATTTGTCACCTAGTATTAGATACACTACACCTTTAATTTCCTGCCACCACAGATATGAGGCATTGAACATCTGTAGACTCAGCGCTTATAGACTCTTACAAGAACAGCTTTTGGGATTATACCCAGGAACAGAATTGATGGGTCGTGGGATGTACCTGCCAGAGAAGTGCTGTATTACTAGCCACCATGGCCATCTCTAACCACCAATACCAGAGAGTTCCTGTGTTTCCACATCCCTGCCAAGACTTGACATTAACTAATTTTTGTCAATTTGGTAGATATAAAATGATATTTCTTTGTTGTTTTAGTTGGCACTTACTGATCTACCAATGATTTTTTTTTTAATTTCTCTTCATGTGTTTTGATTTTTGTCTTATTTTTATTTCCATTATTTTTGAGCAACAGAGAGTGTGAGTAGGGGAGGGGCAGAGAGAGAGGGAGACACAGAATTCGAAGCAGGCTCCAGGCTCCCAGCTGTGTCAGCACAGAGCCGGATGCGGGGCTCGAACTCACAGACTGCAAGATCATGACCTGAGCTCATGTCAGATGCCTAACCAACTGAGCCACCCAGGCGCTCCTGATCTTTTCCTATAAGTTGAAAAACATTAGATGTGCACATGCATTCATTCACAGAAAATATCCAGGGGATGTAGAGATGACATAAATTTGAAAGAAAAAAGTAACTCCCTATTCTGAGTTTCCAAGGAATTTCTTCATATGTTCTTGCTAGTTTAATATTTTTCTTAAATTTATCTGGCTATGAAACATCTATCACTTGACTGTGTTTAATTTTTTTTTATTGGTAGTAGCCTTATTTGCTTTCAGTAGAGTTTATATGTATAATTTGCTTAGAAAATTATTAACTGCTCAAAGCAGGACAGTCTATTAATGCTTACTTGGTGCTGATTCTCTAAGTCTTGATTCCGTACTTACAGTTTTGTTCCTTTGCCAGCCTTGAGCTTGTGTTCTTATATCCTGTTCATCCCCCATTTCCTTTATCCTGACTAAACCATTATTGCCTTCGTTGTCTTTTGCTTGGACAGTTTCCATAGTATTTACACCTAGTTTTGCTCTGTTCTAGTCCCTCTCGTATACTTTATCCCAAAGTGACTTGCTCATGCAATCAGTCTTTCAGTAGTCTCCCTTACGTATAAAGTTAAAAGCTGAGATTCATTAGTCCTGCTTCCATTGGCCTTCATTTCTGCCTTTTCATCCTTACTCACTGTGCTTGCTGTTGCATGTTTTCCACTTCACCCAAACATAATTCACCAAACATATGCTGTGGATGCCTGAGCCTGCTTCTTTCCTTGTACCATCTTCCTACTTGGCTTGTCCTGTCCTGCTGATTGTCTCTCTAGTTAATTATGTTACGAGGCTTTTTTTCTCCAACTTGAGGACTGCCCTCCCGCTGGAGGATTACTGCCCTGTATGTGTTGGATTACTTTTTCGTGTAAACTTTATCACTTAGCTTCACCAGGTCTTTCTTTGGGTGCTTAGTATATATCCATTGTAGATGTCCTATCTCTTAAAGTGTAGGTTCTTTGTATGCAGATACTGTATCTTATGCAGTTTTCTTAACTACTTTCCTGTGTTAGGAAGAGAATAATCTGCCAAATACTTCTTTGCAATTCCATAGCAATACACATCAGGGCTTTCTGTCAGTTTTTATATGTAGGTAACATATAGCCTAATAATTTTAACTTTGCACTCTTCATTTTGAACTTGCTTAGTAGTAGATTTGGATAGTCTGAACACAAAATCCACAATATACTGGGAAGACCTTCAACTTCCCTTCCTACCCTCTTCCTGCTCCCTAAATGGAGTATATCATGCCACTTCATGGTTATTGACAGCAGGGAGTTTGGAGATTAGGGATGATTGCCTTCCTGCCACTTACTCCTTTTTCTCTCTATAGTTTCTCCTTGAAACAATGAAATACAAGGAATGATAGCCACATAAACAAATGCAGGACATATCTTAATAGCTAGGTAAGGCCTTGGCCCTATGCAGAGCTCCTGTGAAAGCTGGATTATAGAACTCTACCTGGGCCAGGACTCCCCATGAGACAATGGACCCCAAATCTCTACCTGTTTTACCCCCACAAACCAGAAGTTGGGATGTTACTGTTGCTATGATGGGAAAACATGAGTTTAAAGTATGTTGAACTTTAAAGGAGTGAGACCTTAAGAAAATGTGCATTTTCCCCCAATGTTCAGTGCTAAATTGACCTAAACTCTATTTTCTAGCTGTCTAGGCTCTAGGGTAGAAAGAGCATAACTCTGGAAGTGATAGAAAATGCTTTGGCCTTTGTATTCATCAAGGTAGGAAGTGGTCTAATGACCATAAACAAAGAAAGTATTTTAAAAAATGATTTTAGAGCCTTTTTTTTGCCTTAAGGTACAATAATGGACACTTTGGTAAAATAGGCCCAGATGAATGTCTTTACTCTGATTTATCTCTCTTATTCATTTGGAGAGGAGGGAATCTGGAGAGAGGCTAGAAACCTCTTCCTCAGAACTCCCAAGCAAGGGAAAGATCACTCCCCTAGAATATATGATAGAAGCATGGCAGGGAGATAGGAGAAACTTCTCCCTGGTTAATAGGTCAGGATATTGGCAAAGCAGCATAATACGTTGTATTCCAGGATAATTTATTTGATCTAAAACCTCTTAGGCCCTAGTTAAGTTTTTGATTATGAATTCTTAAAACTGTTCTGAGATTTTTATACTGAAGTCATACCCTAAATGGGAAAACAATTGTTTCAATTACATTTTAGTGCATTAAAAAGCGACCCTTAGTAATTCCAAGTTTTATTGTTCCTCTTCTGAACGCATTGCAGTTCTTGCATGGTGCGTACCAGATGATGGTTTTGTTTGTGCTTAGGAATGCAATAGGAAAAATCAAACTTTTAAACCTTCGAACAATATACAGCTCAGGGAGGTTCATTCTAAGAGGTATGCAGAAATTGAAACCATCTGAGAAAATAGAAAACCCTTGTCTCTCATAGCATGTTTGCTGTGGGGTGGGTTAACGGATGAAGTCACCTGAATTATTCCTACTCTTTCTTTTGTTTTTTGCCAAACTTGTTTTAGCTATATTTAAGTAAGTAGAAATATTACTTTGTTGTATTCTCTCTACTTTTTTCCTACTAGTTCAAAATAACTGTATAAGCATTTGAAAAATAATTTATATGAAAACTTGTATAAGAACATATAAAGAGGAAATGAGATTGGGATAATCTAGAAGAGCAGATAATCCAAACTCTCTTCTTGATATTAAGTAGTGTGTTCTAACTCCAAAAAAAAGTGACATTTTGATAAATAAATGTAGCCTTATTATTAAGACTCAGCTCAGAGAGGCTATGGTGCCATCCCATTTTTCCCCTTTACTCTCATGCGTATTTAAGGGGTAAGTAGAATTTCAAAATAAATTTTCATAATGTGCTAGATTGTTCAGGGAAAACTGAACATTTACTATATAGATGTATACATGTGTATACATGCATTATTTAAGGCAAAATTAAAGAACTTTGAAATATGTATTTGTTTAAAAAAATCTCAGTGGTTGATATTAACATAATTACAGCATTGGATCACATTAACAGCTTTGGCAGGCACACCTCATTCGTTGTGTTAATGACACCCTTTGTCAGCAGAAAGGAAGGGATATTGATTTATCAAAAGATGAGTAGATTTGCTTGTTTGGTGTAAATCCCAACTGTATTCCTTTGATCTATTTTTCAAATATTTATCAAGGTTCTTACTGAGAAGGGAGGTGGGTGGAGAAAAAGGGAGAAAAATATGCAGATACCTCTGAAATTTGTAACTAAGATAAGTCTAGGACAAAGATAGATTTTATTTTATTTTATTCATTTTTTAAAAAAATTTTTAATGCTTATTTCTGAGACAGAGAGAGACAGAGCATAAGTGGGGGAGGGGCAGAAAGAGAGAGGGGGACAAAGAATCCGAAGCAGGCTCCAGGCTCTGAGCTGTCAGCACAGAGCCCGACGCGGGGCTCGAACTCACAGACTGCGAGATCATGACCTGAGCCGAAGCTGGACGCTTAACCGACTGAGCCACCCAGGTGCCCCTAGATTTTAATTTTTTTTTTAATTTTTTTTTTTAATGTTTATTTATTTTTTTGAGACAGAGAGAGACAGAGCATGAACAGGGGAGGAGCAGAGAGAGAGGGAGACACAGAATCCGAAACAGGCTCCAGGCTCTGAGCTGTCAGCACAGAGCCCGATGTGGGGCTCGAACTCATGGACCGTGAGATCATGACCTGAGCCGAAGTCGGACGCTTAACCGACTAAGCCACCCAGGTGCCCCTAGATTTTAAATGAAATAATTCGTCTTGGTACAAGGTCATTATACAAAGATAATTTATATTGCTGTATACTAGCAATGAACAATTAGAAATTGAAATTTTTTTAAAGTGCTATTTATAACACCAAAAAACATGAAACTCTTTGGTTAAATCTAACAAAATATACACAGAATCTGTATGCTGAAAACTACAAATCACCACAAAAGAGATCAAAGGAGACTTGAGTGTGAACAGTGTATACCAGGTTTATGGACCAGAAGACTCAGTATCTTTAAGATGCTAATTTTCCCTATAGTTTAAGTGCATTCCCAGTCAAAATACCAGCAGGCTTTTTCAAATGAGCTTTTTCAAAATTTAATATGGAAACCGAAAGGAACTTGGATAACCAGAAGAATTTTGAAAAAGGACAACAAAATTGACTTTAAGACTTGCTATAAAGCCACAGTAATTGCAACAATTTATATTGGTGAGAAAATGGACACATAAATCAGTGGAACAAAGTAGAGTTCTCTGATATATGGCAACTTATTTTCAACAAAGGAAATTCCATGTAGAAAGGAAGTTTTTTCAACAAATCTTGCTGTAGTAATTGAATATCTAGTTTCAAAAACCCAAAGAAACCAAAAAAGTTCACACTGTAGACACAAAGTAACTGAAAAAAGATAATTGATTTAAATAAAAATTTTAAAATACAGGTTTCCCCTGCTATCCAAAAGTAGTGTTCCAGTGAAACTTTTTGTAAGCTGAAAGGGCTTAAAGCTAAGAAACAGTTACTATTTATATGAAGAAATTTTTGAGCTTCCCAATACCTTAGGATACATCTTGCCAATGGAAGCACAAAATAGAGACAAAGCACAGATACTCACACACTTCAGAGCTATGGTGGCCTGACACTGAGCATGGTTCCTGGGGAAGGAGCTTGGTGGGGCTACTCTGGCTGCTCAGGGTGCAGGCTGCCTCTACAGCAGCTCATGCAAAACAAAGGCTGTTTTTGGTTTTTGCCTTTTTTCATAAAAGGGAAAAATCCTCTGCAGATTTTTTTTGGTTAGGGAAAACCGGTACTAATGTAGGTCTTTAATAAAAGTGAAGTGGCTGTAATACGAACTTTTGAAAAGTGGGGGTTAACCTGTATAAGACTTTCAGAAGAAAACCTAGGAGAAAATCTTTGTGTTCTTGGATTAGGCAAACTATTTTTAGATAAAACATCAAAAGCATGATCCATTAAGGAAAAAGTAATAAAATGGACTTCATAAAAATTAAAAACTCTACACAAATAGCCTTTATTAAAAAAGAATGAAAAGGACTGTGAATACATATTTGGAAAATACATACCTGACAAGAGACTTTTAGGATATTTAAAGACCTCTCAACTCAATAATAGGAAAAACAACAAAGTGGGCAAAAGATTTGAACAGGCATTTCACTAAAGCAATTCTGCAGATGAAAACACATGGGATTACAGGTGCTGGATTTGTCATTATAAAAGGGCTATAAAGGATGTGGAACAACTCTCAGAAATTGCTGGTAGGAATGCAGCTTTTTAGAAGGCTAGAAAAAAAAGACACTCGTTAAATGGCCCAGAAATCCCACTCATAGGTATTTACTCGAGAAATGAAAACTTATGTTGACAGAAAAACCTGTTTATGTGTACAGTGGCTTTATTCATAGTTGCCCCAAACTGGAAACAACCCATAGGTCCTTCAGCTGTTAACTTGCTTCATCTATGGAGTATTTAGTGTAGTAATACCAGTGACTTCCTGGGGTGCTTGGATGGCTCAGTCATTTGAGTGTCCGACTTCGGCTCAGGTCATGATCTCACGGTTTGTGAGTTCTAGCCCCACGTCAGGCTCTGTGCTGACAGCTCAGAGCCTGGATGGAGCCTGCTTCGGATTCTGTGTCTCCCTGTCTCTCTGCCCCTCCCCAGCTCTCTCTCACACTCACACACACAAACACACACACACACACACACACACACACACACACACACACTCACTCTCTCTCTCTCTCTCTCTCAAAAATAAACAAACATTAAAAAAATGACTTTCTGATATAAACTGTAACATGAATGAGTCTTATACATGTTATGCTAAGAGGAAAAAATACCTAGATTCAAAAGACTACATACTTTATGGTTTCAATTTATATGATGTCCTGGACAAGGTAAAACTATAGGCATTGGTTGCTGAGGAATGAGGGAACTGAGGAAGTTTGCAGGGAAGGGCGGAGGGCGGATAATGAAGTAGTTCCAGAGTTTGATGGTGGTTATGGGTCCATGGTATGTACTTTTGTCAAAACTCATAGAATTCTACATCCAAAAGAGAATGCTGTAAAAAAAGAATTATACCTTAAAATTTTAATTTAAAAAAGTTTTAACTAAAAATTTCATCTTGAATCCTGATTAGCTAATTCACGCTGTTTGGTTGCTATTCAAGGATGAAATAAATCCTTTTGCCATCCAGTAATATCTGGGGAGGCATCAAGGTCGACATAGTTTGTACCTATGACACAATGTTCTTTGAGTATTAGTGTTTCTTTTAAAACCCTTTTTAATTATTTTTTTAAGTTTACTTATTTTGAGAAAGAGCACAAGTGGGATAGGGGCAGACGCAGAGGGAGAGGGAGAGAGAGAATCCCAAGCAGGCTCCATGCTGTCAGCACAGAGCCTGATGTGGGTTTCAAACCCATGAACCGTGAGATCATGACCTGAGTTGAAACCAAGAGTCAGACACACCACTGACTGAGCCAGTCATGTGCCCGTGCCCTTTTTTGAAATTATAAAAGGAAACACTTTATTTTATAACCTAAAGACACTTCTCATTTTGTATTACCTAACCCCCTGCTAAATTAAATTGCCCTCTGAGCATGGTTAGTGAGTGAATTAGTGAAAATCTGGTGGGGAAACTTATAGAGGAAGAAGTTAGGAAGCTCTTTGCTTAAGGAAGCTGAGAAAAAAATTAAAAGTCTAGGGTAGAGAAGAGATAAAGCTGCTTTTGAATCCAGGACTTACCAGGAAAATTAAGGATTTAGGATCAGAGGGGAGAAAAAATGCAAGGAGAGTAGTAGTAGATGGAAACTAGAGAATGGCAGTTTAAAAGCTATTGGTAGATAATCTTGCACTAATTTGTTAACTTCTTCCTATTTGTTATAAATTAGAATCTTATAACCATGAGAGTTAAAAAAGAGAACAGATCATGTATTTTTAATCATGTAAGGTTAAGACCCCCCCCCCCCTTTTTAAGTTTGTTTCTCTACATATGAATGTAATTTCTACGCCAAACATGAGGCTCAAACCCATGACCAAAAGTCTCATGCTCTTCTGACTGAGCCAGTGGGTACCCCTGAAATTGCTTCTTAAGGGAAGGAAATGCCCCAGTATCTATATAATACCTTGCATTGCTAAGTGTTCAGTGATAAATTAGATGTTTGTATATTTAGTAAAACAAAGAAGCTTGTTATAGTTTGTCAGAAATTACTGACTTTTACCCTTTAGCTTTAAGGCTATCATATCTAGCAGTATTTATTCTTCTAGTAATATCTCTGAGCAATATTTGTTTTTTTCTAGCAGTCCAACTCTAGACATACAGGTGTGAGTCTCTTTATTCATTTTACATTTTTAGAATTTTTAGAATTAAGATTTAATTTTTTTCCTGGAAAAAAATAAATCTAAACAGCATACAATGTACTTACAGTCTGTTACCTCTGTTTGTTCTTAGGCCATTTTTCTTTCGAAAAGGGGCAGAGATAAGAGCAGAGGGCTTTAATTGTTGCTCACGGAAAGAGTAGTGACCAGGTTCTTTTTTTCTACATTTTTGATTTTTTTTTAATGTTTATTTTTGAGAGGGGCGTGGCACACAGGATCCCAAACAGGCTCTCTATTGACAGCAGAGAGCCCAGTGTGGGGTTCGAACTCATGAACTGTGAGATCCTGAGCTGAAGTCAGATGCTTAACCGACTGAGCCCACCCAGATGCCATTCTAGGTTTTTGATTTTTTTTTTTAAAAACTGTTAAATGTTTTTTTTTAGATTTTGTTTTGAAAGAGAGAAAAAGAGTAGTGGGTGAGCAGGGAGGGACAGAAGGAGAGGGAGAGAGAGAATCCTAAGAAGGCTTCACGCCTAGCATGGAGCCCTATTTGGGACTCGGTCCCATGACTGTGAGATCATGACCTAAGCCAAAATCAAGAGTGGGATGCTTACCCAATTGAGCCACCCAAAATTTAACATTTCACATTCTACAGAAAATTGACCTTTGCTTTTTGATAAGCAGTTCTTTGAGTGTTCACATGTCTGTAGACTTCTAACAATTCCATCATCCCAACAGTTCCCTTCTTGCAGTCCCATTGTAGTCCCACCCCTTTCCCACCCCTGTTTCTGGCGACCTTGGAATGTTCTTCACTGTAGTTTTATCTTTTTGAGATATCATATAAATAGAATCGTATATAACCTTTCAGACTGGCTCTGAGCATCGTGCCTGTGAGATTCACCCAAGTTTTGCCTGTATTAGGTTCAATTAAGTAAAAAATAAATATAATAAAATCTGTTATTAAAGGTGTATTTTTATATCAATTTTTTATTTTGTTTCCTGCTTTTTCCCCTTAAATGTGTGTGTAAAATCCTGTGATTGTAAAACTCTCACATTGTGTCTTTACTGCAGGTGATTTTGCAGTTCTTCTTAAAGCTGGCATGACTGTAAGGCAAGCAATTGTATACAACCTCCTCTCTGCCATGATGGCTTACATAGGCATGCTTATAGGCACAGCTGTGGGTCAGTATGCCAATAACATCACACTTTGGATCTTCGCAATCACTGCAGGCATGTTCCTTTATGTCGCCTTGGTGGATATGGTAAGATACTTTATAGTTTTGTGATTATTACCAAATCTGTAAATAGAATGCACCTTCCAGAAATGGAAGAAACCTTTGGATGTAGTTTAAAAGAATATTTTTAAAAATGGAACCCATTTTAAAGCATGTGAAATCCTAAATAGTCTATTAGGGAAAGATAATTAAATAGGAGGGTTTCCTCTTTGAAAATCAGTTGAGATGCTGAAAATTTTTGACCAAATGATATTACTATTCAAAGTAATCATCAGTAATATTTAGAGATAATTGTTATACTATTAAAATTTGTAATACTGTGGTGTGGTTTGTTAATAAAATAATTCTTTGAGCTTGTTTTATGGCAAACAAGAAATACTTCTTAGGGAAGCCAATCTTCTGCAGAAAATGGTATATTTTCCTAAGGATTTGTGTAATTTTCATTTTTTCTAACTTTAAAGTTAGTAAATCTAAACACTAGCAAATAGTTTTAATTTTACCTTTATATCTTAAATATGTTAGGCAGTGTATTTGCAGAACTAGCAGTTTAATTACTTTTTTTTAAGTTTATTTATTTATTTTGAGAGGGAGAGAGAATCCCAATCAGGGTCTGCACTGTCAGCGCATAGCCCAAAGTGGGGCTCGATCTCACGAACCGTTAGATCATGGCCTGAGCCAAGATCAAGAGTAGGACGCTTAACAAACTGAACCACCCAGGTGCCCCTACTTTTTGTTTTCAAACATTATGTTCACTTTTCTTCCTGGTAGGATCTAGTAGATGGTCTCTTTCAAAATCATATAACCTGAATTTTTAATGATAGAATTAATGCCTATTTATAATAGAAAATTTAGAAAGTATCAACAAAAGAAAAGAAAAACTGTTTACAGGGTGCCTGGGTGGCTCAGTCGGTTAAGCATCCAACTTCAGCTCAGGTTATGATCTCATGGTTCACAAGTTTGAGCCCCCTGTTGGGCTCTGTGCTGACAGCTCAGAGCCTGGAGCCTGCTTCTGATTCTGTGTCTCCCTCTCTCTCTGCCCCTCCCCCGCTTGTGCATGCACACGCATGCTTGCTCTCTCTCTCTCTCTCTCTCTCTCTCAAAAACATTAAAAAAATGTTGACGCTCTGTACCTACAGTTCCCCACTTCCCTATCTTTTCATAGACTAACACCTCATTTCTTGTCCCCATGCTCAGCTGATTACCTTACTTCCTGTTTCATGGAGAACCCTGAAGCCATTGAGACAACCTGCCACAGGTTCCCATCACCATTTTTACTCATCTGCCTGTATCCGTTCGTTTACTCCCTTTCCTATTACACCGGAGGAATCTCTCTGTTCCTCAAAGAGGTCAGCTTCTTAAAACCGCTCCCTAGAACTTGTCCTCTTTTCACTAACTTCCTGAAATTCTCCCAAATTCTCTCTCGTGTTGGTCATTTTCCCCTCTCTGCTGGATCATTCCTACAAGCACGTAAACCTCGTGTACTCCTCACTTCAAAAGATAGGAGAGAGGACTTTCTTAACTCTAGTTTCTATTTTAGTCCTCAACCACCATTTTCTTCCCTTACAGAGCAAATTACGCTTTCTTATTTTTTAACTCTCGTCTCTCTTGAGTTTGGCCATATCAGGTATTCTCCCTGACTGCTGTGCCAGATTGTTATGTCCAGTCGACCACGATGTTGCTGAGTCCAGTGGTCATTCACCCCATCCCATCTCTGTTCAGCAGTATTTCGCAGTTGCTCATTCTCTTCTCTTCGAAATGCTTTCCTACCATCACCATCTCCTGGCTTACCACCTTCCAGGCCTTTCTTTCTCAATTTGTTTTCTGATTCTCTTCTCGCTTTACCTGTAACTGTGGGTGAAAGCCCTCTAGGTAATTCCATTTAGTCTCACAGCTTTAAATTTTTATTGACTGGTAATTCCTATGTTTACATCTTCAGCAGACTTTTTCCTTAACTCAGTTAATCTATCTACCTGCTTCCCTGACTCTCTGAACAGAAGTACAAGCTGATCATGTTTAGATCGCAGCTCTTGAGATCTGCCAGCCTTAACTTCTTGAACCTGCAACTCCTGTAGGGATTCTCTGTCATACATGATGAGTCCATTCTTCTGGTTGCTCAGATCAAAACCCTGACTATCATTCTTTGACTCAAGTCTCTCTCTCCACCCTACCTCTGGCTCGTCTTGGGAGGGCTCCACCCCCTAACCACCTCTGCGGCCACCATGCTCCTTCAAGCCACCACCATCTTCTTCTCTTTAACTTTCTCCCTGCTTTTGCCCTGCTGTTGCCCTGTCCACGACATTCTGGGTCAACAGTCATGTCACTTGTGTGCTTCAAACTCTTTGGTGGCTCCTGTGCATTTCCTCTCCCTCTCCCTCTCTAATTTCTTGAACTTTACCTCATCTTCTCCTTTTCCCCAGGAGGCACACTCTGCTGCAGGGGCCTGGCTCTTGCTGATCGCTCTATGTGGAATATTTTGCGTGTGGACATTCTTCGGGCTAGCTTTCTCCCTCCTTGTGAGGCATCCCATCTAAAATTTCAACCGCTACCCCAACATTTTACACATTCTGTCCCTACTTTTTTTCTCCTTTGGACTTAGATCTTCATCTATAAATAATACACTAAACATTTTACTTATTTATTGAGTTCCTTATGGGCCCCACATGGATACCCATTCTGAGTTGGCAAGCATTTTTGGTAGTATTTCGTTTACTGCTAGAAAAGTAGTTCACAATTAGTTGAATGAAAAACGAGCTAATTGTTATACTAGGAACCTAAAGATATATTAAAAAAAAAAAAAAATGAGAATCTTTCCAGGAAGGATTTAGAGTCTAATGAAGGAGAAAACTAGCCATTAATTAGAATTCTTTTAATAATGGGTTACAATAGAGTAGTGTACCATCTTTGTAAAACTATGTTGGCTAAAAAATTGGGAAATAAAATTAGGGAAGTTTCTCTGGAATGGGAGATCTGAGCTGAGTCTTAAAAACTGTTGAACAGTTTATTAGAAGCAAGAGAAGGGGTCATATGAGAAAGCAGAATAATGAATAGCATCGTTCTTTTGACTAGTGAGTCTCCTCCTGGGACTGTATTTTAGAGAAAATAACCCATCAGGACTATTGCTACTACAACAAGCAAGCAAACAAAAAACTGTATTAAAGTGTTTTTTGCAGTAGCATTTACAATGTTGCAGTTACATTGAAAATACCCTAAGTGTCCAAGAGGGAAAACTATCCACATACATTTTAGGATTTTAATAACACTGAAATTATTTTTTTCCTAATGTTAAATGGAAAAAGATGGATTAAAAAATTACATCCATAGTTATCAGATGTTGGCCAGATCACGACAGTCCTACAACACACAGTGCTATAAAAGAGAATTTAGTGTAAATTTTATACATTTTTAATTGTAAATTTTGAGGAGCCATTACAGAGTTAAGCAACAATGACATCACATTTTTGTTTTAGAAAGACCACTTTGACTATAGGGAGGAAGTTTGTATTCATTTACAATCATTCGGTATGATAGCAACAGTACCAGAAGTTTTGGTTTGAGGTACCTTTAGGGTATCCAGGTATAAGCGCCCATCTGGTTTTAAGGGCCTTTGGATAGCAGCTGTTTATCAACCAGTTTGGAAGCACTGTTGTAGGGCCATACCAGGAGATACTGGCTGGCTTTTGCTGTGCTTATGATCAACAGACATGGGTGTGGGTATTCAGGATTGAATTGAATGTGGGGAAGGCATAGTGCCTCTTCGGGCTGGTATGTGTACCTATCTGGAGGGGGTGTTTCTGAGAAAAGTCCTGTATATTACGTATGCTTAAATGTTAAGCCAGAATTAAAAGTTTTTGTCTTAATAAAAACTTGAGGAAAGGAGAAAAGATATAATAAAAAATAGTCTTTTTACTAGAACGATGAGTTTGGAAATCGCCTGGTTTAGTCTGAATCTAGAGTTTGGCAAATATTCTGTAAAGGGACAGATAGTAAATATTTAGGCTTTGTAGACCATACAGTCTCAGTCACAGTTCATCAGCTCTTCTGTTTGTAGTAGTTTCTGTCACAATTACTCTGCTCTGCTGGAAAAGAACAGTAGCCTCCACACTGCTGCCATAGACTTGGGAACAAAATAGATGATCAGCATGAAGTCATTCTTAAATAGGATCCTCAGGAGACTGTTAAATATACTGTAGCAGTGTCGGATACAGTAGTTGGATTAATTGTACTCATTATTTAATAATGAATAATGGTGTTTCTTCCTAGACAGGCATTATGTTCTTAATACTACATTTCTCCTTGGGGCGCCTGGGCGGCTCAGTCGGTTGGGCGTCCGACTTCAGCTCAGGTCATGATCTCATTGTTGGTGAGTTCAGGCCGCATATCGGGCTCTATGCTGACAGCTCGAAGCCTGGAGTTTGCTTCAGATTCTGTGTCTCCGTCTCTCTCTGGCCCTTCCCTACTCACACGCATATTCATTCTCTCTCTCTCTCTCTCTCTCTCTCTCTCTCTCTCTCTCTCAAAAATAAACATTAAAAAGAAAAAATACTACATTTCTCCTCCCTAAACCCAAAGCACCAAGGTATTGTTTGGAGTAAAGGTTAGTGTCTAAGAGAGTAGCATCTCATTATTATCTGACAATACTCATTGCAAACTTGAAAAACAATACACAGAAAACAAAGAGTGGAAGTAAAAAGTAGAAGTAGCTATTCTCGCACAATTTTGACTAGGTGTGGGAGGAAAGACTATGCTTATAATAATGTACATCTCTTTAACAAATCATATTTACTTAAATAAAAACATAAGATTTATGCTTCAAACTATGGATTATTCTTAAATGTAATGGTTTATGCTTATGCTTTAGAAGTCAAGACTATAAACTTCAGTGAGCTGTGCCTTTAAAAGTATTGGAAACTTTCAGGTTTTTGAAATTTTGTCCTAGAGTATACTGTGAAGGCAGCATGCATAACTTGGGGAGCGGTTCTGCTGGATAGGTTTGATAGACTATTTTCTCTATTATGGGAAGGAAAATAGTGGCCAAAGGGCATAGAGATGCCAGTTAGGTATCATCTGTAAATGTCTGTCCTTGCTGTCAGCAGTTGAATATGAGAATTTTAAAGGAAAGGGTGAAGAAATGAAACAGTTTTGAATTAGATATCCCCCCAAAGAATATTACGTTCTCAGTGAGTTTAAGCTCAGCAAATGTGGGAAATGTGGTGTTCTTTTGGAGAATTTTATTGGCAATAATAAGTTGTCTTATACTTCAGCATAAAGTAAATGCCAGAAGTGACAAGGTCGGTGGATGGTGACTTTAAAAAATGACCAATGCGTATATTATGGGCATTCGTTTGGGATTTAGGAGGGAACAGATTTTGTATTTACTTACTACACAGCTAGAGCATGAACTTTGTCAGTGCTTGAGTGAAATCTGTGTTACGGATAGCATTATGTTGAATAGAATAATTTATTTGTAGTTGTGCTTTATCCATTAGTTTAAACTAGAAGAATGTTTTAAAAAGTTGAGAATATTATTACAAAATTGCTTGTAAGTATCTGTTTTGTTTTCGTTTTTTCCAGCTTCCAGAAATGTTGCATGGTGATGGTGACAATGAAGAACATGGCTTTTGTCCAGTGGGGCAATTCATTCTTCAGAATTTAGGATTGCTGTTTGGATTTGCCATCATGCTGGTGATAGCCCTCTATGAAGACAAAATTGTGTTTGACCTCCAGTTTTAACCATTCCCAGTCACCATTGTGGATTACGAGAATGTTCCCATGCAGCTGTGCAGCTGTTCCTAGTGCTGTGCGCACATTTTGCTCAAAGAAAAGTCAGTGGCTTGCACTACTTACAAGTTCCATAGATCTGAGCCTAACCACAAAAGACTGGTTCGTGCTCAGTACTGCTTTTCCCTGTGTGAAGGGGTCTTTTAAAAATACAAAGCTTGTGATAAAGAAAGGAGAAAATGGGACTCCATGAACCAATGTTGATATAGGTTTAAGACTTTTAAAAGAATAATCATATAAAACACTAAAGTAGTCTCTTTGGTAGTAGAAACTTCTGTGGCTATGCAGAAATAGAAATTGAACCAAAAAAATCATTTAAACTTTAAAAATATTTTAAATGGACTTCGGGCAGACTTTTCTTTGTGCTAAAAATGAATTGTAGCATCCTTTAATTCAGTTACATATATACATAAGGTAATGGGGATCAACTTGATACAGTTTTGAAACTGCATTAGGTAGGCTATAGGAACTAGAGGAAGGCTCAGGCTGCATTAGAGTATGAATTTAGCATTGGGAAAAGCCCTTATTCTTGAATCTAGAGTTACTATTTTTGTATATATTGGCATAGTGTTTAAACTTGCAGCCTAAACTACTGAAATCTGTGATTGTATGTTTGTGTGAGCTTCAGTTTAACGAAAGATTCATAATGGTTCTTCGTATTAATATTATACTTGGTGTTTGGGTGTTTTTTTCTTTCAAACTTTAATTTTGTTTTTCTTTTGGGATTTTTGGTGGGGGTAGGGAGTTGGGGCATGTGGTAAAATGTTTTTTTCATTCAAAGTGTAACCCTCTAGGAAATATCAGAACAAAGAACAACCCAAACATGATCTAAATACTCAGTTCTCCTACTTTAACAGTACTAACTAGTTATTTGGGAAATTTAAGTTCTAAATGTATGCATTGCTTTACCAGCTTGGCTTTGGAACCTAGAGCACATGCTGTGACTGGCAGTGAGGTAAGGCAGAAAATCCACGTTTACCATGTCCTAATCTGTATGTCCATTAAAATGGTCATGAGGATAATCTCCATCGATACCATAGCTAGCGTGGTACCCGAGTGACTTGGGAGATACACTTAAATAACTCCACTGAAATCACTTAATCATTTTGTGCCAAGATATGCTGTTGGTGCCTGATAGGGGTTGGTCTCTTTTATAGATGCCCTGTTCTACCATAATTGAGTGATTTGTGAGAAGTGCGAGCTGTGTTTATCCTGAATTTTGACCCAGTAATTTGTAGTACTAGTCACATTGCATGTAGCTTTCTGTTGACGTCTTGTGCCACACGGCCTTCATTCATGCCAGGTAAACTGTATTTGAACTATGTGTAGGCAGCTTGGTTTTAATCTGCTTGGCTACCAGTGCGGCTGCTTTAAAAATCTTACTGTTCAAATATTTAAGAGCCAAACTCTTTCCATTCCATTTGCCATGTTTTCATTTCCTCCTCCTTTTCCTCAGCCCCTTTCCTCTTACTTCATGAACTTTAAACAAAAAAATAAAACTTCGAGAGCAGCACATGTTTCCAGGTATTAAGAGTATTGCCAGTGTTTCTTCTTTATGCTGTGAGCGAGGAAGCTTAGGTGTTATTTCCTTAATTTGTGCCTGAATTTGAAAAATTATTTCTGGCTTTTCTCACGGCCTCCTGTAATAAATAGGTTTTTGTTTTTGTTGTTGTTGTTTTTTTTTAACATAGAGTATCTTCAGCATTGGGCACTGAATTAGGACAGCCTTCATCTCATTGCTTGGCCCTTCAAGCAACCTAGTAAAAGGTGCTGTTATTTTATTTAGTACTGCCAACTTCGAGATTTAAAATATCTTGCTTTCTGAACCAAGATATATAATTCATTTTTGCATTTTTATACCCAAGGAAGATTCTGCATTCCGGCATTAAATCTGCTTAATTTTAAAACTTTTATGAAAAGCAACGGTTGGAATATACTCCCCGTCTTAAAGATCTGGTTGAAAACAAACAGGTTCTGCTGAAGTATATAAAGTTTTATATTCTCTCAAAAATGGTATTACATTATCTTCATTTGCTAGATTTTTAAAAACCTGTTAAGAGGGCTGTAACAGTTGCTGCTAGTATTTTGTTAGGGTTCCACCAGTATTTAGTTTTCCTGTCATTCTGATGTATAGTTTCAAGTCTGACCAGACAATCTGAATTCCACTACATTTCTGTTCGGCTCCAACATTCCATTGAGCTTGACCAGTCTAATTTAACATGTGTTTGTTGGAGGTTGTTAATGTTACTTGTACAATGCTGTCACTGTGTGACATCCATATGAATTTTGGTGTATATCACATTGCATTCAATCAGCTGTGATTATGCGTAGAAATACAATAGTAACTAGATGCAGTGTGAATTTTTTCCATTAACAGTAAGTCAGTGGCTTAAATATGATTATGGTCCTGCAAGGTGATACTTGCTAAAATATCTAAACCTTTTTTTGTTGTTGTAACTGAATCATTTTTAAAAAAAAATTTATAAAGCTGGAAATGATCAAATGCTGTTTTTTTCATTGTCAACAGTGGTGTGTCATTTTATGTATGTTCCTAATGCTTATGGAACTCTCCCAAAATAAAGTTATTCAAAAAGAGCAAATATACCAGTGTGTTTTCTTTAGTCTTATTTCAGAACATTTCTTTACACTGAAGCATGAGTCATTTTAAATATAAGCGGCATTTGCACATAAATTTCTAATTTATACAGTTTAGTGAAATAGACTTAAACCAAACTGCTTTATTTTCTATTCCACCATCCAACAAGAAGTTGGAACACAGAAATGGTATCTTCTGATTATGAATTAAGTTGACATAATAATGCTACACCCCGTCCAATCCAGTGCTCCATGGGTTGATCCGAGGGAAGAGTCATGGCAATCACAAAATTCGTAGAATGTCCAGTAGTGGATAATGTTCCTCTCCGCTCACTTGTCTTATACAATGGAGCAACATAACTTGGTCGTTCTGGTATGTCTACCCTCTTGCAGGGCTTTAGCCACATCTGGAAGAAAATGCATAAAACTTGACGTCAACAGTGTTGATATTTACATTTGAACCTAATAGCAGGGTATTGTTAAGTTAGTTCTATATCTGCAAATTTCTATGGCCCAAATAGATCTTTTGTTAGCAGTGCTTCCATTCTCAAGGTATTTAATTTGCAGTTGTTTTAGCATTTTTTATAACTGAAGTATAATTAACAGTGTTGTATTAGTTTCAGGTATACAACATAATGATTTGACAATTCTGTACCATCACTCAGTGCTCACCAAGTAAGTATACTTCCCCCAATGTCACTGACTGACTGTATTCACCATATGGGTGTGTTTTCACATATCGGGATGTTTTCATCTCCACATTTATTTTATAACTGGAAGTTTGTACCTCTTATTCCTCTTTATTTCACCCACATCCCCCCTGCCAACACACCTCTCCTCTAGCAACCACCAACTTGCTCTCTGTATTTAAGAGTCTGGTCGTTTTTTTTTTTTGTTTGTTTGTTTTTTCTTTGTCTGTCTTGGTTTCTTTGTTCATTTGTTTAAGATTCCACATGAGTGAAATCATATGGTATTTGTCTTTCCCTGATATACCCTCTAGGTCCATTCATGTTGCTGTAAATGGCAAGGTCTCATTCTTTTTTATGGCTGAATAATATTCTATTCTGTATGTTATGTATATATAATATACATGTACACATATACACATATATATATATGAGGAACCTCCATACTGTTTTCCATAATGGCTGCACCAGTCTGCATTCCTACCAACAGTGTACGAGGGTTCCTTTTCTTCCACATCTTCACTAACACCTGTTTCTTTTTGATTCTGCCAATTCTGACAGGTATCAAGTGATCCCTCATTGTGGTTTCATTTGCATTTCCCTGATGATTAGTGACGTAGAGCATCTTTTCATGTTTGTTTACCACCTGTAGGTTCTCTTTGGAAAACTATTCAGGTCCTCTGCCCATTTCTTAATTGTTTTGTGTTTTTTTTTTTCAGTCTTGAGTTATAGAAGTTCTTTATATATTTTAGATATTAACCCTTTACTGGATGTAATCATTTGCAAATATCTTCCCCTATTCAGTAGGTTGCCTTTTTTTGTTGATGGTTTCCTTCTCTATGCAAAAGCCTTTTATCGTCCCAATAATTGATGTTTGCTTTTGTTCCCCTTGCCTCAGGAGACCTATCTAGAAAATATTGCTAAAACCACTGTGAAGGAGATTACTGCCTATGTTTTCTTCTAGGCATTTTATTATTTTTGGGTCCCACATTTTGGTCTTGAATCCATTTTGGATTTATTTTGTGTATGGTGTAAGAAAATGGCCCAGTTTGATTCTTTTACATGTAGCTGTCCAGCTTTTTCTCAGCATCATTTTTTGAAGAGATTGTCTTTTCCCCATTATCTATTCTTGCTTCCTTCATTGTAGATTAATTGGTCATATAAGTGTAGATTTATTTCTGGGTTCTTTCTGTTCCATTGATCCATTTGTCTTTGTGCCAGTACCATACCCTTTTGATTACTGTGGCTTTGTAGTATATTTTACAATCTGGAATTTTAATACATTCAGCTTTGTTCTTTTTTCTCAAGATTGCTTTGGCTATTCAAGGTGTTTTGTGGTTCCATACAAATTTTGGCATTCTGTGATAAATGTTGTTGGTATTTTGATAGGGATTGCGTTAAGTCTATAGATGGCTTTGGGTAGTAGGACATTTTAACTATTCTTCCAAACCATGAGCATGGACTGTCTTCCCATTTGTGTCATTTTCGATTTCTTTGGTCAAAATTTATTCCTAGGTATTTTGCTCAAAAGATTTTTTTTTCTTAGTGCTTTCAGAACTACCTTCAGAGCCTATGAGAAAAAATAAGTTATTTCACCTGTCAAAAAACATGTGTTATTGATGTATTCCTCACTTCTTCACCATACTTCTCTGCGGGATGACTTTTGACATTTACAGTAACAACAACAAAATCATACATACTTTCAGAGAGAACCATCACCATTGATACTTAAACTCGTGTCACTGTATTAATTTAATAAAGGCCATTCCCGAAAAATTCTTTTTCTTCTAAGTTTTTATTTAAATTCTAGTTTAACATATAGTGTAATACTGGTTTCAGGAGTAAAATTTAGTGATTTAGGAGCAGAATTTAGTGAGCACCCAGTGCTCATCATAAATGCCCTCCTTAATACCCATCACCCGGTTTGTCCATCCCCTGCCTACCTCCCTTTCAGCAACCCTCAGTTTGTTCTCTATCATTAAGAGTCTCATGGTTTGCTTCCCTCTTTTTCCCATACTATATGTTCATCTGTTTTGTTTCTTAAATTCCACTTGTGAATGAAATCATATGGTATTTGTCTTTCTCTGACTTATTTTGCTTAGCATAATATACTCGAGCTCTGTGTCGTCACAAATGGCAAGATTTCATTCTTTTTGATGACTAATATTCTGTTGTGCATACATACCACATCTTCTTTATCCATTCATCAGTCGATGGACACTTGGGCTCTTTCCATAGCTTGGCTATTGTTGATAGTGCTGCTATAAACATATAGCAGAAAATTCTGAAAGGATTTTGTCAGTTACTCTAGAACTAGATTGCCTCCCCATTTTAGGTGACTGTTTTAAAGGGGTTATAATGTACATTGTGCTGTTCATTTTTTTAACATTTTTTTAAAAGTTTACTTAGCACACGTGTGCACACGCAAGCAGGGCAGGGGGAGAGAGAAGGAGAGAATCCCAAGCAGGCTCCCTACTGTCAGCACAAAGCCTAACGTGGGGCTCGATTTCAGGAACCATGAGATCATGACCTGAGCCGAAATCGAGTTGGATGCTAAACCAGCTAGCTGAACTACTCAGGCATCCCATTGTGCTGTTTAAAACCTACCTGCATTTCTTTATAACTATAATATACCTACATTATTTTTAGAAAGTCATTAGCCAAGTTTGTAGAATGTTAAGCACTGTTAAACCTAACCAATCTCAAAAAAAAAAAAAAAAAAAAAAAACCTCTCTGAATAGAAGAGTAAAGAACAAACTATGTTCATAATGATGAAATAGTGTTCTGTTTCAAAATCTAATTGAGTTCCTTTTCCCAGTAACAGCAGCAGCAATGCTTGAGAGGACATGGCATGACAGCCCCACTGTTCACAGCCTCTTTTAAAAAGGTTTCTCAGGTCAAATAAATATATGAGGGAGTTAGTATGGATGCTAGTCTATATTTTGCCCACATTATTGTGGAATCCATTAAGCAGTTTTTTCGTATATAGTTAAATTTAAGGACTCAAGGTGAGTGTATTCATTTCAGCCAAGAATGCATTTTCTTAATGAGAATTTTTCTCCCTAAGTGACTTCCTTATTCTGGAGATCATCCATGTATAAATCCCTTTTGTATTCATTGTAAGCTACCTTAAAAGAGTTTTCATGTAATAGAAAAATGTTCGATTCCAATCAACTCCTAAAATTACAAACAATTGCCCTGTGACTTTGAATTTCGGTCTCATATTTGAAACTCTCTGCCCATACCTAATAGCATATGTGGCAGGGTTTGTTGCAATTGGCTCTACGCTGGTCCCTCACTGTACCTGGTAGAGCTGCTCTGAGGGATGTTTGCCTGTCGCTAAGCTGTTCCCAATGTCCCACAAATAGTCCGTGTAAATCCACAGCCCATATTTTATTACACCATCCCAGACTGACCTTTTGAAGTGTGTGAAAATCTGTCCGGTCATTTTCTCATGATGTAGTAACAGATGGAAACAATATCTTACATAGCTTAGTTGGCCCATGCTGAAGATAGGTTCCTAGGAAACTTAAGTTTTTATGTGGATGATTTTCATATACTAACCTTTTAGTCTGCAGGTTTCATTTTTAAGTCAAGGTATATATACAATACAAATATGCATGTATTTGTATGTGGATACATATATAGTCAATCCTCATTCTTCCTGGATTCTGTGCAAATTTCATTATTGCTAAAATTTATTCATCACCCTAAAATTAATACTCTGTTTTATGATCATTCACAGGCATGCTCAGAGCCTCAAAAAATGTGAATCACCAGACAAACAGGTTCCCAGCTGAGTTTGAGTCTGTTGACATTCTGCTTTTCTATTTCACCTCTTGTAAATAAGTTTCCTTTTAACGGTTTATTTAATGCCAGGTCTTTTGCATTTTGTTATTGGTGGTGGTTGTGGTGTCTCTCTGTTTAAAATGGCCCCTAAGCCTAGTGTCCAGGTGCTATCTAGTGTTCCTAAGTGCAAGAAGGCTGTGATAGGCATTAGGGAGAAAATAACTGGAGACTTTGTTCAGGCATGAGTTATAGTGTTGTTGTTCGTGAGTTCAATGTTAATGAATCAACAGTATATATTAAACAAGCATTTTTAAACAAATGCAAAACAATGCCATGTCTTGATCAGTTAAAAATGTGATCAGAGGATCATTAGAAACTTAACTTTGTATTTCTCCTAGGAGCTATGGTTTCACATTCACTAATTCAGTGTTGGTAGGAACTTTATAAAATGTAATTACTATAAATGAGAATTGACTCTGTGTGTGTGTGTGTGTGTGTGTAAAATAGTGCTCTCCCACCCCCCCCCCCCAATATTAGAATATCAAGTACTAACCACAGGCACTGTATCATAAAGAATTTTGGGATGGGATTCTGCAAGTTTCTTGATCTTTCTATTCCAGGAAGCTCCATCCAGAAATAATCCATAAATGAAAACACCTAAATATAAAAGAAGCAGATTAATACAGCTGTTTAAATGTGCATATTGAATAACTTTTGAATCTGAAATTCCTATTAGTGAAATTCCTATCACCTCTGCAGATGATACTAGGGCAGCACCCTAAGGCTTGTTCTAAAGTAAAAGCAATATTCTGAGTGCTTTGTCTTAACATCCATATTCTAAGAATATATTTTGCCTAGTTAATTCAATAGTAAGATAAGATATGGAGGATAAAACAGAAAAGGATTTTATTTAAAGAAATTTTTTTTAACGTTTATTTTTGAGAGAGACAAAGCACGAGCAGGGGAGGGGTAGAGAGAGAGGGAGACACAGAATCTGAAATAGGCTTCAGGCTCTGAGCTGTCAGCACAGAACCCGACACGCGGCTCAAACCCATGAACTGTGAGATCATGACCTGAGTCAAAATCAAGAGTCAGAACCTTAACTGACTGAGCCACCCAGGTGTCCCCATCAAATTTATACTGTCAATTGGCCAGTGATTATAATGTTAGAGGCCATGAAATCTGCAAGAAAAGCTCTTACTGTAATTGTAGGGATCCAGTGGCTTCTAGGCAGCACCTGAGCAAAATACTCTTGCACAGACCTCTAATATCAGGAAAGTTAATTTTCTCCTTTCCTTCTAGGATTTATTCTCATTCCCAGACCTCTCCTTAGTATGTATGAGAGAACACATGGAGAGGCGTTCCCTCTAAAATGTAATGTTGTACACTAACGAAAGAGCACAAATGAGGAAATCACTGAAACTCCGATCAGTTGTCAGACCGTCCTTTTGGTGTAAAACCTCAGGATTTGAATATAGGTATATACACATAGAAACACTCATTATAATGGTTGCACAGATGGGAAGGAAGCAACGTGGCACCTAGAGAGACTGAGGTCTTTGTTCCTAATTTTTGTGTGTGACCTTGAGCAATTCATTTAACTTTAGACCTGTTTAGTCATCTGGGAACAACTGCAAAACATTTGTAAAATAATGCCTACTTTAACACCTCTACAAGGTAGACAGAGTCAAATCAGTTAATGTTGGTGAAAGCACTTTGTAAAATAGTATATAAAAGTCCACTTGGACCGTGTTGTCCAACAGGACTTTTTGTAATGATAGAAGTATTCTCTGTGTTTCCAATATGGTAGCCACTGACTATTAAACACCTGAAACATGGCTAATGTGACTGAGGGACTGAATTTTCATTTTAATTACAGTTTATTTTTAAAGCCACATGTGGATAATCCAGTAATGGCTATTGGGGTGGGGGGAGACTTTTTCCTCTCTAGGTTTTAACTGATGGAAAGAATGGTTGGAATAAAAGGTCAGTTTTATTAACTGACACAGCACTTGTCCAGTAACATTTCAAGTTTTACTTGGTACACCTGAATTGCAAAATGCATCTTGAGCCTGGAGTAACATGGAGGGTAGACCTGCCTGAGGGAGAGACAGATCAGTCTGCAAGCCTATCCTATATATTAATCTTTCCAGCCAGATCTAAGTCCTGCAGGACAACCACAATACTAGATGGGAATAGCAGGGCTTGGGTGGCTCAGTTGGTTAAGCTTCAACTTCAGCTCAGGTCATGATCTTGCGGTTCGTGAGTTCGAGCCCCACATAGGTCTCGGCTGACAGCTCAGAGCCTGGATCCTGCTTCGGATTCTATATCTCCCTCTCTCTCTGCCTGTCCCCTGCTCACACTCTCAAAAATAAACATTAAAAAAAAGAGAAATGAATGATTAAGCTAAATAAATACTCAGTTTAAAAAAAAATACTAGGTGGGAATAGGGAAATAGAGGAGACTAAAAAACAGGTCCAAGACCTGTTTTAACACCCTGCCCCACTGACATGTAAGCATAGCCCAGGAATTCTCTGGTTTTAACCAATTAGATTATCTGTTCCTCGCTTGGGAAACAAAGATAATGTCAGAGCAAAAGAGTTCATTTCAACACCTAAGAAAAGTGGTAATAAGGATAAAGTTTTCTCCAACCCAGTAACAATTTTATAGGAAATGTGATGGGGATATTCAAACGCATTTTTATTTCTCACAGCCAATACAGGCCGCATGGAAGACACAAGATCTGAAAGGATAGATGGGTATTAACTGGGTCCTGATTCAAAGCCGCTCCTACCCTGTGAGTCACACCTTTTGCCATCCATGAGATGTGGTCATCATAGAGTCAGGTCTGGCTTCTTCAGCCCTTCTCTTCAGGATTATCTGTCTCCCTTCCTGCTATGTAATGCCCTTCGCTGGTGAGTCCCCCATTAGGACTAGTAATTCAAAGAAGAGGAACCTTAGCAAGTACAGCTGGAAAGTAAGATTCCAAATCTATGTGGATTTACAGTGGCTTTGTGGCCACTTTATGAATCACTTTAAGAGTGCCCTTTTTCATTATGTTTAATTTAATCATAGGTAAATAGGCTCACTTCTTTGTGAGCCCCAGAATGCAGGGACGGGTGCACACTTAAGTGTGTATAAAAAAGACAGGCTGGTGGAGTGGTAAAGATAAAGAAACTGGGAAAACATTAGCCCAAGCTTTTCTCAAATGGGCTCTGGGATCCTCCCATGAGCATCCCATGGGAAAGTTGTTCCCTGGGAAAAGTCTAGTGCTCCAAATCATTCCATGGAATCTTATTTTTGTTTTGGTAATTAGGTTGGAAGGAAAAAGCCAGGAATGACAAAAAGGCTAAATTGTGGATATCTGTGTTTATTGGTAAAAATGTATGTGTGTGTGTTTGTGCAAAATAATAAAATGCGTGATTTAGTGAATATCTACTAGCTATTATAAATTAAACCTTGGCTGATACTTTAGTATTCAGTAAAATGGTTTAACTGATGACTATTCTTTACTGCATGATCTTGGACATGAAATAGTCCTTATTTATCTTTAAGTTGTACTTTATGCTTGCTCCACTGTTTTCAAGATAAGTTTGGATTTTAATGTATTTAATAAAAGCAGTTGTGAGTTAAATTAGTAAGTCACAGTAAAAAGAAATACCAACTACCTTGTAAAATGTCTAAGTTCAGTGTATAATGATTGGCAATTCAGTAGTTTGATCTTAAATATTAACTAGTTTATAAACTGCAGGCAATGCTTTTAGAAATTCGATTCTTTAGCTGAGTTCAAAAACCTATAACTCTGAGGGACACCAATACTGCCTAGCCTTCAATCCAAATGCCATCTTCCCTGCCTTTTATCATAATGATGAGGAGAATTTAGGGGAAAAAAAACCAAAACATTGCATCTGAATTAAATACTTAGGAATCAATCATAGATTCTTCAAGGAACTTTCCTTGAGAAATGTAATGATGTTTTCAAACTTTTACTTCTACAAAAATATTCAGCAGGCCTTAGAGAAAGCTAGCTAAGCATAAGAGTCAGCCTGCAGTTTGCTTAACTCTGCCCATTGCTAGCTGTGAGACGTTGGGCAAGTTACTTAACTTTCCTGAGCCTTAGTTTTGGCTGAGTATAATGGGGATAATAGCAATATCTATTAATAACCTAGGGTTATTGTGAAGAGCTGGGCAGTTTCTGGCACCTATCCGTGGTACAGAGCAACTCTATACCCTTCCTTTGATTTGCTTTTACCCAGTTTAAACTCCTTTTTCCCCCCTTCCTACTTAGTTTGAACAAAATTATCCTTCACGGTATATTGCTCATCTATATTTTGACTTTTATTAGGGTGAAGGAACTCAAACGTCTATTTATTGACATCTTTTACAGCATGTAATATAGCGAGCTGTACAGAGAATGTATTTTTTAAAAGGCTTATATAATTAAAGGAACAATAAACTAGGCAGAAGGTTGTTAAATACTCTTCAGGCATTTAATATGCCCATTCTGTGTGTGTTAGGAATAAAAATATGTGAAGGATTAAGTCCTTAGAAACTCTAATTTTTAGAGGAGAAAAAGCTAGCAAAGAAGCATGAATGTGTCCAGTGAGAAAAGGAAAATCAGGAGAAACAAAGGGAGAAGGATGTCTCTTAGAAAGAGAAAGTTGTCAACTGGTAAGGACTGTTAAGAGTTTAAGATGAAGACTGATTTCATTTCATGGGATATGTCAATATGGAAGTCATTACTAACTGAAAAGATCATCAGTTGATTGGAGGAGATGAAAGGTAGGTGGAAAAAAGGAAGTGAGAATCCGGAGAGGGTATGTAAAGACAATTCTTTGGAGAAATTTGCTTTAAAGGGAGTAGAGACATGGGACAGTAACTGAGGGGATGTGGATGTTAAGACACTTGGAATTCTTTGTTGATGTGTTTTTTTGTTTTTTTAAGTTTCATTTAAGTAATCTCTACACCCTATGTGGGCCTCAAATTCATGACCCCGAGATCAAGAGTTGCGCACTCCGCTCTTCCAACTGGTGTCCCTGTTGATTTGTTTTTAAGATGACAGATTGTGAAGAATGTTGCAAGTTCATATGAATTTCTTTTCCTCAACTCTTTGAGAGTAAGTTACATACACAATGGTTAAAATGGTAATAGCTGAGCAAAGTAAGCAAGAATGTTAAGCCGTTGTTCAGTACCTAGATATAAACCAACTCATTCTGTCACTGCACTTACCATCTTCTGGAGCATGCTTATACTCTTTGTCTTCCATCACTTCATAGTCAAACCCAAGAAGATCAATGGGGATGGTGTGTTTCCTGGCATAGTTCTGCTGGGCACCAGTCAGGAAGGCTTGTGTGAAGAAGAAGCCAGAAAGCCAGAAGACTGGAGGAGGGCCAACCTCATACCATTGCTACAGTGTCAAAGCACAAGTGTTCTCAGGCTAGAGCCTTTCAACTTCAAATACAACACTGCTTAATAAAATTTACTCCCCAATGCTCCCCCTTATTATCTTTTAGGTAGATCAATAAATGAGCTAACACTTTGAGGAATAAAAAGCTATACTGTCAAGGTTTTAAAAAGACACTTATTCAGTGTTTGTTCTGACTTCAATTTCATATCCATTGGACCAGCTAGAGGATCACAGTGTGAGTAAAGGCAGAAGTAAATGTCTTTATACATGGTCAGTGATTCCTTCCAAAAACTCCATACAATAATGAATATCTAGTATATGTTGCACATATAACATGTTACATAGTTGAATAGAAGAGATCCATATAACACCTGGTAATGTTTTTTCCACTTTTCCTCTCTAGTCATTAGTGTCTAGCAGATTATTCCTTTGGATGTTTTCCCACCTACTTTACCAAAATACAATGAAATCCAACACATGGAAACACATTATTATACAAGGAAATTCCAAAAGAAACAGGGTATAAGCTAATTGAGTACTGACTTTAACTAAACAGTAAGTTATAGAAGTCTAATGAATTTCAAGAACTTTTCCTCATTAGAGTCCAACGTAGATCCTTCATCTTTCAAGAACAATCTTAATGTTTTAGTATCAACTCTAGTATAACAGAAGACCTGTGTTATGGAAGGGAAATTTAGCCATTTTACCCCTGCAGAAATTTCCTCATAGGCAGTTTTTGATGCATTATGTACAGCATCTAGGACATTAATACTTCTAGTGAACATAATTGTTAATAAGAAGATAGTGAAGCACCAATATTACCAGATAATTAGGAGGCAGTCTTCTGCCCACTCAACATTTCCAAGGCAGTTAGCCATTAAGACTTACTGTCTTGGGCTGAACCAGCAGTCTAGTGATTTCATGACCTGGAAGAATGCTGGACAAGGAAGAGATCAGGCTTCTTGCTAGTAGCTTCTCTGGCTTTCAAAGGTGCTCTGTTCTAGAAATCTATTTTAATGCTTAGTATTTAATGGAAAAATAAACATAGCCAGTTGTTTTCCCTCTTCAAGTGTCACTGATTTGAATGTCTAAGCTAATTGAGCATGAACACCTACTCTCAGAGATTCTACTTCCAACATTAGTATCTTGACAGTGAATGGAACAGTTACATAAATTATATGCAATACTGAGTAACGGTCATTAGTGCCTGAGATGCACAGAAAACTAGAGTCATTAATGCTCCTGGCATCAGGGATCCTGATTGAAGAAAATGAAATCAAAAGAAACAATGTATGATCATTTAGATGAACTCACCTGCAAGAATTTTAGTCTCGCAAGGAAGTCATTTACATAGCTCCCAAGTGGTTTAAGGCTTGGGTATGATTTACCCATCCACATTCCTGGAATTTTGACATTCAGAATACTGCTAACCACTTCTTCAAGATCTGTAGACATTACTACAAGCCCCTGAAACACATTTAGCCTTGGTTAAAATGATAGCATTGCTTTTGGACAATCTCTTCTTAAATGCCTTTTTCATAATTTGCCTGTATTTACAATTGTGATTAGTTGAGTCACATAAGCAGAAACTGAGGAATATGTTCTTTTACTGCCAGTAACTCATGCAGTCACTACTGAGTTATTCCTTACGAAAACATTGACAATTTTAACTTTAATCAAATTTTCTCATTGAAGTATAATTGACATATAACCTGGTAACAGTTGACCATTGAACAACATGGGTTGGAACTGTGTGGGTCCTCATGGATTTTTTTCAACAAATGTATTGAAAAACTTTTGGAGATTTGTAACAGTTTGAAAAAACTCACAGATGAACCAATTAGCCTAAAAATACTGAAAAATTTTGGAGAAAGGTGTTGTAAGAATACAGTATATAATACATATAACATACAATTGTAAGTTAATTGACTATACAATGGCTAAGGCTTCTAGTCATCAGTTGGCTATTAGTAGTTAAGTTTTTGAGAAGTCAGGAGTTATGATGATTTTAATATTTGTATATATTGTAAAATGATTATAATAAATCTAAGATGTCCTCATACAGTTTTTTTTTTCTTGTGATGAGAACTTTTAAGATTCACTCTCAGCAACTTTCAAATTTGCAATACAGTATTAACTGTATTAATAGTCATTATGCTGTACATTGCATCCCTATGACTTTTATTTTATAACTGGAAGTTTGTACCTTTTGACCTCCTTCACTCTTTTGCCCACCCTGGAAAGTTAACACTTAGCAACTCACTAGCTATTAAATCACAGCCTAACTTTGACTTACTTTACTACCCTATTAACTGGACAACTAAGGGGCACCTGGGTGGCTCGGTTGGTTGAGTCAGCGTCCAACTGGCTCAGGTCATGATCTCACAGTTCTTGAGTTCGAGCCCCATGTCGGCGTCTGTGCTGACAGCCTGGAGCCTGGCTTCGGATTCTGTGTCTCCTTCTTTCTCTGCCCCTCCCCTCCTCATGCTGTGTGTTCTCTCCCTCAAAAATAAATAAATGTTAAATGGACAACTAATACATCTCTATCCTGCCTTCTTGAAAGACTAGTGATTAAAATAAAATTAGAAAAATCTTATAAAATGCTTGCAAAAGTTAAAATATCCTGGAGTCCAATTGTGAAGTCTAATTGATCTTATCCCATTTTGTTACTTAAGTAAACTCTATGCCCAACGTGGGGCTTGAACTCACATCCCCGAGATCAAGAGTGGCATGTCCTACCAAATGACCCAGCCAGACGCCCCAATCTTATCCCATTTATTTATTTATTTATTTATTTTTTAACGTTTATTCATTTTTGAGAGAGAGAGACAGAGCATGAATGGGGGAAGGTCAGAGAGAGAGGGAGACACAGAATCTGAAACAGGCTCCAGGCTCTGAGCTGTCAGCACAGAGCCCGATGCGGGGCTCGAACTCACGGACCACGAGATCATGACCTGAGCCGACGTCGGACGCCCAACCGACTGAGCCACCCAAGCTCCCCAATCTTATCCCATTTTGAATCACCGATGTACAGATGTTAAAACTTCAAGGCCCTTGAAAATTATTGCCTCATTGATCTTCCAATTGGGCCAGTTGCCATCATCATTTCTCTTTTTTCTATAGGTGATAATTTTACTCCCAACTAACATGGAGAAGATTTTAGAGTATATCTAATGGGTTCAACACCCACATTTCATTTGTCTCCTTCCCAAACCCACTAAAACAACAGTAAAAGGATTTATTTTTTAAGGGCATAAGCCCACAAGTACAAAAAAAACAGGGAAAGACAAAAATGACAACACAGTTTTGGGAGCTAGATAGCATATGGACTGTTGGTAGATGATGTAGAAGTCAGGAGAAAACCTGATCTTACATTAGCAAAGGAGAAAACTAAGAATCAACTAGATATTACAGAATACCCAAAACTATTTGGAGTTGATGGGCCTAAATGAAAGTGAGGAGTTGCAGGTGGTACTAAATGAACAGGGTTATTGAAATCTGGCTTAGAAAACAGATTCCTGGGACTTCTTTCACAAATCTGCACATTGCCTACCTTGAAACAGGTAATGAAATGCTCATTCAAGGAAAGGAAAATGAAGAAATCCCTGGAAGGATGCCAGGCTCTGTTGGAGTCACATTACCATCCTGACGTTGGGAATTAAGCGAATGCATGTACATTGAGATGCTGAGATTCCTGAGGCCTCTTTCCCCTTTCCCCCAGAATACTGGAGACCAGGACTTTCTCTCCCAGGTAGGATATAGGAAGAACCAGGTCAAGGAGAAAGACATGATACGGAATGCTTCTTAGCCAAACGGCGCAGTTAGATTAAACTACAGCCAGCCTGGTAGACTCCTCTTTCAATAATAACTCACATTCAAGCACTTTTCTTCTCCCATGCTACTATTAGAACCAAACTCAGCTGGACTAGTTCAGTAGCATAATTGGTCTCTGCCTGCATTCTTGTTCCCCTGCAGTCCTTCCTGCAGTGGTCAGAGTGAACTTTTAAAAATGTAAAACAGATCATTTCACTTCATTGCGTAAAGCCCTCTGAAGACCTCTTCTTACTTTTACACTTTAGAATAAAATTCATGATCTTAACCATGGCCAACAAGGCCATCATGAGTCTGTGGCTTCCTCTCTCTGTCCTACCATTTTCCTCATGCTCTTTCCACGAGCCTACCCTACTGTGTTCCCAGACCACGCCAAGCTTGTTCTTATGGCCTTTGCACTTGTTATATCCTCTGCCCAAATGTTCTGTGGTTTGCCCTTAAGGTCAGGCCTCTGCTCAAGGGTCAGCTCCCCAGAGGAGCCTGACTCAAAATGACAGAATTTCCCACCCATCACTCTCTATTCTCTTATCCTTTATTGTTTCCATGGAACTTACCACTTAATGAAATTATATATTTGTTTTTAAATTTTTGTCTCCCTTATAAAAACTTAAGCTCTATGAAGGCAACAGCTTTGTGTTTCTTACTCCTTAACACTTTTTCTTAGCATGTATCCTATCTAGCAAATTATGCTAACATACTCCATACTTGATTACCCAATCATTAACTGTCCCCCCTAGAATTCTATCTGTCCTTCAAAGGCAAGGATTTTGCTTCTATCCCCAGAATGAAGGATAGTGCTTGCATAGAATCTCTCCCCAATAAATATTTGCTGAGTAAAATGAATGATCAGTTTATTGCCGTGACTTTTCTTTGGTATATTTCCCCTTACCTTGATTGCCTTTTGAATGTTAATGCACGATTCCCTTATGGTCTGCAACAACTTATTGAAACGCCCCATCTCTTGGACAAGTACGGTGTTCATGCTCTGAGTGTAAGTTGTCGGGTATCTCCTCATTGCAGCCTCAACATCAAAGTTGTTTGGAAGTTTACCCAAGATATCACCAGCAACCTCACTTACTACTTCATCTGATGATTTTGCACCGGCATCTGCTGAACGAGACTGTCAAGAATTCAAATGAAAAGTCAGAAATCCTCATAAAGGTGTAGGAATTGCTGCGTAAGAAAACTCCTAAAGTAAATTTTGTAAGAATGAGTACCACTCTATTCTACCGATGATTCTTCTCCACACAAGATTTATTCAAGTGATGGAAATAGGCATGGGGGCAGAGATTCAGGAGAAAACCATTGTTAGGGAGGAGGAAGAAAAGAGCACCGACAGTGCTTACAGGCCAAAGAGGGTCTGGAGGAAGCAAATATGTGGTACATTGTGCTGTCTGGGTTGAGGGGGAGGAGTGGGTGCTGCGGGTAGAGGGAGCAAAAGCATTTAAGTTGGTGGGGTGGTGGAGGGAAAATGGACAATAAAACCCAGAAGAAGGAAGTCTGATCTTGCTTTGAGAAAGCTTGCCACAAAATATATTTGCCAATAACTCTGGTGCCTACTGGTTGCCAAAAGCAGAGATATAGTTTTGTCCTTGAACCAGGAGGGCAAAGAAAATAAGCTCGTCTTCTCTAAGCAGTTGGAAGAGTTATAGAGAAAGGCAGACTTTAGTGTTTCACATTGGAAGGAAGGAAGGGGAATTTCAATTTTTATTTTTTATGTTCATAGTGGCAGGGTGTAAATGAATCTATATTTTCTGGAAAAATCATTTAAATCCTCAGAATAAATGAATGTGTGTGCACACGCACGCACGCTGAGAGAAAACAAGCACAATTAGAATATAAATGAACATATCTCCTATTTTTCCAGCCCTAGGAAATTTTGTGCAGTCCTATGTTCAGATTTGGTGTTTCCTGGTTTCTTTACTGAAACCTAGGCATAAGCACAAGAACTCTGCAAAAGTAACAATTCCCAACTCTGACATTTCTTGTTCTAAGTTTTTTGCCGTTCTAATTTTTAAAGGTATTTTAAATCCATAATGCAAAAGTTTTGTCATTGTTAACTTGCTCTCCAAACTCTGCTGTTCTGGTCTCTTTGCCTCTGAATTGTGGTAAGCCGATGTAGAATCACTGGACTACTTGCCTACCCATTACTATAATTGTACTTGCCAATCTGAGTCTGAGGGTATTGAAAGAGGCTGTTTAATTACATACTGAGAAGATACCCCATGTGTATTTAAACTTATTTGTTTGGTTCTGAGTCATTCTCTGTTGGAACGAACCCACTGTTTTATGTATTCTGTAATGTGGCACACCCCATCAACTTTAAATAAAGCCAAAAGACACAATAAATGTCCTGTTTTCAGACTACTGTGTATCACGTGTGTCTAATATTCCTAAAGACCTACTTATTCATGTCTGTACATATACTTTTGTACTCGGGCAGTGACTGACTTTTACTGGTATTATTAACATGTAAAAATGGGCGTAAAAACAGTCTCTGTCCTTTTTGCTTGTTAGAAAATGTGATCTTACAGTAGATCAGACCTAGGAGTTCCATGGACTTTTCCATCAAGGATAGCACACCATTTTATCCTGCTAATCTTCTAGTTTGTTTGTTTGTTTATTTTTTTTCCCCAGCATCTCTTATTATCTGCCCTTCTAGGTCCTACCCATCTTTAGAAGCTAGAAAGAAGAAAGCTCTGTGATTCAGAACACAGATTCTGGAGCCAAACTAGTGGGAGTCAGACTGCTTGGCTTTGATTCCTGGCTTGAAATTGTACTGGCTGACCTTAAGCAAGCTACTTAATCATTCTGTATCTGTTTTCTAGCTGTAAAGTGGGAGTAGTTAGCCCTTACTTCACATGATTGCTGTATGTATTACACTGTTATACATGAAGCACTGAGAACTATTACCATTATTACTCTGACATTCCATAAAAGTAAAAAAGATCAGCTAGAATTTCAGTTAGTAGGATAATTCACTTGACCGAATAAGCATTCTTATTAAAATTTGACTCAATCACTAAGGGAACTCTGGTCGTTTGGACTCATTTGCTTTCAAAAACCAAAAACAAACAACTGAGCACTTCTTCTGAAGGACAAAAAAATACAAGAGAAGATCTCTTAATAGAAGAGCAAGATTAAATACTTTGCATTCAAATATACGGACTTGTGCCCATGGTATGCTGAATTCTATTGCCTTAGATTACTCTCTGACATGCCCTTACATTTACATCTCACAAATGGAGTTGTGTGTCTATGGCGCGTCAACTGTATCTTCCTCCTCAACCTTTTTATACATTTTATACTTACTACTGCAATTCCATTCTTCATTCTTTTTTTAAAGTAGCATATAAATAATTCCTTTTTATGTTTATTTATTTTTGAGAGAGAGTGAGAGAGAGAGAGAGAGAGAGAGTGCACCCACGGAGGAGGGGCAGAGAGAGAGGGGGACAGAGGATCTGAAGCGGGTTCTGTACTGACAGCAGAGAGCCCGATGTGGAGCTTGATCTCATGAACCATGAGATCATAACCTGAGCTGAAGTTGGACACTTAACTGAGCCACCCAGGCGTCCCACAATTGTATTCTTTAAATAGTATGTAGGGGTGCCTCGGTGGCTCCATCAGTTAAGCATTGGACTCTTGATGTAGGCTCAGGTCATGATGTCACGGTGGTGAGACTGAGCCTAAGCGTGGAGCCTCCTTGGGATTCTCTCTCTCCATGTCTCTCTGCTCCTCCCTTGCTCCCACATGTCCCTCTCAAAACAAATAAACTTTAAAAATAAATAAATAAATAAATAAATAAATAAATAAATAAATGTTATGTAATCTGATAAACTACTGATGTAAAGGAAACTGTTTCTATGTAAACTAGGCTAAATGTTCTGGAATATTTGAAAAAGATAAGTCATTTTAAAAGCTGCTGTTGATTTAATAACAGACCAGAAAACGGGCAAAATTCTAGATGAATTCCAGCATCAAACTGCTTCCCAAGTATCTTTGATATTCTTCCACTTTAAAGGAATTAAAAAGGGACGTAAGATATAATGCACTTGGACATGATTTATGCAAGAAAGGCAAAATGGAACTCCTAGCAGCTGAATGGTACTCAAAGATTCTTTCCAAATCAAACATGGATGAAAAAAAAAAAAAGCCATATGTTCATGTACTTGCTGTTTAAGTTCATATTTAAGGTACACAGGGATTTTTTTTCTTTTCCTTAAAATGGTTCTCACTTTAACAGATGGCACATGTGCTTGGCCAGCATCCTTTCCAGCCTCAGAAGCCAGTTCCTGTACCGATCACATACCTGTGTGAGAAGAATGTTATCAAATAGCAGTTGAGTTTCTGATTGATCTTTAGTGATATCTGCATTGGCATTCATCCCAAAGATTTCTGGTGCAGGGTTCAGCGGCAGAGTCTTTGTGTATTCGATGTAGCTTTTGTGCTGCAAAGATGAATAGCCAAGAGTCAGGAGGCTAGAAATCAATTATTCTGTAGAACTTTCTCAGTGAAAGAGATAATTTTCAATACTCAAGTTATTAAGTGGATGAGCCTGTGAAACTGGACACCGAATGCTTTTATTTTCTTTCAACCTGGGGCAAAGTTAAAAAAAAAAAAAAAGGACACATTTAGGGAGAAAAAGAAAATGTTCTGTACAATTGGAATGGATTTTAAAATGGAGAGAGGGATATCTTGGCCATCTCATTTAGAAAACCTTCTGGAGAAATTTTTCTATACCACATTTGATGATGATTGTTCTTAATTTATTGCAATATTTTCTTTCTCTTTATTCTGATTTTTCTGTTTACTCGTGATAAATCCATGTAATTCAAAAAGTAAAAATTACCCCAATTTTTATTATACTGACAAAGTCGCCATTAACGTATCATTTTATGTACATACACACGTTTTACGTTTTATTTACATGGACTTCTGTCAAAATTGCATACCTTTCTTTATGCTCATATAACCATACAAACATTCATATACATATATAGTGGGTGCAGGTGGGGGATTGGTCACTGATGGTTTTTTGAAACGGGTCATGTTACATATACCTGACTTTATCTTGCCTTTTTCTCACTTGACAACTCATCACTGGAGATCTTGATACTCATGGCCCCACACATGTTGACTTGCTCCACTCACTTAGTGACCTAAGCTCTGGGACTGATTTTCTCTTCGTCCCCATTGACATCTGCTCTCAGCTAACATTAATCCGAATGGATGTTAGGGTTATGGTATGTACCTCTGTTGTATGTGGTCATATGTTTAGTTTTCAATATGTATCATTTTGACTTTTAGGAATAAAATGAGAACCAATGCAATTGTCCTGGCAGTCCCTAGAAGTCTAGGGACTTCTATCTATCACTTCTAGTCTAAAACTGTGTGATACACATCTTCCACTAGGCAGGCCTGGAAAAAAGAGCAAAAGGAAATGGACTCTTGCAGAAGCTGGTTGTATAACTCTCTTCCCCTTTCTACCTGTGTGGCCTTGAGCAAGTCTTTCAACTTTAGTGAACCTGCTTTCTTATCTGTACAAAGGACAGAGTAAGAATAGCGATGTTAATTCGGTGCTCTAGTGAGATAAATACCTATACTGCATTGTAAATAATTAAGCATGATCTAAATATTAACTATTATTAATATTATTTTATTTATTTTTTGAATGTCTATTGATTTTTGAGAGAGACAGAGACAGAGTGTGAGCAGGGGAGGGGCAGAGAGAAAGGAAGACAGAATCCGGAACAGGCTCCAGGCTCTGAGCTGTCAGCACAGAGCCAGACGGGGGGCTCGAACTCACAAACCATGAGATCATGACCTGAGCCGAAGTTGGCCGTTCAACCGACTGAGCCACCCAGGCGCCCCTGCTTTTAATTTTCTTGAAGGTCGTACTCACATCACCAGAAGGAGGGACGAAATAGATGCCACTTGAGTCGAATTTATAGTCTGGATTTTGAACTAATTCTGTGCTAAAGAATTTGTTTAGAATGCTACGCAGCGTGCGCCGGTCCCAGTCGTCGGTCACCCTGCCTCCGTAATTGCATTCCCCGGTCATGTACCGCAGAGCGTCATAAGGCAGTTCCTAGAATCGAGAGTTAAAGTCACTCAACAGCTAAGAGTTCTCAGCAGCAGGTTAAGCAGAGCTGTGGTTCCTGTTTGCACATGTTATTAAATGAAACTGCTTACAAAAATTTGTATTAAACACAATCTCCCTTTATATACTTCACTGCTAATTGTTGCAATTTCCTCCAGGGTCTTTGTCACCTTGTGTGGCTTGTCATTTTCATTCAGTCAATGCCGAAAACAGAATTCATCTAGTAACTTGTGCACTCACTCACTCAACCAACACTAATGGACCACCTACTACATGCCAGACACAAAAGGAGACCATAATTCCATCCTTGAAAATTTTGCATTGCTGAGTGACATTCAAAACAAATCCAATATAATTCAGAGATGATCAGTGTTAACTTCCTTCACCGCTTTTTCAGATCCCTGCATACTTTGCCAATTGGAATCACTGTAGAAACAATTTTGCATATAATTTTCCACCACATCTCCTATTATGAGATACTTTTTACCATTTCATGAAGTACTCTTAAAATATTTTAATAACTATCTTTTATAGGGAACATTTCAGTTACTCCTAATTTTCTGTTTTCTGTTTCGTTAAATATACTTTTCTTAAAATTTTTAATGATTCTTAAATCTAGATTCTTGAAAAGGAAATTACTATATCAAAGGTAGGGAGCTGATAAAAAGCAATTGATTAATGTCACCAAACTGCTTTTCTGAACAGCTGCAGCAATCATGGGAATCAGTTTAAAAATTTTTGCTAATGGTTGCCCAAAGATAATTAATATTGTGTCAATTTGCATTTCTAGAATACCAGTGAAATTCATCATTTTTTCCTGTTTAATAACACTTGTTCTGTGAACTAGCCTTCTACTCATTTTTTTCAGTTAAACTTTTAATAGCTTTACTTGTATAAGCTGTTTTATAAGTTGTCCTTTTTAAACAAATTTGTGGAAATTTTTTTCCTTTTACTTTGTTTTTTCATAATATTCTCTGGTGTGAAGAATGTAAAAATGTTTATGAGTGCAAAAGTACTGATTGTTCATCTAGCAATTTCTTTTCTCCTCAGCATAAATACTTACACATCCACCAGCAGTATAGAGAATTCTATTTCTCACTGCTCTCAACAAAACTGAGCATTATCATTTAGAAGAAAAAGTTGACATTAGACAATAAGATTGTTTTTAGGTTATTTTTAAAATATACATATTTTTATTTCAAAATAATCTCTACACCCAACAAGGGGCTTGAACTTACAACCCCACAACAAGAGTCTCATGCTCTACCAACTGAGCCAGCCCATTTTTAAGTGCATTTTACTTTTTACTGTGATATAATTGACACAAACATCATATTAATTTGAAGTGTATAATGATTTGGTATTTGTATATATTGTGAAATGATCACCACAATGTGTATTTAACATGTCATTACACATGATTACATTTTTTTATAAGAACTTTTAAGATCTATTCTCAGCCGCTTTCAAATATGCAATACAGTATTATTAACTATAGTTACCACGCTGGACATTACATACATTGGGTTATATTTTTGACATTTACACTTTAAAAATATTTATTCAGCATTTGTATTTATTTTGAGATAGGGAGGGGCAAAGAGAGAGGGAGAGAGATAATCTTATGAACCCGTGGGATCATGACCTGAGCCAAAATCAAAAGTTGGATGCTCAACTGACTGAGCCACCCAGGTGTCCCCCTACTCTGTTCTTCTTTGTGTTTTCCTCATTTGAATGATTCTAATTATTATTATTATTATTGTTATTATAACGTCTTTACACAGATACTAAAACACTTGGTCAGATAAATTTTAGCTATCTCTTCAATTTTCTTTTCTTTTTATTTTTAAGATGTTTAATTGTTTATGGTATTTTTGATATAGCAATGTGTTTTTTTGCTTATTCAATTTAAATTCTGGTTGGTTAACAAACAGTGCAGTATTCGTTTCTGGAGTAGAATTCAGTGATTCATCACTTACATACAACGCCCAGTGCTCATCACAAGTACCCTTCTTAGTACCCATCACCCATCTAGCCTATCTCTCACCGATCTCCCCTCAGCAACCCTGAGGAACAGCAACCCTGTTTGTTCTCTATCACTAAGAGTCTCTTATGGTTTCTTTCCCTCTCTTCTTTTTGCACCCCCTTTCCATATGTTCATGTGTTTTGTTTCTTAAATTCCACATATGAGTGAAATCACATGGCATTTGTCCTTCTCTGACATATTTTGCTTAGTGTAATACACTCTATTTCTATCCACATCATTGGAAATGGCAAAATGTCATTCTTTTTGAAGGCTGAGTAATATTCCATTGCATATACAGACTTTTTAAAAAACTTTTTTAAATGTTTTAAAAATTTACATCCAAGTTAGTTAGTATATAGTACAATGATTTTAAAAGCAGATTCCAGTGATTCATCTCCAGTGTTTTCCAGGGTGGCTGCACCAATTTGGATTCCCACCAGCAGTGTGAAAGTGTTCCTCTTTCTCTGCATCCTCACCAACATCTGTTGTTTCCTGGGTTATCGATTTTAGCCATTTTGACTGGTGTGAGGTAGTATCTCATTGTGGATTTGATTTGTATTTCCCTGATGATGAGTGATGTTGAGCATTTTTTCATGTGTCGGTTGGCCATCTGGATGTCTTCTTTGGAAAAGTATCTATTCATGTCTTTTGCCCGTTTCTTCACTGGGTTATTTGTTTTTTGGGTGTTGAGTTTGATAAGTTCTTTATAGATTTTGGATACTAACCCTTTATCTGATATGACATTTGCAAATATCTTCTCCCATTCTGTTGGTTGCCTTTTAGTTTTGCTGATTGTATCCTTCACTGTGCAGCTTTTCATCTTGATGAGGTCCCAATAGTTCATTTTTGCTTTTGTTTCTCTTGCCTCCAGAGACGTGTTGAGTAAGAAGTTGCTGCGGCTGAGGTCAAAGAGGTATTTGCCTGTTTTCTCTTCGAGGATTTTGATGGCTTCCTGTCTTATGTTTAGGTCTTTCATCCATTCTATTTTTGTGTATGGTGTACGAAAGTGGTCCAGGTTCAACCTTCTGCATGTTATTGTTCAATTTTCCCAATACCTTCGTTGAAGAGACTGTCTTTATTCCATTGGCTATTCTTTCCTGCTTTGTCAAAGACTAGTTGGCCATATGTTTGTGGGCCATTTCTGGGTTCTCTATTCTGTTCCATTGATCTAAGTGTCTGTTTTTGTGCCATACTTTCTTGATGATTACAGCTTTGTAACATATCCTCAAATCTTCAAATTCAGGATTGTTTTGGGTATTCGGGGTCTTTTCTGGTTCCATACAAATTTTAGGATTATTTGTTCCAGCTTTGTGAAGAATGCTGGTGTTATTTTGATAGGGATTGCATTGAATATGTAGATTGCTTTGGGTAGTATCGGCATTTTAACAATATTTGTTCTTCCTATCCAGGAGCATGGAATCTTTTTCCTTTTTTTGTGTGTCTTCTTCAATTTCTTTCATAAGCTTTCTATTCTTTTCAGTGTATAGATTTTTCACCTATTTGGTTAGGTTTATTCCTAGGTATTTTATGGTTTTTGGTGCAATCATAAATGGGATCGATTCCTTGATTTCTCTTTCTGCTGCTTCATTATAGGTGTATAGGAATGCAACCAATTTCTGTGCATAGATTTCATATCCTGTGACTTTGCTGAATTCATGGATCAGTTCTAGTTTTTTGGTAGAATCTTTTGAGTTTTCCGTGTAGAGTATTATATCGTCTCTAAAGAGTGAAGGTTTAACATCTTCCTTGCCGATTTGGATGCCTTTCATTTCTTTGTGCTGTCTGATTGCTGAGGCTGGGACTTCCAATACTATGTTGAATAACAATGGTGAGAGTGGAAATCCCTGTAATGTTCCTGACCTTAGGGGGAAAAGCTCTCAGTTTTTCCCTATTGAGGATGATATTAATGGTGGGTCTTTCATACATGGCTTTTATGATCTTGAGGTATGATATTTCTATCCCTACTTTCTTGAGGGATTTTATCAATAAACGATGCTGCATTTTGTCAAATGCTTTCTCTGCATCTATTGAGAGGGTCATGTGGTTCTTGTCCTTTCTTTTATTAATGTGATGTGTCACTTGGATTGATTTGCAGATATTGAACCAGCCCTGAACCCCAGGTATACATCACACTAGATTGTGGTGAGTAATTCTTTTAATGTATTGTTGGATATGGTCAGGGAAATTGGTCTGTAGTTCTCTTTTCTATTGGGGTCTCTGGTTTTGGAATCAAGGTAATGCTGGCCTTGCCTTGTAGAATGAGTTTGGAAGTTTTCCTTCCATTGCTATCTTTTGTCACAGCTTCATAAGGATAGGTGTTAACTCTTCTTTAAATGTTTGGTAGAATTCCCTGGAAAGCCATCCAGCCTTGGACTCTTTTTTTTTGGGCGGGGGGTAGATTTTTGATTACTAATTCAATTTATTTACTGGTTATGTGTCTGTTCAAATTTTCTGTTTCTTCCTGTTTGAGTTTTGGTAGTTTGTTTCTAGGAATTTGTCCATTTCTTCCAGATTGCCCAATTTATTGGCATGTAATTGCTCATAACATCTCTTATTATCATTTGTATTTCTGCAGTGTTGGTTGTGATCTTTCCTCTTTCATTCTTGATTTTATTTATTTGGGTCCTTTCTCCTTTTTCTTTTTGATCAAACTAACCAGGGGTTCATCAATTTTGTTAATTCTTTCAAAGAACTAGCCCCTGGTTTCATTGATCTGTTCTACTGTTTTGTTTTTTTATTTTGTTTTTTTGGTTTCTATAGCATTGATTTCTGCTGTAATCTTTATTATTTCCTGTCTTTTGGGTTTTATTTGCTGTTCTTTTTCCAGCTCTTTAAGGTATAAAGTTAAGTTGTGTATCTGAGACCTTTCTTCCTTTTTTAGGAAGGTCTGGATTGCTATATACTTCCCTCTTATGACTGCTTTTGGCTGCATCCCTGAGGTTTTGGGCTGTGGTGTTATCATCTTCATCGGTTTCCATGTACTTTTTAATTTCCTCTTTAACTTCTTAGTTAACCCACTCATTCTTTAGTAGGATTTTCTTTAATCTCCAAGTACTCGCTGTCTTTCCAAATTTTTTCTTTTGGTTGATTTCGAGTTTCATAGTGTTGTGGTCTGAAACTATGCACGGTATGATCTCAATCCTTTTGTACTTGTGGAGGCTGATTTGTGTCCCAGTATGTGATCTATTCTGGAGAATGCTCCATGTGCACTTGAGAAGAATGTATTCCATTGCTTTAGGATGAAATGTTCTGAATATATCTGTTAAGTCCATTTGGTCCAGGGTGCCATTCAAAGCCATTGTTTCCTTGTTTATTTTTTGTTTACATGATCTGTCCACTACTGTAAGTGGGGTGTCAAAGTACCCTACTATTATGGTATTATTGTCAATGAGTTTCTTTATGTTTGTGATTATTAAGTCCCTGGCTGTCATTTCTTCCTGTTCTTTTTTTGGGGGGTGAATTGCTTCTTTTTTTCATTTTGGAGGCAAAGAAATAATAAAATTAAAAATTAGAAACAACACAAAAAATCGAATAATGAAAGCTAGATCTTAAGTGTGTTTTGGCCTGGTTGTTGAAACAAGCTTGATAGAATAGAGAAAAAAGGGAAAGAAAAGAAAAAAATAAATAAAGAAAAAGAAAAAAACAAGAAAACATTTAAAAATTTTAAAAATGTATACAATAGGGGCGCCTGGGTGGCTTGGTCGGTTAAGCGTCCGACTTCAGCTCAGGTCATGATCTCACAGTCCGTGAGTTCAAGCCCCGCGTCGGGCTCTGTGCTGACAGCTCAGAGCCTGGAGCCTGTTTCAGATTCTGTGTCTCCCTCTCTCTCTGCCCCTCCCCTGTTCATGCTCTCTCTCTCTGTCTCAAAAATAAATAAACGTTAAAAAAAAATTAAAAAAAAAATGTATACAAAAGAATAAAATAAAATGAAGAAAGTAAAATAGACTAAAAAAATTACCAAAAAATTAAAAAATATAGTAAAAAATTAAAAATATATATCTAAAAAGAGAAAACAAAAATAATTTTTCTGTATCCAAGAAAAAGAGAAAAAAAATGTTGAACCAGCGAACAGAATGAAATCTGAATGAAATCACATCCAGTTTCCCGTAGAAGTCGAATTATTAAGCACTTTATAGTCCATATACTAAGCAGGGGGAGAGACTTGTGGTGGTCCTCTAGGGCTTGGTTGGCGCAGGTGGATGGGGCTTGGTGTAACAACTCTGTTCTCCACCAGGTGGTGCTGCTTAGCTTACCGGGGCAGATCAGTGTATCTGCAGGTGCAGGAGAGGTGCAAATGGGGTCACCCAGCTTCCCAGTGTCCAGCATCAGAACTCTATGCTCTTACCGACCAGCCATCAGGCACCCCTCCTTTGTCTTCGCTTCTGTCCACTCCCCGCTTCTGTACTGTCTGTGACCAACCCGTCAGCTTGCCAGGTGGCACCTCTCCCAAATTTTATCTTGACAGGGTTGTGTTTCCAAACCCCTCACTTCTGAGGGTCCTGCAGCGTGGGCCTGCTCCAACCCTCTGGCAGAGGGTCTTGCCGAGCAATGGCTGGGTGCTGGCTTGCCCCTGGGAATGCTCATGAGACCATGCTGGTGCAGAGACCCAGAGACTGTGTCCAGGTGCCAGCCTGTCCCAGAGAAAGTTCATGTGATTGTGTAGCAGCAGCAGTTCAGGGACTATGGTAAATCCCAACACATAACAGGTACCAGGCTTCATCACATCCTAGTGACCTTGTCTAACACCAGCAAACATTGCTGTTCTTCAGGGTCCACCTGGGACCTTTTCCCGTGGGGATGCTGAATGGCCTCTACCAAATGTCCTCCTGGTAGGGGAACCACCTCTCCCTGGGTGGCCTGAGGACCCCTTGGACCTCACCTCACTGCTCCTGGGGAATCACCCTTCCCATCAGAGCACCGCCAGGTATCGAGCTGCAGAATTTATGACGTTGCACTCCCCTGTTTATAGAGTCCTAATACTATTGAAACCCACCCCTCTCTCCCTTTCTCATTCTGACCCTTGTGCGTGTTTCCACTCTTTCTCTCTCTCTAGCTGCTTTTAGGGGGAGTGCTGTTCTTGTACTCTCACCCCTGTCTCTGACCTCTCTCTGCAAACAAAATCAGCCCCCTACCCTCTACAGCTTCTCTCTACCCCAGTTCACCTCTCCACACTGTGTACCTGCTGAGTTCTGTGGCTCAAGTTACACAGGTTGTTGCATTAATCCTTAGATCAATTTTCTAGGTGTGCAAAATGGTTTGTTGATGACCTAGATGCATTTTAGGGATGAGAGAAGCAGAGAACTTCCACGCTGCTCCACCATCTTGGCTCCTGCCCCTTCAAGATCAACATCTTCTCCATTCATCAGTCAATGGACATTTGGGCTCTCTTCCTGGTTTGGCTATTGTTGATAAGCAAGGTTTTAGAAGATAGCAATCTTTTACTTTGGGATTATTTCATCCTCTTTGTTCTTTCAGGCCCTTCTTGCCATTATCTGTTAAAAGTTAGAGTATCTATTCCACATTCCTGGGATCCCACTTTGAGGCATCTCTTCAATAGAAATAACAGCACTAAGGAAGAGTAGCTAGTAGGGGTTAGAGAGGGGAAATTTATCAAATTAGAGGTTGGAAATTATGAGACTTGTTATTTTTTAGAAGTGGAACAGAAGGCAGAGAATTCAGGAGAACAGGTTTCAGTGACCAAGACCTTGTAGAGAAATAAACAGAACCAGGAAGGAGAAGTCCAGCATGTTTTTGTCCTTATTGTGAGGGGAGTTTGATGAGACTACTTGGACTTACCTTGTTGACAGGTCCCCACCTCATAAAAATGAAACGTGGCAAGAAAACTCATTGACAAAGTAAATAGGTAGTGAATGAGGTAGACCAAAGGTGAACCACCTGGCCCCTGGGAGGGCTTCCTGATGCAGACATAAGATGAAGTCTAGAAGGGAAGAGTTTGGTTTATGTCAAAAGGGTTAAAACCTGTCAACATGCCTGCCAGCTAATGGGGAAGATGTTGTTTCTCTCAGCAGCTTGATCACAACCAGGGCCAATCACATTGGGGTGTGCATTTTCCCAGGTGCCTGAGCACCCTGGTTGGGGTTGCAGAAATGATGGCAGTTGCTTCTGGGCCTATTGTTATGAGGGTTGAGATCATGAATGGGGAGACAGTGTACATGGAAACAAACCCTAAAGTCAGCAACTTGTATGCAAAGGTGAACACAAAGTCGTCCATTTTAGCATTGCTTATTAGCAAAAAATAAAAAGGAAATAAAATTCTAGTAGTCAACAAAGACAAATGCTATGTAAGCAGCCATTAAACAAAGATCTCTATTGGGGCACCTGGGTGGCTCAGTTGGTTAAGGGCTGACTATGGCACAGGTCATGATCGAGCAGTTTGTGAATTTGAGCCCCACATCAGACTTTGCACTGACAGTGTGGAGCCTGATTGGGATTCTCTCCCTCCCTCTCTCTCTCTCTCTCTGCTCCTCCCGACTTGTGTGCTCTCTCTCAAAATAAATAAAATAAACTTTAAAAAAAAAAAAAACCAAACATCTCTACTTTGGAAGTTGTCCACAATATTTTCAGAATGAAAAAAGCAAGCTGAAAGTGAATATGCAAATATAATTATGTTTTTGAGAAAAAAAGCTTGTGTATATGTTGTGCTTATGTATACATGTATCTATACGTGTATGGGAAAACTTCTGTGCAGATATGTCCTAAGCTGGAAAATTAGTTGCTTTGCAGTAAGAGTAGGGTGAGAGAGAGAGGGTGGGCCTTACACACACACACACACACACACACACACACACACATCCCTACCAAATCAAGAAAAACAAAGTAGTTGTCCATCTGCTAAGTAGATTACATGTAACTTTTACAGTTTAATTTTTGTTTCCTGTCTTTAATCCAACAAGAATTACACAGTATAAATAATCTAACTTTTTTCCAAGTAGCAAATAATCAATTATTCTATCATAAATTATTGAATACTTCTCCCATTTCCTATTCATTTAATTTTTAAAAAAATTTTAAAAGCTTATTTATTTCTGAGAGAGAGACAGCATGAGTTGGAGAGGGGCAGAGGGAGAGGGAGAAAGAGACAATATCAAGGAGGCTCAGTACTACCAGCACAGAGTCCAATGTGAGGCTTGAACTCACAAAACTATGAGATCATGACCTGAGCTGAAACCAAGTTGGGTGCCTAATTGACTGAGCCACCCAAGCGCCCCGGCCTATTCATTTTAAATGCTACAATTATGATGCTAAATTTCTAATGGTAGTAGTGTTGCCGTTCTTACTGAGAGCTTAAAGATCTTTCCACTCATCATGGTTCATTTATAAAACAGACACTGAGCCATATACCACATATACATATTTAGGCACTAAGGAAAAAAGGGTAAACAAATCAAAGTCACCATACAGTCTAGTGGCTTACAGTCTGACAAAACGTGTTCCCCTTCTGAGCAAAATTCTGTAGTTCCCAGTGTCCTACATGTATCATCAGCTCTGTCAAGGCTACCAGAGCAAAATGGCGGTGGGTACCCATGTTTCTGGCTATTCGGCTAGAGTATGTCAGGGAAAGGATAACAGTAGATCATGAAGGGCCAAAAAAAATATGGAATCATCTCCTGCTTTTATATGTGCTCACCTACAATGATAAGGATTCTCGACACAATGCTGGACAAAGTGACCCTCAGCCAAAATGGCATGTAGAAATGTGCCAACAGGGAGGCACACTGGGCTCCTGAGTCTGAGATGGTTATTCAAGAAACACTCCCAAAAGTAGACAAAGATTGGGCATAGAAAAGCGCACTCAGAGCAAAGGAAAATATATGCCAAGGCTCAGAGATGTGAACGAGCACATCACGCAGACAGAAAAGCAAGTAGACTGTGGGCATGCAGTATAGCAGCCCCCCCGCCCCACCTTATCCTTGGAAGAGGTGTTGCCAGGTACCCAATGGATGCTTGAAAGCACAGAGAGCTGTTTTGTCCTATATATACATACCGATGACAAAGTCTAATTTATAAATTAGGCACAGTAAGAGACTAACAACAATAACTCATAATAACTAATAATGAAATAGAACAATTAGAACAATATACTATAATAAAAGTCAAGTGAATGTGGTCTCTTTCAAAATATAGCACTGTATTCACCCTTCCTCTTGTAATGATGTGAGATGGTAAAATGCTTACGTGACAAAACAAAGTAGGATGAATGATGTAGGCATTGTGACATAGCATTAGGCTACTACTGACCTGCTGATAATATGTCGGAAGAGGATCATCAGCTTCCAGACCGCACTAGACCGCAGGTGACTAAAATTGAGGAACGCAAACCATGGATAAGAGGGGTCTGTTTTTAGGGCATGGGGTAGAGCAGGAAGGAGGGGAGTGGAGGGAGGTAGGGCGTGCTTAAGGAGGGATAAGGAATAACTGAGTGCCAATGACTCCCAGATTTCTAGCTTGAGTTTGGGTGGGAGGTGGTTCTATTATTTTGATGCAGCCAGAGAAAAGAAAATGGGGAAGGGGAACAGTAGTATTCTGTAAGATAATCATTCCCTATTCTGTTGCTTTTCCAAAGTTTTCCCTACACCTTGATCTGTTTTCTCTCCAACCATTGATTTTGGGTGCTCACCAACAGTCCTTAGTTCTCTTCTTAGGTTACAAGACCTCCCTTTGAAATCTCAGGTATTCTCAAGTTTCTCTTAACACTTTACCAATTCATAAATTTCTGGATTTTGTTCACTTTCTTCTCTTGGGGTTTTTATCTGTATGCCAAGAGCTTAGTAGATATACTTCCAGGATGTATAAAATTTAAGAGAATGAATTAATTACCCCTTTCACCATCCCCATTCCACTAATCCACCTGCTGTATACCTATTAACTTCCTGGGACTACTCCCTGTCTGGATTAATGAAAGGTACCTCCACCTCTCCAGACCAGAAAATTAACATCAATCAAGACTTCTTCTCCCTTTGCCATTTAATATCTAAGTCATTTAAACCCTTTTTCCTACATATCTATTGTATCTCTACAATGTTCCTCATCCCAGCTCAAATGCTTTAATTTAAATTCTTATCGTTTCTTGCCTGGGTCATCATGATGGTCTCCTGCATTAGTTTCCTGGGGCTGCTGACAGTTGGCTTAAAATAAGAGAAATTTATTGTCTGATAGTTCTGGAGGCTAGAAGTTTGAAATCAAGGTGTTGGCAAAGCCATGCTCCTTCAAAGCTTCTAAGAGGATCCTTCTCTGCCTTTTCCAGTTTCTGGTAGCTCCAGGTAAGTGATTTTCTAAAATGCAAATATTCTTCTAAAAGCACACCAATAATAATAGAATAACTCCCAAATCAGTTAGCATTTCATATAAGTATGCTCCAGATCCCTTATCATTAACCAAACCTTTTCACTTATTTGACCCTTTTTAGAATCTTTTATGGTTCCTTCACCCTGAAAACCTCTATGCACTCAGTCCTGGGTACCTCTTCCTCTGTAGGAACCTAATCACATCCAGCCGAGTTGCTTACCTCCTTGTTTATGTCTCCGTCTTTAAACAGTTAAGATGACCAAATATACTACTGTCCAAACTGGAACACTTTGAGAGTGATCATGGGCATTAGAGAATTAGTATTATATAATTTAAAAATGGTATATTGGCAGATCTAGTTTAGTGTATCGGTAGGCCCCTGAGTAGTTCTACTCAAACATTGTTTTCAAAGTAAGATTATTTCTGAAAATAATTAGGAAATGGAAGCAAAAAAAAATTATGATTATCCTGAGAGTATATGCAGAACATACTTTTCTTGCTATATATTCACACACTTTAACTTCTTAGATACATCTGTTTCAGATAACATCTCTGATAGTTTCCCAAAGAATGTAATTTTCAATATGGTCTCACTGCTTTTAATCTCTATAATATTCTACAGAGCTTCACTTAATGGTTACTAAATTTTAAATTGCTGCCATTTTTAACTGACTCTTCACTACCGACTATCATATTTTAAGTTAGGATATACTCTACAGGTGCTTGAACAAATTGCTACAGATGCTTGAACAAATTGCTAAATGAACTAGAGAGAGCCCCCTCCTTCTTATTTTTTGTCTTGAAAAGTATAATTATCTTAGGTCAAATACTTCTGCAGGCACTGTATCACTGTATTTTGGTCTCCATTCTTAGTATCTTTTTTATATATAAATATTCCTACGAGACAGAAATTCATCAAATTCATGCTTCTTTTTAAGTGCTTTCCCAATTTTAAATTGCTGCAAAGTCAAAGGCCTCTCACTCATTTTATTTGAGTACAGAATAGGAATCTGTCCAATATAACACAGATCAAAGATCCTTCACCTAAGTTTAGATATGTCATGTGAGCTCTTGATATCTGTTTTTTCTTTGCTTTTGTAGAGACAGAATTCAATACCTTCCTGTTTATAGGTTTAAAAAAAAAATAATCCCAAGTTACTAAAAGTTTCACAAAGTCAGTTTTTTGTATACTTTGAGATTGATTGATCTAAAATTTTCCAACTAATTTAGAACAAACTTCTAACTAAACTTGGAGGAATTTGCCTCAAAAAACGTCATATCTTGCAGGACACTTGGATTGGTTTAACAAGCAGTGCTTCAGAGTTGCAAACATGTTAAAAAGCCAACTGATAGTCAAGTAGCAAAAAGATAATATGGGTAGTGTGTGTGTGTGTGTGTGTGTGTGTGTGTGTGTGTGTGTGAAAGAGAGAGAGAGAGAGAGAGAGGCAGACAGACAGAAAGAGAGAGAACTGTAGGGGCTGAAATGTGGTTGATATGATATGAAGCCATTTGGCTTCCTCTCAAAATCTACATACCTCAGGTAAACATCAATGACCGAAAGAATTTGTTTCCTCCTGACAAACGGCTCAAATTCTACAATAGCACAGTAAAATTTCCCTAAAAATAAAGCCACGCTCCAGAACAGAAGGAAATTCATCTGTATTTTCATTTTGGAGCCTGGTTGATGTATGTTCTTCTCAGATCCTTTTCAATATAACACAATCACTTCGCAGATTCCTACAGGTGTGTACATGTCAAAAATAAATGATAAAATATAGGTTCCTACTGGGCATACCAAATGTCCTAACTACCTACTCTAGCGTTATGATAGCCTGTCATAACAAAGTACTACCTAATAAGCGGTTGGGAAGTATTCTGCTATTTATTTTATAAGGGTGTGAATTAATCAGAATTTCCCGCTTACTATTACAAACACTTACAACATGATAGAGGGCAAAATAGGTGACATCCTTGCTGTGCTTTTTACGATACCTCATACTGGTTCAGGAACATGTGGAGTTGCTGTACACTTATTCTTAGGTCAGTCTCATTGAACTCATAAGGAATATTCCACCCCAGGGGTCCAAATTTCCGTCTCTCTTGGACCAAAGCATGAAAGAAGCAGAGGCCATAAAGTAATTTCTTGAATTCTTCCTGTAACGAGAAGAAACGGTGCCACATGACGTCCCCCCCCCAACGTTACATTATACCTACCATATTTTAAAATGAAATTAATTAATTCTTTTTGTTTATAAGTATATCCACCCCAAAGTATACTAAAACAGAATTAACTACCATAGGCTATTTAGGCAAAAATATGCTCATTTGTACACATGTCCAGTTGACAGACACAGCTATGAGCACCAGGTTTTAGGGAGTATAGTAAGCTTGTCTGTTTAATGTAACCGTATAGGATTCTGGAGGTTCCAATTGAAACATCATGAGGTAAGAAAAATTAATTCTAAATGGGTGATCCCAGACCACCATGGATATTTCAAAGAAGACAGTTCAAACCGAGTAAGCAGCTCTACAAGAAGGACTTCCAGATTGAAACTTTGGACAGCTTCATGACTTTTCTAGTTACTCTGAGGCAAGAAGAAGGCTTACAGTTACTTTCAATGGCAAAGCCAGCCTTGAATCAGAAATCAGAAAGTATGATGCACCCTCCACAAGACTGTTACAAAATGGTCAAAATAGAGCTTGAGAGAGAATTGGTAAAGATTTCCTTGGAAAGAGCAGCTGCTGTGCTGGGAGCCCTCTTGCCCCCATCCCAGAGGGAGAAAGGAGCATGGGATGTATCTTCTTAGTCCAAGCTAGTGAGAAGGAATTAATGGGGCTGCTCAGAGAGCTGATGCATGTTCCTTGCAGCGGTGGTAGCGTGGAAAAGTGCACAACTTATGACAGAAAGAGTAGAACAGTCTATGGCCAAAGGGTAGTGGATTAGGAGAGGGAAATCGAAGCCCTGCTTCCAACAGTGGGCCAACCCAGCCTGGATCCCAACGAGCAGATGGGGCACTGGATTAAGAATGTCAGCCGGGGGCCACTTGAAGCATTTCTTGGTCAAGATGACTTATGTTACAGGGTGAGGAAATCCCGACAGTAAGAGCCTGTACGAAGTGAATGGCGAGACCCAACAGCTGAGGGGGGCATGAGCAGTCAGCTGACGGATGGAGTCACAGTCAGAGGAGTCCAGAAGGGGAGTCCAAGGAGAACCCATGAAAAGACTCACAAGAGAAAACTTGAGATTTAAACCCCTGCCAAGCCCAGAGAGCTCCAAGCAAAAGCAGCCCAGGACCAGAAGTTCCACTCTGCCCTGCCTTGCGGTTGTACACGCTCCAAACTGAGTGGTCAGGCTCAGCAGCCATCATTACAAAAAGAAAGATGCCAACTCCATCCTTCTCCCAGTGGCATGAAGCCGACTGACTACAGGTCCTAGGTAAGTTTCTGGAGAGTTGAAGCCTCTATTTTAAATAAAAGCGAAGTACTGATTGACATATTACATTGCACTTTCTGATTCTGGAATCCAGGCTGGATTTACAAGTTAAAATGGCTGTAGGTCATTTCATTACCTGACAGTAACCAGAAAAATCGTGATGCTGCCCAAAGTTTTGTCCAAGGGCAGGTGGAAGTTTCCCCTGTGGAATAAACTCAAAGGGGGAGTGGAGACAAAACCCAAGTAGCATCAGTTTAATCAGAGAGGTGGGAAAAGGCAAAGTGACACATGCTATCTGCATTCGGGAACTACTTTAGATCCATTACAGAACAGAACAAGTTGGCAAGTGTGATGATGTGGGAGCCAGGTGCTCAGCACAGAGGCAGTGGCATGTGCGTATGGAATGAGGAAAAGTAAGCAGGAACCCTGGGTGGATGGACTGAAGTTGGCTATACATTACAAACTCATTACCTCTAGAATATGTGAATGAGTATGTATGCGTACATGTACTTATCTGGATGCACACATATACTCGTCTATATGTGTATGCATGTGAGTGTGAGAGTACATGCATATTTCTAAGTTTTCTCCCCTGAAAGGACCAAGAACCAAAACAAGGCAGTAGCACCCAGATCTAGGTCTCTAGAACCAGGACTCCACAGAAAAATGGCTGGTTCCAGGGTTGAACAATGGATGAGCTTGCAGCATCTGGTGCCAGAAAGTAAGAGAGCTAAGTAATAATAATAACAACAGCAATAATAATAATAATAATAATAATAATAATAATAATAATAATAATAAATGATGGGACCTAGAACGAAGTACAGAGGAGCCAGCTTGCAGGTGCTCCCACTGACCAAATCTGGGACAATTTGAGCAAAAGACTTAAGGATAGTAATGCATTGTAAACCACTGGGGGGAAAGAAAACCCAAGGAATTCCCAAGTCCATCCCAAAAACACATAAGTAAGGGGAGAGATGGGAAAGCTGTTGTGGACTCTAGAGTGGCAGGGGTCAAATACGGCGGGAGTGCTGGAGTTGGAATTATCACGGGAAATAACTTGATCAGGCAAGATACATCAGTGGCTACTAAACCTGGGCTGGGGTGGATGTTGCTGAAGAACAGGATATTGGCATGGCCGTGAAATGTCTCCCTGCCTGACGATTAGTTCCAAGGGGTAAGGCAGTAATTACACGTTGAAGAAATCAGACAACACTCTGTCTGGGAGATCAAAATTTATACCAACAGTGAGGGATAAATGATATCATGCACCTCCTAGTGTGATACTCTGAGGACACAATTTCACTAATGTGGTGTTTTGGCTAAAAATGCATAACTTGAATCTAATAATGAGTAAATATCAGCCCCCAATGAGAAATGTTCCATTAAAAAGACAAGAGGAGACAAATTCTTCAGAAATGTCAATGTCATCCAAGGCAAAGGCTAGGGCAATGTTCAAGATAAAAGGAGGCAAAGAGACGTGGCGACTAAATGCAATTCTAACCCTAGACCAATCTGTAGTGAACAGGGAAGATGCTCTAAGGGACACGACTGAATCAACAGACAAATTTGGAACATAAACAGTAAACTAGATAAAATAGTGTATCCTTGCTAAATCCATTAAACTAATAATGGTACTAGGGTAAGATAATCTCTCTATTCTTAAGAAATATACATCAAAGTGTTTATTTAGGAGTAAAGGGTTGTGATATGTCTAACTTACACACAAAAGCTATATTAACAGGAGGTGAATGTGGGTTCAGGGCACAGGGGTGTTCTCTGTACTATTTTTATACTTGCCACTTTTCTGTAAGTTTAAAATTATTTCCAAATAAAAAGTTAAAGCAAAAATTATGATGTGCTCTTTTGGCACTTGAGGAGATTTGGCTTTTGGTTTGGATTGTGCTTCATAAACGCCTAGACTTCCAATATGTGTGACTTCCACTGGAGAGACCTTTGGATCTAGAAGAAAGGGAGTAAGATTTTGCCAAAGGGCTTCTGTCCAGCCTATCCCATGCAGACATACCCTTACCACCTACCTGCAAGCAACCTGCTCTCCTCTGGGCCTTATCAATGCGAAAGCTACTCTTACAGCAGGTCTTAGAAGCTTAGGCTAAGGTGTGACTTAGTTTTAAACATAGATGCTTGCTTTATTTTAGTACCCAAGACTTCAACGAAAGTGTTTCCTTATTTTTAATGTTTTCTTTTGATGTGTACTTAAAACATATTCCGATACCAAAAGTGTGAGCTCTTTAATGGCAGAAACTTACCGAGGTTCATAACCCCTCTTAAAAAGAAAACCCTTCCATTTTTAATTATGGTAAAATGCTGTGAAACAATTTTAGGTCACAGACATTCACACGCAGAATTCTAATCATGAAAGCAGTGGGCGGTTTCCCTGCTTGCCTGGTGACGCTGAAAGAGACCCTTATGAGTCCCATCCATCAAGGAGTAAAATCATTTTGGTCCTCATTATAGTTATATGGAGGAAATATTTTTATGTTTTAATTTAAAGATATCGCTCCAAATAGCACAGGGCTCAGTTAATATCCTGAAACAAGATTCTCCAACCTTGCAGATTTGTACTGGGAATGGCTTACAGCTAACTTTCTCAATAGAGAGCTACATTATTAATGACGCCCCAGAAGATCTCAGCTGAGCAGAAATGAAGCTGGTGGTAAAATTAAAATAAAATATTAATACAATTGACTTCAGCACAGTCAATAATCAGTAATCAAAACCAACCGCACTGCAGGGCAGGAGGCCTATTTAATTTGTAGTTTTACTCAGCCACACACATTCGTGATCACCAGGGGCCACTTGAAATGCTTCACAGGGCTGAGGTAACAAGACTTAGCCATTACTAACAGGCTTTTTGCAGCTGCCAAAGAACTCAGGGTCAGAGATCGGGTCCATGAGGTATGATCGAATGATATTAGCCCGTAAACCTTTCGGTGCCTCATTGGTCATTTTCACCCCATTCTGCAGTACGGACATGGGGAAGTTTGGTGACGGGTAACTTGTCAGCCAAATGCGGAAATCTGGATGCGTCGATTCTGGGCTTAACTCCTGCAAAAAAAGAAAATTAGACACAAATGGGTGTCTAAAATCCAAGGAAACTCTCCACATCATATGTGCATGGGATGGCCTGGAGGTGGGAGGAAGCATCTTTACAAATAGAGCCTACTGCTGCAATTCAAGGCAAAGGTCTTAAAATCTGATTCTGCCCCTGAAACAACACACTTCGTTGAGAAGGCCCGGACTGTTGCCGTCCTTCTTGAAAATTTAAATCACAGGACTATAAAGTTCTCAGAGGTATTATAGAATTTAGAGTTGGTTGCAATAGAGACTAAGACATACCCCCCAAAATCTCATATCTTAACTGATGTGCTGAAATATTTATAGATATAATTCTCTGCCCAAGAGCCTGATTAAGAATAATCCATTCTTCTTGCCGTAGCCAGGTTGTGAGAATGAGCAACATCAGTCAATATTAAACCAAGTGAGATGAAAAGAAAAAAAGAGCATTTTGAAAGGTGAAGTATTAAATATCACTATTAGCTATATTTTCTTAAAGGGATATTCAAGTTGGTGCAAGGGAGGATAAGAGAACACTTACTTAGCACTGTCTTAAAGGCTGTATAGGCTAGGAATGATTACCATGGGCCGTTCCCCCCTTCCTGTTCAGTCCTGTTCTCTATTGCTACCTCCTTCGATTGTCCATATCAGTAGTATCTTAAGCTGCAATTCTTTATCAATAAAACATTTTTTGAGCACTCATGTGGTCAACGGGTGAGGGTGAATTAGGAAGGATGCAAAGATGCCTCTGTTCTTTAGCAACAACAGTGGAGAGCGAGGGCAACGTTTTTCCCTCGTACCAGCTGCCCTATGCCCAGTGACTTCAGCAACGTGACTCATGGGACTTTGGGCTAGGTTTGCCAGCCATCAGGGACAGCTCTTCTCTCTTACGTGATTCTAATGGGTATATATGACACAGTTCAACAGGAATGGCCTAGAGGGGAAGATGGTGGTGTAGGAGGATGCTGAACTCACCGCATCCTGCGGATCACTTAGATTCCACCCACAGCTGCCTAAATAACCCAGAAAACCACCAGAAGACTAGCAGAACGGATTCTCCAGAGCCAAGCAGAGACAAGGGGCCCACGGAAGAGGGTAGGAAGGGCAGATAGGCGATGCGCACTCCACGGACTGGCGGGAGGGAGCCGGGGCAGGAGGGGCAGCCCTCCGGCAAAGCAGAGCCCCCGAGTGTGGCTGGCAAAAGCGGAGGGGCCGGACAGAGTGTGTTCACAGCAAGCGGGACTTAACATCTGGAAGGTCATAAGTTAACAGCTCTGCTCGGAGAGCGGGAAGGCTGGAGGACAACGGGAGGGAGAGCTGTTGAGCCACGGACGACAGAGCTCAGCTTGGCGGGGAACAAAGGCACTCGCCAGCGCCATGTCCCTCGCCCATCCCCCAGCCAAAATCCCAAAGGGAACCAGTTTCTGCCAGGGAACTTGCTTGCACCGCACAAACACCTAACGCTGTGCTTCTGCAGATGCATCCCTCTGGCGGGTCTGACTCCTTCCCGGTGCTGCAGGGCCCCTCCCGAAGCAGATCACCGAAGGAGAAGAGAGCTAAGCCTCCTGCTCCCATGCACCTTGCCTACCCACCCCAGCTAATACGCCAGATCCCCAGCACCACAAGCCTGGCAGTGTGCAAGTAGCCCAGACAGGCCACGCCACCCCACAGTGAATCCCGCCCGTAGGAGAGGGGAAGAGAAGGCACACACCAGTCTGACTGTGGCCCCAGTGGTGGGCTGGGGGCAGACATCAGGTCTGACTGTGGCCCTGCCCACCAATGCAAGTTATTCAAGACAGTACAGGGGAAGTGCCCCGCAGTTCTGCACCACTCCAGGGACTATCCAAAATGACGGAAGAATTCCCCTCAAAAGAATCTCCAGGAAATAACAACAGCTAACGAACTGATCAAAAAGGATTTAAACAATATAACAGAAAGTGAATTTAGAATAATAGTCATAAAATTAATCGCTGGGCTTGAAAACAGTATAAAGGACAGCAGAGAATCTATTGCTACAGAGATCAAGGGACAAAGGAACAGCCAGGAGGAGCTAAAAAATGCTATTAATGAGCTGCAAAATAAAATGGAGACAACCACGGCTCGGATTGAAGAGGCAGAGGAGAGAATAGGTGAACTAGAAGATACAATTATGGAAAAAGGAGAAGCTGAGAAAGAGATAAAAAAAAAAAATCCAGGAGTATGAGGGGAAAATTAGAGAACTAAGTGATGCACTAAAGAGAAATAATCTACGCATAATTGGTATTCCAGAGGAGGAAGAGAGAGGGAAAGGTGCTGAAGGGGTACTTGAAGAAATCATAGCTGAGAACTTCCCTGATCTGGGGAAGGAAAAGGCATTGAAATCCAAGAGGCACAGAGAACTCCCTTCAGACATAACTTGAATCGATCTTCTGCACGACATATAGTGAAACTGGCAAAATACAAGGATAAAGAGAAAATTCTGAAAGCAGCTAGGGATAAACGTGCTCTAACATGTAAAGGTTGACCTATAAGACTCGTGACCAATCTCTCTACTGAAACTTGGCAGGCCAGAAAGGAATGGCAGGAGATCTTCAATGTGATGAACAGAAAAAATATGCAGCCGAGAATCCTTTATCCAGCAAGTCTGTCATTTAGAATAGAAGGACAGATAAAGGTCTTCCCAAACAAACAAAAACTGAAGGAATTTGTCACCACTAAACCAGCCCTACAAGAGATCCTAAGGGTAATCCTGTGAGACAAAGTAACAGAGACATCGCTACAAGCATGAAACCTACGGACATCACAATGACTCTAAACCCATATCTTTCTATAATAACACTGAATGTAAATGGACTAAATGTGCCAACCAAAAGACATAGGGTATCAGAATGGATAAAAAAACAAGACCCATCTATTTGCTGTCTACAAGAGACTCATTTTAGACCTGAGGACACCTTCAGATTGAGAGTGAGGGGATGGAGAACTATTTATCATGCTACTGGAAGTCAAAAGAAAGCTGGAGTAGGCATACTTATATCAGACAAAGTAGACTTTAAATTAAAGGCTGTGACAAGAGATGAATAAGGGATTATATAATAATCACAGGGTCTATCCATCAGGAAGAGCTAACAATTATAAATGCCTATGTGCCGAATACAGGAGCCCCCAAATATATAAAACAATTACTCACAGACATAAGCAACTTTATTGATAAGAATGTGGTAATTGCAGGGGACTTTAACACGCCACTTACAGAAATGGATAGATCATCTAGATACACGGTCAATAAAGAAACAAGGGCCCTGAATGATACATTGGATCAGACGGACTTGACAGATATATTTAGAACTCTGCATCCCAAAGCAACAGAATATACTTTCTTCTCGAGTGCACATGGAACATTCTCCAAGAAAGATCATATACTGGGTCACAAAACAGCCCTTCATAAGTATACAAGAACTGAAATCATACCATGCATACTTTCAGACCACAATGCTATGAAGCTTGAAATCAACCACAGGAAAAAGTCTGGAAAACCTCCAAAAGCATGGAGGTTAAAGAACACCCTACTAAAGAATGAGTGGGTCAACCAGGCAATTAGAGAAGAAATTAAAACATATATGGAAACAAACGAAAATGAAAATACAACAATCCAAACGCTTTGGGATGCAGCGAAGGCAGTCCTGAGAGGAAAATACATTGCGATCCAGGCCTATCTCAAGAAACAAGAAAAATCCCAAATACAAAATCTAACAGCACACCTAAAGGAAATAGAAGCAGAACAGCAAAGACAGCCTAAACCCAGTAGAAGAAGAGAAATAATAAAGATCAGAGCAGGAATAAACAACATAGAATCTAAAAAAACTGTAGAGCAGATCAATAAAACCAACAGTTGGTTTTTTGAAAAAATAAACAAAATTGATAAACCTCTAGCCAGGCTTCTCAAAAAGAAAAGGGAGATGACCCAAATAGATAAAATCATGAATGAAAATGGAATTATTACAACCAATCCCTCAGAGATACAAGCAATTATCAGGGAATACTATGAAAAATTATATGCCAACAAACTGGACAACCTGGAAAAAATGGACAAATTCCTAAACAGCCACACGCTTCCCAAACTCAATCAGGAGGAAATAGAAAGCTTGAACAGAGCCATAACCAGCGAAGAAATTGAATCAGTCATCAAAAATCTCCCAACAAATAAGAGTCCAGGACCAGATGGCTTCCCAGGGGAGTTCTACCAGACATTTAAAGCAGAGATAATACCTATCCTTCTCAAGCTATTCCAAAAAATAGAAAGGCAAGGAAAACTTCCAGACTCATTCTATGAAACCAGTATTACTTTGATTCCTAAACCAGACAGAGACCCATTAAAAAAAGAGAACTACAGGCCAACATCCCTGATGAATATGGATGCAAAAATTCTCAATAAGATACTAGCAAATCGAATTCAACAGCATATAAAAAGAATTATTCACCATGATCAAGTGGGATTCATTCTTGGCATGCAGGGCTGGTTCAACATTCGCAAATCAATCAATGTGATACATCACATTAATAAAAGAAAAGATAAGAACCATATGATCCTGTCAATCGATGCAGAAAAGGCATTTGACAACATCCAGCAACTTTCTTAATAAAAACCCTCGAGAAAGTCGGGATAGAAGGAACATACTTAAAGATCATCAAAGCCATTTATGAAAAGCCCACAGCTAACATCATCCTCAATAGGGAAAAACTGAGAGCTTTTCCCCTGAGATCAGGAACACAACAGGGATGTCCACTCTCACTGCTGTTGTTTAACATAGTGTTGGAAGTTCTAGCATCAGCAATTAGACGACAAAAGGAAATCAAAGGCATCAAAATTGGCAAAGATGAAGTCAAGCTTTCACTTTTTGCAGATGACATGATATTATACATGGAAAATCTGATAGACTCCACCAAAAGTCTGCTAGAACTGATACATGAATTCAGCAAAGTTGCAGGATACAAAATCAATGTACAGAAATCAGTTGCATTCTTATACACTAATAATGAAGCAACAGAAAGACAAATAAAGAAACTGATCCCATTCACAATTGCACCAAGAAGCATAAAATACCTAGGAATAAATCTAACCAAAGATGTAAAAGATCTGTATGCTGAAAACTATAGAAATCTTATGAAGGAAATTGAAGAAGATATAAAGAAATGGAAAAACATTCTATGCTCATGGATTGGAAGAATAAATATTGTCAAAATGTCAATGTAATCCCAATGAAAATTGCACCATCATTCTTCTTGAAACTAGAACAAGCAATCCTAAAATTCATATGGAACCACAAAAGGCCCTGAATAGCCAAAGTAATTTTGAAGAAGAAGACCAAGGCAGGAGGCATCACAATCCCAGACTTTAGCCTCTACGACAAAGCTCTCATCATCAAGACAGCATGGTATTGGCACAAAAACAGACACATAGACCAATGGAATAGAATAGAAACCCCAGAACTAGACCCACAAACATATGGCCAACTCATCTTTGACAAAGCAGGAAAGAACATCCAATGGAAAAAAGACAGTCTCTTTAACAAATGGTGCTGGGAGAACTGGACAGCAACATGCAGAAGGCTGAAACTAGACCACTTTCTCACACCATTCACAAAAATAAACTCAAAATGGATAAAGGACCTGAATGTGAGACAGGAAACCACCAAAACCCTAGAGGAGAAAGCAGGAAAAGACCTCTCTGACCTCCGCCGTAGCAATTTCTTACTTGACACAACCCCAAAGGCAAGGGAATTAAAAGCAAAAATGAACTACTGGGACCTTATGAAGATAGAAAGCTTCTGCACAGCAAAGGAAACAACCAACAAAACTAAAAGGCAACCAACGAAATGGAAAAAGATATTTGCAAATGACATATCAGACAAAGGGCTAGTATCCAAAATCTATAAAGAGCTCACCAAACTCCACACCCGAAAAACAACCCAGTGAATAAATGGGCAGAAAACATGAATAGACACTTCTCTAAAGAAGACATCCGGATGGCCAACAGGCACGTGAAAAGATGCTCAACGTCGCTCCTTATCAGGGAAATACAAATCAAAACCACACTCAGATACAACCTCACGCCAGTCAGAGTGGCCAAAATGAACAAATCAGGAGACTATGGATGCTGGAGAGGATGTGGAGAAATGGGAACCCTCTTGCACTGTGGTGGGAATGCAAATTGGTGCAGCCACTCTGGAAAACAGTGTGGAGGTTCCTCAAAAAATTAAAAATAGACCTACCTTTGACCCAGCAGTAGCACTGCTAGGAATTTACCCAAGGGATATAGGAGTACTGATGCATAGGGGCACTTGTACCCCAATGTTTATAGCAGCACTTTCAACAATAGCCAAATGATGGAAAGAGCCTAAATGTCCGTCAACTGATGAATGGATAAAGAAATTGTGGTTTATATACACAATGGAGTACTACATGTCAATGAGAAAGAATGAAATATGGCCCTTTGTAGCAACATGGATGGAACTGGAGAGTGTTATGCTAAGTGAAAAAAGCCATACAGAGAAAGACAGATACCATATGTTTTCACTCTTATGTGGATCCTGAGAAACTTAACAGAAACCCATGGGGGAGGGGAAAGAAAAAAAAAAAAAAAAAAGGAGGTTAGAGTGGGAGAGAGCCAAAGCATAAGAGACTCTTAAAAACTGAGAACAAACTGAGGGTTGATGGGGGGTGGGAGGGAGAGGAGGGTGGGTGATGGGTATTGAGGAGGGCACCTTTTGGGATGAGCACTGGGTGTTGTATGGAAACCAATTTGACAATAAATTTCATATATTGAAAAATAAATAAATCCCATGAAACCAAAAAAAAAAAAAAAAAAAAAAAGAATGGCCTAGAGATGGAGGAACCACGAGGAAACAGGCACAAATATCAAACCTCTAATGTAAGGCCTGAAGGATGAGAAGATCTTGGTAAGGCAAATAATAGGAAGAATCGTTTTTCAGATGGAAACATTAGGATGGCCCACATTCTTGAAAAAGTATGCTAGACCAAAGTGAAAGAACTTCAAATGGCTAGAGCATAGAAGTCAAGATGCAAAGTGGCCAGAGATGAAAACTGAGAGGAAGCAAAGGTCAACGAGGAAGGGTGTTGTAAGCCACGATGGGGGTTTAAACTTTGTCTTGCACGCAATGGAAAAGTTTTAAGCAGGGAAGCAGTATTTATTCACTGACTCAGGAAATATTTATGGACTGTCTCTTTGGACCAGGCACAATTCAAGGTGGTTGAGATAAAGCAGAGAAGAAAACAAAGTCACTGTTCTCATGGTGCTTATATTCCATTAAGAGATACAGACAAAATGGTGACAAGTGGCACAAAGAAAAATACAACCGGCTCCTTAACGTTTCAATTGTATGTCTGGACTGTGCAAGTTATATCATTACCTTGGCTAATTAGTAACCCGTGGGACTCCTGAGTTAGGGGCGGTCCAGAGTCGTGGGTAATTACATCAAATACATTTTCTCTATGTTTGTTGAAATCAAGTGCCAGGTTTTCTGTTCCTCAGTTGAGCTACATGGGGTTTCTTCCTGGAATTTCTGCCCACCAGAATAGGGAAGTGCCCTAACCCGCTGCAGGAACAGGGGGATGGGGGGCGAGGAGGGAGTACTCCTTTGGATTCAGATTGATCCTCCGTGGCAGGGTCACTGGCTAAGTAGGTGAGAAGTCAGTTAAAGTAAAGTTACATCCCGAAGCCTTTTGGTTTAGAGTAACTACATGAATTTCACCCTGAAAAGCCTCCTTTGTTGTCTTTGGTCCACTGCTATAAAAAGTACATTGGTGTTCATTTGCCCTGTGGTTTAATCCCATGTTTGAGGCTGCTCTTATGGATTAAGGAGATTTCCAACTCACTGCATGAGCCCTTGTCCCTGTTGAGAGGGACTGGATGAGGCTGACTGCGTGATCTCCTCTGGTCTCCTAGTTCCCAGTGCGAGCCCACCTCTCCTGTAATCCAGGCATGCCACTCGCCTGTAGCCCTCCGAACCAGAGAACAGCCATGGAGCTGAATGGCGTGTATATCAGTAATTATGTGGGGGGAATACAATCTCATAAAAATAAACTTGCATTTTTACCTCACAAACTTTCTCGAGGGTTGGCATCCAAGAAGTGGCAAGGTGACAGTTCTGAAGAACAACCCATGTTCCTTCTTTGACAGCTTTTTCTATCATCTTCATAGCTATGGGCCCTTGGCCTTGACCAAGGGATAAAGAGCTAAGCTTTGATCCCCCATATCCCTGTGTACAAGAATAGCAAAGATATTATGTAACAATACACCTTTAAAGAAGAATCAGTGTTATTTTTTACAGGAAATGTTAACACTAAATATGTTCAAATTTAATTATGTAGAATCCCTCAACGGTCTAACCATATGCAGCCCTACCAAATTCTTACTGATTAAGAATCTTATAAAAACTGAGATCAAAAGCAAGTCAGTTCAGGTCATAAATAGTCATGGTAATAAATGGAAAATTCTGTAGGGTCTTTGATTGTTGACATAAGGGATAGAAAAAATATTAAGAACACTTTTAACCTGAGGAAACAGGAGATGAAAGGACCCAGCTGTCCTGCAGCAACTCCTAAAATCCAAAGCTGAAAAGAAAACTACGAACAGACAGATGAACTTGTTTCTGTTTCCTCCAGATCTTTGAATAATTATATTTTAATTAATTTCATTGCTGCATAGAGTTCGGTGGAAAAAAAGAAATTAACTCCTAATTCCCCTTTTAAAGTTTCTTTAAAGGATTCTGTGGGAATATGTGTCCAGAGTGCATTTCTACTATATCCTGATTCATCTGCAGCTTCTGGAAACAGTGTCTGGGACTCCTTGAGCTCTTTCTTTCCAGGGCAGTTACATCAACACTGCAGGCAGAAGCAGCAGCAAACAAAATAGAGCCCGGTGCTACCATTTCTGGACATGGAGATAGCAAGTGAAGACAATGCACGGAGAACAATGGCAGAGAACAATCAAGTCGTACAACGTGGGAAGAGAAATGGAGAGGAACTGGGAAGATCTCAAAGGATCGGAAAGATCACGTTGATTTGGAGAGGAGTCCCACCTAAAATGAATACCTCTAGCATCCACAGCACTTCCGCTCTGGCCCACCATTGCTCTTTCTGGCCTTTTAGCAGCGGCCCCACCGCCACCCCCCACTCCAAAGAATGCCCTGCTTCCATTTTGCCCTACTCAGATAAATTCTCCTCACACCGGCTAGGATGAGCTTTAGAAACTATAGATCAGATTGTGTCACTTTGTTGCTTAAAATCCCATGACACCATCCCACTGTATTCAACATCCTTAACGTAACCCACAAAGGTCCTATGTGGATCCGGCCCCTCAATATGTCATCTCACACCCCATCTCCTTCAGTGGTGACAGCCACATTCCAGCACTTCTTTAACCGGTGGTAAGTGCTGTGTCACACGATCAGTTCCCAAGTATCTAAGAATTACCCCCAATAGAAAAAAAAAAAAACATGAAATATTAAAATAAATTGGCCTAGTAAAGAGTATTGTAATCCATCAGCTATGCAGCCTTTGAGAAGCCACTTAAGCTCTCCATGCTTCAGTATCCCTCCCTGTAAAATGGAGATGCCGCTCTTTACTTCATAGGATTGCTTTAAAAATTAAAAGAGAAGTGTGCATGACAAGGTCTAGCAAAATTAGCAGTATGGATAAAGCACAGTAAAAGTGGTGGTGCTGGTTTTAGAAATGTCAGTATTATTTCCATAAAATGTTATTTCGATGAGACCAAAAGGGAAAAAAATCAACTAAAAAATGTCATCACCTGGGGCACCTGGGTGGCTCAGTCGGTTAAATGTCTGACTTCCGCTCAGGTCATGATCTCACAGCTTGTGAGTTCAAGCCCCGCTTTGGGCTCTGTGCTGACAGCTCAGAGCCTGGAGCCTGCTGTGGATTCTGTGTCTCCCTGTCTCTCTCTGCTCCTCCCCCATTCACTCTCTCTCCCTCTTTCTCTCTCAAAACTGAATAAAAACGTTAAAATTTTTTTTAAAAAAATAAAATGTTGTCACCTGTTCATGAAGATTTTCTTATTCTAGGTTGAATGATGTAAGAAAATTTCCAGTAAATTCATTTGAATAATTTTAAAGCCTTGAAATATAAATATGGGAATATAGTCTAACCTGGTAATGTGACTGTAATATAGGATTGTTCTGGAAAGTCAAGAAGGTCCCCCTTTAGAAATTGGAAGGGAGCACCTGGGTGGCTCAGATGGTTAAGTGGCCAACTTTTGATTTCGGCTCAAGTCATGATCTCACGGTTCATGAGTTTGAGCCCCTCATCGGGCTCTGTGCTGTCTCTCCCTCTCTCTCTTCCCCTCCTCCACTCATGCTATCTCTCTCTCTTTCTCTCAAAATAAATATATTAATTTAAAAAAATTAAAAAAGAAAGAAATTGGGAGAAGGGACAGCATCAGAGAAAGATCCCCCCATGGTCACTGTCAAGACTTGAATTAAATCAATCCACGCTCATATACTGGTGTAATGTCAAAAAGTCTCTCTGTGCCCCCAAAATAGAAGCAAGTGTCCCTCAAGCCAAATTCTGGTCTTATAATTTGGATATGGAAAACTGTTTTTAATGTCAGTGCTGTCATTTAAATATTTTCTTGAGGGGCGCCTGGGTGGCTCAGTCGGTTAAGCTTTCAACTCTTGGTTTCGGCTCAGGTCATGACCTCACAGTTTCATGTGGGTTCGGGCCCCGCATCAGGATCTGTGCTGGCAGTGAAGAGCCTGCTTGGGATATTCTCTCTCTCTCTCTCTCTCTCTCTCTCTCTCTCTCTCTCTGCCTGCTCATACTGTCTCTGTCTCTCTCTCAAAATAAATATATAAGCTTAAAAAAAAATTTAATATTTTCTTGAGACTCTGTCAACTTCTGGAACCCTACTCTTTCAAAAGCTAAGTGAGTGATAAATTTTTACCTTTCCCTCCCACCATTTTGGATAAGCAAGTTTGTGTTTTAAAAACTTTAGCCAGAAAATCCTTTATTTATTCACTTTTATAATATCAGACAACCTCATCTATTTTAAGGTACCTGGTCATCAGCAAATTTTAGAAGAGCAGCCATGGGATCCGCTCCTGGAGAGAGCACAAATATCAGGGGTGCACAGCAGTTACTATCTCCAAATGCCTTGGATAAATCAAAGGGGGGTGGTTCAATGAACATGCGCCCCAATCTGTTGATTATAAATTCTTGCAGCATTGGAATAACCTAGAAAGAGACAAGAATATATTTGAAAGAACATTCAAAATCTGCTTACGAAATTAAAAAGTTCAGATTCAAAGATTTTTGAGAGAGAGAGAGAGAGAGAGAGAGAGAGAGAGAGAGAGACAGTGCAAATCAGGGAGGGGCAGAGAGAGAGGGAGACACAGAATCTGAAGCAGGATCCAGGCTCTGAGCTGTCAGCACAGAGCCCGACGCGGGGCTCGAACTCACGGACTGCAAGATCATGATCTGAGCTAAAGTCGGACGCTTAACCATCTAAGCCACCCAGGTGGCCCGTAGATATTTTAAAACAAAGGACTCTAGGTACATTAGCTTAGTTATTTGTTAATACCTCCACCAGGAGGGTCCAAGGCATGACTTTATATAAACGTCTTTTAGATAGGAAAAAACTTATAAATTATTTAAATAATAAAAGATAAGTGGTTGGTGACGCCAGAATTCAAAGGTATTTTTCTTCCCTTCACGGAGCATTCAATACCTAGTGGATGAAGGATGTGAGAAACCCTAACTCTTTTACTTAACTTTTAAAATACCATGGGCTAAAAGTCCACAACTCAAAAGTAGAAATTTTAGAATGATTTATACAGTACTATACCATCAAGAAAGAATTGATATGGCTGGGAAAGCAAACAGAAAGAAAAAAGAAAAGGACTGTGAAGGAGAAACAAGCCATACTCCTGAGAAATAGCCAAAGCCATATTGCATAAGATTCCTGATAACGGGGGCCCTTAGATGGCTCAGTCTGTTGAGCATCTGACTCGTGATTTTGGCTCAGGTCATGATCCCAGGGTTGTGGAATCGAGCCCTAGGTGGGGCTCCAGGCTGACCATGGAGCCTGCTTGGGATTCTTATTCTGAATGCACACAGATGTCAAACTTATTGCAGGAAACTAAAAATCTCCTGTCTACCCCAGGGATATTACCTTTCTCATTCTTCTTTTCCCATAGCTGGTCTTTTCTCACTACATTAAAACACCAACTAACAAAGGAAAATGAACCTTTTTTCTCTTCCCAAGGCTGACTTCTTCACTAAATTATAGCTTTACAAACAAAGCAAAAGCACATGGCTTCTAAGTGCATGATGTTACTTTTAGTAAGTTTGAGCTATCATTGTCCCCTCTCTTATGAGTGTTTCGGGCTGCATTGGCCACTGCTCACATGCAGACATGGCTGGCTAGCTGTCAGAGCTGGAGAACTAGGTCAGGGGTGTGCACACGAGGGGAAACGTGGACAAATTTCAGTGTTTCCTTTTTTTTTTTTTAATGTTTATTTATTTTTGAGAGAGAGAGAGTGCACGAGCAGGGGAGGGACAGAGAGAGAGGGAGACACAGAATCCAAAGCAGGCTCCAGTCTCTGAGCTGTCAGCACAGAGCCCAATGCCGGGCTCGAACTCATGAACAGGAAGATCATGACCTGAGCCAAAGTCGGACGCTTAACTGACTGAGCCACCCAGGTGCCCCCAGTGTTTTCTTTTTAGTGTTAAAACTGAGCACGACTTGCTTGCTCCCAAGACTGAAGTGTAATTCTCAAGGTAAATTAAGCTGTGCTTGCTGTTCGGTTTGCAAGTCAACAGAATTGGGTTTGCTTCTGCCATCAGATTATGCCAGCATTAGGTCTGTAAACAAAATCTGTCAGTAACAAAAATTGCAGGCTAATTTAAGCAATCACCTTCCCAAAGGCAGGGAAGAAGTTTGTGGTTTTCCATTTATGTTAATCTATGTGTTGCAAGTTCCTGTAGGATTTATCGGACGTCAGAGAGACATATTCACTACTATTTGACAAGTTTCTTACTGGAAGTTGATTGATTTGTGTTTCGTTTACTCTTCAGGAGAGAATGGTGGCCAGAAGCTTATTTTGTGAATGGGCTCAAAACACGGCACACCTCAGTATTTATTCCCTTGATAGGCTTCTTTTCATCAATCAAACACTATAAAATATTAAATTCCATAAGAAAGTATGAGTCCATCTCATTTTTCCTACTGGTGATTGACTGAGCATCTTTTACATTTTTCTAAATTAGAGCATGGGAGAACCTGGCACATGCAGCCTGTTACCCCTGGGTGGACTCTGTATTGAGGACAGAGCAGTGGAAAATTGTGCTGGCAAATAATATCTAATGTAAACTAGAGATTGAAGCACTGCTGATTTTCCTGGTGGATATATTATCTCATATATATGAGATAATAAAAATTTCCATAGCATTAGCCCAAATTCTAGCCTCATATAGCACTGTTCCTGTCTCTGGTAGCCAATGCCATGTTACTTGGGAAAACCATTCTTAAAAAGTATCATAGCCATATATTATTTTTATTTTGTTTTTTAATGTTTATTTATTTTGAGAGAGAGAGAGAGCAAGCAGGGGAGGAACAGAGAGGGAGAGAGGGAAAGAATCCCAAGCAGGCTCTAAGCTGTCAGGGCAGAGCACGTTGTGGGGCTCCATCCCACAAACCATGAGATCATGACCTGAGCTGAAATCAAGAGTCGGGTCTTAACTGACTGAGCCACTCCGGTGCTCCATGTATTATTTTTAAATATATAGATTCCAAAGTCAACAATTTACCACTAGAACGTGGACTACCTGGTAACAGTAAGATTGAAGGGTTTGAGGTAGCTAGTGATTTAAGAGCATACTAATAATTTATTTATATCAAGGATCACAGGCGCATAGTATAGTTAATGGTAACCGGTCACTTAGGTTAAATTGAATTATGCTGCAGTAGCAAACAATTTCCAGATCTCAGTGACTGAACACAACAATTTCTCATCCTTGCAAAGTCCTGTGGGTGTGTAGGCAACTCACCACCAGTGCTGACTCAGTGCTCCAGCCTGCTTAGGGAACTTAAATATCAGTATGTGCTTCCTCAATTTTGATGGCAGAGGGAGTGCCCTGGAGATTCTCCACGCTGGCAATTAAAATGCTTCTGCCCTGACACTTCTCACATTTTATTGGCCAGAGCAAGGTTTATAGCCACAGTCCTTCACCTCCTGCGTGCGTGTGTATATGTGTGTGTGCGCACGCACGTGCAGAGGAGAACTGGAAATCCTGGCCAATAGCATTAATGTCTACACTCATCCACCCATCCAAGGAAAACTCTAAAGGAGATATGGAAACATTGGGGACAAAGTTACAAGTCAGGGTGCAAAATATTGGACAGAGTAGCTAAGAGAAGTATAAAACCGTAAGTTTCACCTCAATTGATTTAAAAGCAAAAACATACAAACAAAAACCCCTCAACTTGAATATCTAACTCCTCACCTTCCTCAAATATACTTTAAAAAGACACTGAATACGGAAAGTAATGTTTGATCTATTTGGTAGCTCAATGTATTTTCAGCTTAAAATATCAACTTTTTTAAAACATAAAACTGGGGAAAAGATATTTATAGGGGAAAGGCTGTAGTTAGGAAATGGCTCATTAGTCACTTTTAATCAAACTTAATATAAAACATGGACAGAAGCCTCTTTGTTTTTTTCAAATACTGACGGGAGAATGTCAGTGGTACATGCAGAGTCATTTTAGTATTAAGAGTCTTTACCTGGCTTAGAAAATAAAGTAAAAACCTTTGAAAATTAAAAAAAAAAAAAGCTTTTAGGGAGGATGCTGTTTCAGGCCAGAGGGTGAAGCATTTTGTATTCTTCCATACTTAATACATGTAGGGGAAACTTCTGAGGCTTAACACTAAGTGGCAATTCACTTTTGAAAGGGCTACCAAGGAGGAGAACATTTCATCAGTTTAATACCTGATTCCTAAACAATTGTGGCTGCTTCCAACACCCCAGGGCAGGGCAGTGTGGTGACTTTTGCGGGCCCTAGTCACCTTGTGCATCCCTTCCCCCATGAAAAACAAGTAAGAATTATGTTTTACATTTGTTTCAGGGTAATTACAAGCGTTAACAAGTCCAGGTTATATTTTCCATTTTTAAAAGGAATTCAAACATTTTCATGAACACCTAGAAGCATCCTGGGCCCTAGGCACTCTGCCTAATGGATCCTCGGCCACTGGCTAAGAGCACACTGACAGGCCAAGCAAGAATCACTTATCTTCATTAAACAGACTATGGCGTACAGAGGGAAGAATGCCTCTACCCCACATTCTCACTGGTGCAGGTAAGAACTTTTTAAAGTATGTTGCTTTCACCACCTAAGTTCCAGTTGTTTGTTGTTAGGATGGAATGACTGACTTATATATATTCCTTAGCAGCTCAAACTGTGGCTACAGTAAGTTTTGAAATCGTTATGTATTACTTTTACTTGGCTAGTAACAAAGGACGATTAGGATGTTTTTTCAAATTTTCCTCAATCTACCTAATATCTATAGTGTTTCAGAGAACATAGATATGGGTCATTATACTTAAGTGACTAGGTTTTTGTTTTTTGGTTTTTTTTTTAATTGGAGGCTAATGGGGTCACCTGGTGGCTCAGTTGGTTAAGCAACAGACTCGATTTCAGCTCAGGTCAAGACTCACAGGTCGTGAGTTTTAGTCCTGTATTGGGCTCTGTGCTGACAGCGCAGAGCCTGCTTGGTATTCTGTCTCTCCCTCTCTCTTTCTGTCTTTCCCCTGCTCATGCTTGCACAGCACACCCTCTCTCTCAAAATAAATAAATAAACTTTAAAAAATTAAAAACATAGAATATGATGATGCAAATGAGAATGTCACTGAGCACTGAAATTCGCTGACCTGGACAGGTGAGCGGATTCACTGGTTATATAATGTATCATTTAAAGAAATTAAAATGAACAGTATTGACGTTTTCCTTTGTAGTCAGCAGTGATGAATGTCTTAAAAATGATATTGTACTTGCTTTCCAAAGACCAACAAAGAACTATACATAAAGACAGGATTTGAAGAGCCAGAAATTCTACTAGATCTGTTTGACTAATATCATCAAAGCGATCAGAATAAAAATGAAGTTACAGCATGTAAAGGAAGTAGGTTTTAAGGAATTGGGAAAGCATGAATTAAAAGGAAGAATCATGAAATAAATAGAACTAAAACATATAGTCTGGTCAGCTACTAATTTAGTGTGGCTTTAAGGATGTACAAAATTCTTGATAAAATGGCTGCATTAGAAGGAAGTGGGATTAGTTCCCCCAGGCTCCTCCACCTCCCCTGTGATTATATAAGGAAATATGGTAAACCAGACTATAATGGGGGGGGGGGGGGAAGGGGTGGACTGGAATCACAGAGCTGCTTTCAAAGCCCACACTTACCTTGTCTGGCCTCAAGCAACGAATGATAAGCATCCTTTGAAACTCATTTGCTTTATCTTCCCAATTTTCAGGAAAAACCTCATGATGTGGTTCCTAAAATTACAGTAGATAGAATTCAATTCTATTTTGGAGATTATTTCCCAAGAGAACAGTATTTTGATATATAAGCTGATTTTTAGAGAAACCATGTAATGACTTAATGAAATCAAGAATACTAATGTAAATTTTATCAGGTGGGGGCAAAGTTATGAAATAAGGAATGAAATGAAAATTTAAAACACCACAAAGGAATCAAAACTAGGGCATGAATTAAGCAGGTTAATGTCAATATGAATATAAATCATTAGACAAAATGAATCTCCTTATTAAAAATGTACATATGGAGTGCTCCCATTATTTCTCCAAAGGCATTTAAAAATCTACCCACTACTGCCACCATCTATTTATAAAAAGAAATATATATTATAAAAGAAGAAAATTTATTATTATAAATTTATTATATTTCCTGTTTTGAACAAAGTTTTGGTATCTTCTTTATAAAGGTATATTTGAAAATGTATATAGTAAAAAAAAAAAAAAAAAAGAAAATGTATATATTAAAAAGAAGCCAAAACAGAGAGAGCTATTAAAAATATGTAAGAGAGGTATTAAGAACCCAAGAGGGGTAAATTTCAAAAAAAGAAAAAAAAGGAGACATTTGGAATCTTAAAACCTCAGGGAAAGCTATGTAGTATCTCAGATTAGAAATCTCCATGCTTCAGCATAGTCAGTAAAATCTCTATTTCAAATTAGAATGAAGTACTCACAAAAACCTATTTGTGTCTAGGAAATATATTAAAACTATTTTTTAAATGTTTATTTATTTTTGAGAGAGAGACAGAGACAGAGTATGAGCAGGGAAGGGGCAGAGAGAAAGAGAGACACAGAATCTGAGGCAGGCTCCAGGCTCTGAGCTGTCAGCACAGAGTCTGATGTGGGGCTCGAACTCACAGACTGTGAAATCATGACCTGAGCCGAAGTCGGAAGCTTAACCCAACTGTGTCACCCAGGCGCCCCTCAAGGAAATATGTTTTTATTACTAACAGGGAGAGATCCAACAGCAATCCAGTCCAAATGTTTGAATTTATGTGTAAATACAATCTCACTGTCATGTCTGCTGCAAGAAGTAGGTAAATATTCTCCATATATCTGGGTCTTTATTTCCTCTTCCCGTCTTCCCTAAGGAGAGCTCTTTCTTGCATAATTAAATCCAAGAAAGCAGAATGTGGAGAGAAGAAATAAAGGAGTGGGAAAAAAATAACTACAAATTGGCAAAATATTAGCCCTTATCCTAAAAAAAAAAAAAAAAAAAGTGAGGAAAGGCAACAATTTCTATGTATTCTAGAAGGAAATTGTTTTACACTTTGTCCTGACTATAATAGTCTCCAATTCGTGAGATAGGGCCCCATGAAAAATTGCTTGAGAACTATTAGCTTTTCCCTCTGAAAGAGGGGGGAGGTGGAAATTTTCTTTTGTCCATGGTTCTTCTAGGTAGACTAAAAACTAAATTTACATGAAACAGATTAACAGGAGAAAAAAATCTAGCATTTGATTACATGTACACAGAGGGTCCAATAATGAAAATGAGACCCAAAGAAATGATCAAGGCAGGTAGTTTTTATACTTTTTAGACAAAGAGACCATAAATCTGTGAGGAATTGACAGATCAAAGACAATTTAACTTTGGGAGTTTCAGTTAATAAGGAATACTAAATAGAATTTGGGGTGGGGCAGTAAATGAGTAGAAAGTAACAAGGGTGTTGATACAGCCTTCTGTGCTCCAAATTTCTTATCTCTGGTGATAAGGATATCTCTTTTACCTCCCGGTACAGGAAGGGTATCTTTCACATGGGAGATTTATTTCCTGCTTTCAGGGGCGGGTCTGAGTGTCCTTGCATAGGCTGTCACTTAAGTAACTTTTTAAAATAATCAATATGCCAAAGTGGCATATTTTGGGTAGCCTGCCCTTGGCCCCTACACCTCATGTCAAATGACAAAAATGTTTATATTAGCTTATATCCTGGATTTAGAAAATCTAAACAATAGCTCTTTTGTAAAATCTTTAACTCACCTGCTATTATGATTACAAAATCTAAATTGTTAATAAGTAAAAATTTGGCATGGAAATTCAAACAGAATATTTTAAGGACCATGCATTTCTACACATTTCAAGGATTTGAATAGAAGTTCAAAACAAAACCATCAATTTAGAAGGTGCCGATGAGGTGAGGGGCGCCTGGGTGGCTCAGTCGGTTGAGTGGCCGACTTCGGCTCAGGTCATGATCTCACGGTCCGTGAGTTCGAGCCCCGCGTCGGGCTCTGTGCTGACAGCTCAGAGCCTGGAGCCTGTTTCGGATTCTGTGTCTCCCTCTCTCTGACCCTCCCCCATTCATGCTCTGTCTCTCCCTGTCTCAAAATAAATTAAAAAACGTTAAAAAATTTAAAAAAAAAAAAATAGAAGTGCCGATGATATAAATCGAAACCCTGATTTCAATGTCTGACCAGTTGTTTAAAGTTTACCTAAATCTTGTTTTTTATTCAAAATAAAAAAGAAATTTAGCATTATTTTCTCCATTTAAAAACTTTGGAAAAAGCAAAAGTGTTAAGAACATACCAAACTATCATACACTTTTTTCCATCCATCCTTTAAGTGCATAAACTCCCTACGAATGGTTTTGAAGGAAGGTAAATCATCTAGTCGACATATTTCATCCCAGGATTTTTGTGGGAGCCAGGTACAAGGGTTGGTATGAGGATTATCCAATCCAATCCCACCAGTTAGCAGAAATCTCCACTCGGCTTTATTAACCTTCGGAAAACAAAGTAGCATGAAGAATCAGAAATGAATTCATCATGTGTACATAGTAAATTTAAACCATTGAAAAAGAACTGGCTATTGATTTTCAAGTTTCAAGTATTGTCCTTATGAAATTCTATAGCTAGTGGTATAGCAGTTCAGTATTTATTCATAAGAAAACATTTATCCATTATAACCGGTTTTGAAAATCGTTCCATTCTAGATAACCACTTTTTGATCATTTTCCTCCAGAATTACTAATCTAAACTTAAAAATTCTATCTGAATAAATGTTTTCCAAAATGACTGCTTGGCGTCTTACTGGCTCTAAAAATTGTGGGAAGACAGAGGGGAGGAGCTGGGGGAATCAGCAAAATGAAGGCAAGTGGGAGAGATAGGTTTCCAGGTAGGGAGTAAAGAAATCACAGGAATCAAAGGTACAGCGTAGGGAATATCGTCAGTGGTGTTGTAGCAGTGGTCGATGGTAGTTACACTTGCGGTACAGAGTTGATGAATTACTATGTCGTGCACCTGAAACCCATGCAACATTGGTGCGAACTATACTCAAAAGATAAACAAAAATAAAAATAGATAAAATAAAAACGGTGGGAAGACAGAAAGCCATCAATCTGCCATATCTTCAATTATTTTCCATAAAAAGGAAATGAGGTACTGCTATGAAACTTTTGCAAGAAATGCAAGAAAAATGCCTTTACTCCTTCAGAATTCAGCCAATGTATCACCAGACAAAAATCAATAAATCTTTAGCACCTAAGTGAATAAAAGAGTGCATTTATACGATACTCTCTCATTCTTAAGGTGCGTCTTTTATTTTAAATGAATAGATTTGAAACATAGTAAAAATTTATGAAAGGTATTATTAAGCTCCAATGGTTAGATTGGACTAACTTGCACAAGTTCTTAAAAACATTACCATATACTCTATATGATTACTTGATGTAAATATATCAACATATTTAGTAAATATATATACATACTTACATAAGATTCTAATAGAAACTATTTTATTTAAACTAAAACATACAGAGATTTAAGGAATAACTACATAATGGACTCTGCTTTATTTATTTTGCCCCCTGTGTGAAGTTCAGTCTAGTTGTGATCTCTTGCCTTAACTGCAATAATTGTTTAATCGTTTACAACCATCTTGTGAATACACACACATACTCCCATACAAATTAGTAAATTAATGAATCAATGTTAATGTTTTTCCTACAAATTATAACAGTACTGACCGCACGTTCATGTAGCAGCAGATTCATAGTTAGACAAAAGGAAAAGAGTAGTTTATCCTTTTCAAAGAGTGATCGGCAGACATTAACATACAGGGAGTAAGTAAAGTGATCCTTGAGAATTTGAAGCCTACAGGTCAACAGAAAGAGAAGTGAATAAATAAAAAATGCATTATACTTTAAAGAAAATGCTCTTAAGGAAACCTATTATAAACCATTTAGATGTATATTCTTCTAATCAGCTTTCTGGTCAATTACCCCCAAAACAATCAAGGATTGTCATTAACTGGGTGCACCAATTTGAGAGCTACACAATGTAGAAACACTTCAGTAGAATTGCATTTTACTGTTGACTGATTTTTTAAAAAACACTTAATCTTTCTTTCAGAAAAGAGTCAATGCATGGTACATTAATCTGTTGCGTTTAAAGATTTGTGGATGATTTTTAACTATAAAGCATTTCTTAGGGTAAAATTTGATTTTCTTATTCCATAAATGCTTCCAAATGTTGTATGTTTTATATTAAATTAACAGATTAAAATTCATAGCTCCTTTATTAAATTAACATTTAGTACTGTGCTACTCTGCTCATAAGTCCATAAAAGCTAGAGAAATCACAAAACTTGATAAATTACATTTTTTTTAAGTTTATTTGTTTTGAGAGTGCATGTGCGCATGCGTGGGGCAGGGGCACAGAGAGAGAGAGAGAGAGAGAGAGAGAGAGAGAGAGATAGAGAGAGAGAATGAATCCGAAGCAGGCTCCATACTCAGCACAGCGCCTGATGCAGGGCCTGATCTCAGGACCCCGAAATCATGACCTGAGCCAATATCAAGAGTCAGATGCCTAAACAACTGAGCCACCCAGGCACCCCAAGTACATTTTTATTTACTACATAGACAGAACATGAAAATATGAATAATCGCAATATTTGCAACTAACAACTTTATAGTAAGTCCTAACATGTGTGATCTGTATCCATAGCATGTACATAACACTTTAAACATTTTCATGTAATTATCTCATAAGGAAAATAAACGATCATTGAAACAAAAATTTCACAAATGTTTTATTATATTAGTTATAATAGTTATAATAGAAATAAAACAGTTGGCTGAAACCTTTGTGGAGAGCTAATGATTGACAAGGGCTGAAACTGAGCAGACCAATTTACCCGAAGGAAAAATTAGCAGAGTTTGATTTTGATGAAGAAAAATTTTATCAGTGTTTCTTAATGTGTCTAGAAAAAATAATCTACCAGTACCACCATATTGTGGCTATTTTCAAACTAATATCCCAGGGTACGGATCATCACAACTCTATTTTTTTCCTTACTGGCCTATTTCTTTAATTATTTTGTCCCCGGCCAGCATTCTCATAAAGAAAATTAAACAAATTGATGCATTTTATTTCTGGTTGAGAACTCTGAAAAGGGGCTTGATAGAGAGGGCTTTGAAACTAGTTGCTGAAATGTAGTTGAATTCTCTGAAGATTTAAAATAATAATACTACTCCTGTCCCCATTTTTATGCTAATAATGGTCTGTTCACACTTAGTATTTAATTTGTCTCATCTGTAACAGTACAATTAATACAGGGCAACTCAGACTTGGTCTTTCTAGAATAAAATAAAAATGTCTACACTTTAAGACAAATTTCTTCTTGTAGATAGGAAGATTGAAGGGAAAATTATAATCGTCACTCATATTACAAGTTCAAGGTCAGTCTCATCAATGATAAAAATGCAGATTAAAATACAATATTTTAATAATCTGTTACAGTGAAAAAGGATAAAAATGATCATTTTCAATGCTAATGCATGACACAGGGATATAAGATCATTGATGTTCCCTCAGTGGAGTTGTATATTTGAATAACTTTCCAGGAAAGGAATTTATATCAGGAGTCTGAAAGAAGTAAACACCTTCGTTCTGATTTTGGGATTCTAGCATACGGAAATAATTACCCGTGTGGACATTTATACTTATTGCAGTATTAGCTATAATTCAAAGGCTGGAGATTACTTGTGAGTCTTACATTAAGAAAATTATGGCACATTCATAAAGTGATATATTGTGCAACTATTAAAAATAGTTTCAGAAGAATATTTAATAACATGGAAAAAATGATCTTGATAGAAGTGGAAGGAAAAAACAACAGTGTGTGTGTGTGTGTGTGTGTCCACTTGTTTTCTCAGAGAGAGAGAGATTTCAGTTTGGTCCCTTTGACAAAGCTCTATCCTTGTTAGGTTTTTGTTTCTGTACTTACAGGTGTTTTGCAATAGTTATTTATTTATTTTATTATATTAACATTTTATAAGAAACAGATGAACCAAATTATGGCTATTTCACAGTACATCTCATAGCAATCATAACATATGTTTTTGTAATACTTAAGTAAGAATTACTACGAATAATAGCCATCAGAAGGCAAACAAAAATGGAGTGCATGTGTGGCTCAATCAGTTAAGCGTCCAACTTCGGCTCAGGTCATTTTCTTCTCATGGCCCATGGTTCGAGCCCCACATCGGGCTCTGCGCTGACAGCTCAGAGCCTGGAGCCTGCTTCCGATTCTGTGTCTCCCTCTCTTTCTGGCCCTCCCCAGCTCACACTCTGTCTCACTCTCTCTCAAAAATAAATACTAAAAATAAATGTTATTTTAAAAACAGAAGGCAAACAAAAATGCGGTGCATGGGTGGCTCAGTCAGTTAAGTGTCTGACTTCAGCTCAAGTCATGATCTCATGGTTTATAGGTTCAAGCCCTGCATCGAGTTTTGTGCTGACAGCTCAGAACCTGGAGCCTGCTTCAGATTCTGTGTCTCCCTCGCTCTCTGCCCCTCCCCCACTTGTGTTCTGTCTCTCTCTCTCTCTCTCAAAAATAAATAAATATAAAAAAAATTTTTAAAAGCAAACAAAAATGAAATGTTTTTGTTGCTGAGTAAAATAAGAGATAATTTTATTAGTTGTTACAAGTTTATATCCTTAAACACCATCAGTCTTAACCTCCCAATCTCCTTCACCTGGCAACCACCACTTTACTGTTTTTCTCTTAAAGGCATGATTTTTTTTTTTTTTTTTTGATTCCATATATAGGTGATATCACACGGTACTTGTCTTTCCCTGACTGATCTTGGTTAGCATAATGTGCTCACGGTCAATCTATGTCCAAATGGCAGAACATACATGCAGAAGAATGAAAACGGACACCTATCTCATACCACTCACAAAAATTAACTCAAAATGGGTCAAAGACCTAAACATAAGCCCTAAAACCATAAAATTTCTAACAGGAAGAAAACTGTCAATACTGATTTTAGCAATGGTTTTCTTGGACATGACGCTAAAAGCATAAAAAAAGCAAAAATCAACAAATGGGACTACATCAAACCCAAAAGCTTCTGCACAACAAAAGAAACTATTAACAAAATAGCACCCAGAGATAAACCCATGCTTATATGGGCAATTAATCTATGACAAAGGAGGCAAAAATATACAATGGGGGAAAAGACACTCTCTTCAACAAATGGTGCTGGGAAAACTGGACAGTTACATGCAAAAGAATAAAACTGGAGCATTTTCTGACAACATACAAATAAAATGGATTAAAGACCTAAATGTGAGACCTGAAACCATAAAGCTTCTAGGAGAAAACAGGCAGTAATTTCTTTGACACTGGGTTTAGCAACATTTTTCTAGATAAGTTGCCTTAGGCCAGGGAAACAAAAGCAAAAATAAACTATTGAGACTACACCAAAAATAAAAAGCTTTTGCACAGTGAAGGAAACCATCAACAAAACAAAAAGTCAACCTACTGAATGGGATAAGAGATTCACAAATGATTTATCTGATAACGGATTAATATCCAGAATATATAAACAACTTATACAACTCAAAACCAAAAAAACCCAAATAATCTGACTAAAAAATGGGCAGAGGACCTGAGTAGATATTTTCCCAAAGACATACAGATGTCAAACAGACACATGAAAAGATGCTTGATATTACTAGTCATCAAGGAGATGCAAATCAAAACCACGGTGAGGTATGACCTGACACCTGTCAGAGTCACTAGAATCAAAAAGACAAGAAATAACCAGCATTGGTGAGGATGTGGAGAAAAAGGAACTCTAGTGCACTGTTAGGGGAAAAGTAAACTGGTGCAGCCACTGTGGAAAATAGTATGGAAGGTCCTCAAAAACTTAAAAATAAAAATACCCAGTGATTCTACTACTGGGCATTTAACCAAAGATAAAGGAAAACACTAATTTGGAAAATATATGCACACCTATGATTATTGCAGCATTATTTATAATAGCCAAGAAATGGAAGCAGCCCAAGTGTCCATCAATTGATGAACAGATAAAGAAAATGTGTTTGTGTGTGTGTATGTATATATGTATATATACATATGTGTATATATACATGTATATACATATGTGTATATATGTGTGTGAGTATATATATATACATATATATATATATATATATACGCATATATACATACACACACACACACACACAAACACAATGGAATATTCCTCAGTCATAGAAAAGAATGAGATCTTGCCATTTGCAACAACATGGTTGAGACTACAGGGTATTATCCTAAGTGAAATATGTCAGAGAAAGACAAATACCATATGACTTAACTCCTATGTGGAATCTAAAAAACAAAACAAATAAAGACACAAAAAGCAGAAACCGATCCATGAATACAGAGAACTTATGGTTGCCAGAGGGGAGGGGTTGGGGGAAGATGAGCAAAATGGATGAAGGGGACTGGGAGATACAGGTTTCCAGTTATTATGGAACGAATAAGTCACAGGAATAAAAGGTACAGCATCGGGAATAAGTCAATGGTATTGCAATAGTGTTGTCTGGTGACAGACGGCAGCTATGCTTGTGGTGAGTGTAGCACAACATATGGTCTTGTCTGATCACTATGTTGTACACCATACACCCGAAACTATATATATATAACATTGTGTGTCAACTATACTTAGAGAGAGAGAGAGAGAGAGAAAGGGCAGCCATAGGAGAAAATTTTTGCAAACCCATGTACCAAATAGTTAATACCCCAAATATACAAAGAACTAAGAATTTAATAACAAGAAAACAATCTGATCAAAAAATTGACAGAAGATCTAAATAGACATTTTTCTAAAGAGGACATTAAAATGGCCAACAGGCGCATGAACAGATGTTCAGTATCACCAATTACCAGAAAAATGCAAATCAAAACTACAGTGAGAGATCACCTCACACCGAAAAGAACGGCTATCATCGAGAAGTCAAGATATAGTAAGTGCTGGTGAGGATGTGGTGAAAAGGAGCCCTTATACAACTCACATTTGTTTTCTTTCTGGCTAACGCCAGTTTGTTAACACAGATGGCCACTTCAGTTAGCAGGTGAGTTTGGGATGCGATTTCTGCCTTTGCAACCTCTTAATGTGCATTATATTCTGGTTTAATGTTTACTGAATCATAAAAGTGTTTTCTTTCTCTACTACCTTTGTGGAGAAAAAAACTTCTAGGTTGAGAAAAGATTTTGTTTTGATACTTCTACAATACACTAGCACACTGGGACACCACGTAACAATCAGAGTGAATAAACCACTGCACTGTACAAAACAATGTGGATTTCACAAATGCAATTCTGAGTGTAAGATGCCAGACACACAGGAGCACGTGCTGTGTGATTCCATTCACGTGATGTTCTCAAACAGACAAAACTGATCTACGGTGCTGGAAGTCGGGACAATCTTTACCTTGGTGGAAGGGGATTGGTCAGTCACTAAAAGGGACACAAAATGGGGTTTCTGGTTGTCGATAATGTTCTGGGTCTTGGTTTGGGTGCTAATTACACAGGTGTGCTCAATAATAAAAGCTCACTGAGTAAATACTTCTGATTTCTGCATGTCTCTGTGTGTATACTATAATTTCAATAAAAGTTTTCAAATACAGGGGCGCCTGGGTGGCTCAGTCGGTTGAGCATCCGACTCCGGCTCAGGTCACCATCTCACGGTTCGTGAGTTCAAGCCCCGCGTCGGGCTCTGTGCTGACAGGTCGGGGCCTGGAGCCTGCTTCTGATTCTGTTTCTCCCTCCCCTCAGCTCCTCCCCTGTTCATACTCTGTCTCTCTCTCAAAATAAATAAAGATAAAAAAAAATTTTTTTTTTAAGTTTTCAAATGTGGTCTTCTCCTTTACTCTTTGGTTGGCTCCAGAATTACACTTTCAGGATCACTGGAGTCATGAATATGACTTTCATTGTATTTAAATTAAAGAATTTTAATGAAAAAACACATATTTTGTTTTCTAGATTCTACCCAAGTCTCGTATCTGGCTGAAAGAATTTTATTTTCTCTAAATCATAAGGGACTATATCACAGTTATGAAGAAGCCCGTCATATCTGTGGATGAGTTCTAATTTGATGTAACAAGAGATAATAAAGCAACTAGTAAGTATTTGTGAAGCAAAAAATTGTTCTAATTTTTAAATCTTATACACAAAACATGTCTTTAAGAGACAAGAAATGTTCTTGTCTTTAAGAGACAGAGCAAAGAAATGTTCTTCTCTAGACTCCAGCAAATATCTTAATTTAAAACTAGTTAAGATGATGACATTTTGGTGGCTATTGTTGTAAGCAAGGTAGATAAATGAACTGCAGTGAAAGGCAAAACATCATTTATTGTTGTGGCTCCATGTGATTAGCACTGTGCTAAGTTCTGGGAATATTAAGAAACCTTTGCTTTGGGGAACTCAGAATCTAGTGTGAAAAGCAGACCTGCCTGTTCAATTAACTAACAGAATGCAAATAGCTGGGAACTTTTCTAAGGAAGATCGCTTATAATTTTGTTTCCTATGCTTCAGTAATCCTTGCTACCCTTGAAAATTCCAGGTACTGGAAGACATAGAGAAATAAACTAAACTTTTCAAAGATCGTAACATAAAAACATACTTTAAACTCCACCACCATGCAATTCTTCCTGAAGATACTCACTCGCTCCTCACTCTCATGGGGAGACAGCTGAAAAATCGCTAAACCATGTGTCAGTCTTACACCTTTACTGACCTCATATTCAAGCTTGTAAAATAATGATACAAGAAATTGTTCAGTCTGAGAATATTCAACATTTAGTGGAGTTCTATCATGATAAATGACGGGAATTCGATTCGATTTTCAGGATTTTAGCATTTTGAATTTCTAAAAAACAATTCTTCGCTGCCAAGTGGTTAAGTATTAAATTGGGTTTCCTTTGTGGGTATGAACAGTCAAGAAACTGAAGTATGTAGCTTCGTATTGATCAAAAAAGTTAGTTTAATGTCAAAGTAAAATTTGTCTCACTGATAACTAATAAAATGACATTTTATTCTCTCATGCTTTTACTGTAAGGTCTTAATTCCACTACTGATTACAGTAGCCAACAATAAAATAAACTATTTTTTATCAATAAGAATAACACAAATAATCACAACAGAATATTTTTTTACAACCCTGTTATTGGACAAACTGTAAATCTGTGTATATCAAAATGTAAATTTAAAACTTTTGGAACGCTAGGTTACAGAGGGTAAGAGTCCTGTCTTTCAGGGATATTAACTCTTCTTTCCCTATCTCCCATCACAAATACATTTTGCACATGATAAACAGAGATAAATGTTTCCTCTTTTTATGATTACATTGTAATCCTATCTCCCTGTAAGTGATTTCCTGGCAGACTGAATTTGGTCACATCTGTTCCTCTTCTAACCCTCAAATTTATTTCTAGTACAATAATTAATTAAGTTTGCTTTAGCCATAACTGTAATGCTCACACCATTCTGTAACAACAATGAAAGGCATCGATTACTATATAATGTTCATGCACTGGTTAGTATTAGTATTAGTATTAGTATTAATTAGTATTTCTTTTACATACCTTTTTACTAAAACATCTGATTTCTCTGAATTTTCGATAGACAGGATGTAAAGGTTAATAAACCAGGTCAGTGAGTATTGGTACATGGGCTCGATGTTAGCTAGATCAGCGATAGAGAAGAACAGGATGGTGGAATGGACGGCAATAGGCCGATAGCCCATGCGGGTGGCATCAATCTTTTTCTCCGTCTCTTCGGCTACTTCCTGCTTTTGAGAAATCTCATTAGCCAAAGCCTTGGAGGAAGATAATATCTTAATAGCAGTTTCATCTTCTAATATATTGCCTTCTGAAGATGAAAGAACTTCTAAAATCTTGTCTTCTATTTCTTTTAACTGCCTGGAATAAAACACAATTTTCTCAGAAGAAAAAGAAGTCATTTAAAATCCCTTCATGCACACATTCTTGTATAAGAAACAAAGGGCTCGGAACCTAAAGAAATGCATCACTTTGTGACAAATACCCGTAACGGTGCTATTGTATAATTAATTTTTTTCTCACAAAATGTCAAAAAGTCAGGTTCTGCTCCACTTCTCTTTCCAACGATCATTTGCATGGGAACTAGAGAGAGAGGTGTAAACCAGTCTGCTCTGCCATCAAGTACCTCAGCCCTGAGTGCACAGAAAGTATCACTCCATTTAGTTTTTGAAGAGTTTCATGACTTCTAGAGCTTTGCCTTTTGTGTCTACGATAGAGATATTACAAGCAGAAAGTGGGATGCAACGTATTCTTTCAGACCATGCCCTGATGAAAAGAGATAATGTCAGCTACACAACGAATATTACAACTTTTGCCATGAGTTGTGGCAGCCTTCCGGTTCTTCCAGTGCCCTAGAACTTGTACGGAAGATTATACTCTCACGCAATTTTCCAGATTCACATAGAGGGCTTCTAATGCTTTAGATTTTCCTCTTCAATCTCCTCATTTGATGTTCCTACTAAATCTAACAAGATAGTTCTTTATAATGTACTCTAATCCATTCTAAGTGAATTTGAAACAAGTCAGAGCGATTTTGTGTTTCATAATGTGTGAAACCTTTTGTTTTCAGCTCCTTGTAGTATCAGGGCTTGCTTTTCCTCTTCGAGGTCTGGCCTTTCGCGTGCCACTACAATCCCCAACAACTGATCTTGCATCCCCTCAGACGTGATCATGAAGTTTAATAATGTTACCTGTAAATGAAAGAATATTCAAGAACTGCATCATTACATCTATTGAGAAAGCCTCCGCTTTTTTCAGTTCTGACCTTAAAATAGGCTCTATTTACTATGGTAGGAATATGTGAAAACTGGAATCTGTAGAGATGATGATTAAAGGTAAATGCAAGCTTGACTGCCAGATTAAAAACCCACCAAAGTTTCTCAGAGTCATAAATGCAGTATTTCAAAGGGTTTTGTTTGGTGATCAATTTTATTCCTGTTTCGAACTGGCCCAGTTTCTGACAACTGTTTAATCCTCAAATCAATTAGGGTCAGGTTGGAAGCTATCCTTCATACTGGCTGGACCAGCTGAGTTATAGGTTAAGGATCATAGTGGTGTCAAAAAGTAAAGGGAACTCTTACCAAGTGAGATAGGAGGAAAAAGAACACTATTATTACTTGAGTAGAGTATGTATGATGTTTACAATGTGATAATCATATTACATAATGTATGACACACAATATTATAATATGGCCTATTATACAATCGTGTTACAATATGAATAGCTACTATTGTGAACTAGGGAATGTACATTTTAATGGTGTCCATCAAGGCGCAGTCTACCAAGTTGAAGTCCACCAACTCCAAGGTGAAGTCTAAAGCTTCATCCCAGTATCTAATGGCTCTTACACGCTTTGGTTCTACATCTTAGAATTTCTCCTTCTCTGGTTCCTTCCCATAAGTAGGAAAGTAATCATGGTCAGGTCTCTCCTTTCATAAAGCAAATAAACTAGTAAGTCATTCTCTTGCTCTCCCACAATCCCCTTCAGCTGTGGAATGATCTCCCTTTGTGTTCTCACGACCGTATTTATTGAAACTGTTGTTTATATAAGCTTTCTGTCTCTATCTCATTTCATTTTTCAGCCCTCTACAGTCTACTCTCATCCCAGCCTCCACACATCCATAAATACCCACAGCAATAAACTATAGGAACTTTCTGGCTCTGGTCATCAATAAACCCATAAGTCAATAAATACTTACCTGACCTTGGGTTATGTTGAGCACTGTCCCCCAACCTTTATTCCCCCCCACCCCGGCCTTTTTAAACATCTATTTTGCAATCTGCCTGCCCTCTGCCCGTGTGTCTTGAGTTCAGGTCTGCACTTCCGTCTTGAGCATCACCTCTCACACCTCCTTTCCATGTACCTTTCATTTTTGATATGCTGAACTAATTGTGGAGTCCCATGCACACCAACTAGGAAATGTCTGCATGTTCTTCAGCTCTGGCTGCTGAGTGGGAGACTTTATGATTCCCCACCTTTCCCTAGTAAGAGAATTTGAGACTATTTCCTTTGCAAGAATGGAGTCATTCTTCCTTTGTAAGAAAAGTCTCAGAAAGTGTAAAACAGCTGGTTGCAGTACCCCTAGGAAGGTGACTCCCTTCTCTGCCCAAACCCGGCACCTTCTCCATGGTGGTTTCCTCTGGGTTAAACTTTTCCCCTCACCTGACCCATGGTGGGACACTTAGTGTAGATTACATGAGCATAATCATAAATTTAGATGGGATAATAAGAAATTCCTGAAATCGAGCAATTAAAAACTCCATTAAATGTTGTCTTGTAATTCTCTACTGCTTTGGCATTTATTCGTGGAAAAAAATTAAGCTTTCGAGAGAGTTTCCCTGTTGGCATGAGAAAACAAGTGCACAAGTTAGATTTCCTTTAATCCCCAAGCTATAGCCATAGTACTGAGGGAAATTTATGTTTTACAAATTCTATTTCATTGAATTCAGATACAAGGAGGTATTCATTCATATTCCATTAATGTTAGATCTTTCGAGATCAAGATTTTGTAAATCTAGGCATTTGCTCACAAATAACAATAAACATTCAAACAAATAATAACAAAGAAACATTTCAAGTTATATAAAATATGATTTCATAATTTTATTTTCATTTAGATTCAAAAGGATTATAGCACCATGATATCATCCCTTGGGAACTTTTGAAAGCAAAGGTACATAAAAGATCCTAAAAATAGGATGAAGAGGAAGTATTTTAATTTGTAAATGAAAGCAAGTAACTGCCTCACTATGTTTTCTAATCCCTGTTTAATCAATCCCAGCAATTAAAAATAATGAAGCAATAAGGCACTCTAGGGATCTTAAGGATTTCAATACTGAATCATAGATCAGTTTCTTCCCCACCGCAGTTTATGACTTCTATAACTAGTTACTTGTCAACTAAGAATTGTTGGTTAGTTGTGATATTTTCATAGTTTTTACTGAAAAGTAAACATGGCTTACCACGTCATCTATCAAAAAAATTTTAACACAGCTTTGGGATTTTATCATTTTCTCTTATGCTTCACTCTTTCTCACTTACATTTAAAAGCTAAACAATAATGCTAATTGTTAACACTCACACAACACTATGTGGTGGGCCTTAGTCTAAGCATTGGCACAGATTAATTTAATTAGCCTTTATACCCCTCCATGAGATAGACATTTATTATTCCTGCTTATAGACTAGGAAATAGAGCCACAGAGAGGTTGAATAACATCACACAATTGGCAAGTGATAAAACTAGGATTTGAAACAAGATAGTTTGGGTCCAGAATCTATGTTCTTAATCACTGCTAGATACTACCACTCCTAATAGATAAATAGATAATACACAATTTAGGTGCGTAGATAACATTTATTTTAATAAGTTAAAAATAGGTGGCCAAGAACTTCCATATTTTAACATTGTGTTTTTTTAAAACTAAGCTCAAGACTTTTCCCCAGTCTTCCTGGCTGCCCTGAAGCAGTAGGGACATACTTTAGTATGGACATACTTTAGACTGGACATACTTTAGTATGTCCCCAATTCTGAACTCCTGTGTTTTCCTAGTCATAAATATGGTCACTTTACATATACATTATTTACACTGCAAATCTCTTGAGAGCAGTGACACTGTTTGTTCATCTTGGAGGGAATGAATTAGGTCATCTTTATGTTTCCTCTGCCTCTATAGGGAGATGCCTATGTTAATTTAAATATTTCCAATAAAGGACAGTTTTTGAACTCTCTGGATAAATCTTGTCTCTGTATGTAACTTTCAAAATCAAAATCAATATTTCTTAATGTCCTCTCCTGCAAGATTTTTTTAAAAAATATTTATTTTGAGAGAGAGAGCACACATGCATGCATGGGTGTGGGGGGTGCAGAGAGGGGAAACAGAATCCTAAGCAGGCTCCATTCTGTCAGCACAGAGCCGGATGGAAGGATTGATCTCATGAACTGTGAGATCATGACCTGAACCAAAATCAAGAGTTGGATGCTTCACCGACTGAGCCACCCAGGCACCCCATCTCTTCCTATCTTCTGTAAATAAAAGTTATCCCTCCCTAACCTCTCTCATTCCACAAACATTTACCAAGAGTCAACTTTATCGAGTGCCAAGATTTGGGAATAAAAAATGGAATGACCTCCAGGAGCTCAGTGGCAGATCAGTATCTCAAGTAATTTTAGTCATTGACTAGGACTTTAAACTAACTTTGCTCTTGAAAGGAAATTCTAGTATTTTAAAAAGAATTAGTGATCAAAATCAGTTCCTTTAAGTAATTATAAAAAATCAGATAGCAGCAACCTTATTCTGAGAGAGAATGGATTTTTGTTAATGCCAATGCCCAGAATTAGCATATTATCACTTATTACAAAGGATGCCCATATGTGCCATCTATCCTTAACGATGAAATTCTAAGAATAATATCAATTATAGAAATTAGATTCTCAAAGTTTACTTTTCACTGCACACTGAAGGCTCCTTTATTACTTACATGCACACACAAAATAAACATTTGGAAATTATTATAGCTATTTCAGGAACTGCCAAGCAAGGACAAAATCTTTTTCTTAGGAAGACCTGTTCTTCTTATGGCTTAGGAGGAAAATATAGTCATTAATTGTACAATTCGATAAAGAAACATTCACTTTAGATACTGGCCTTTACTGATGTTTCAGGAAGATAATGAGGATTTCTTAGCTTGGTAGTAATATAGAAGCGGAAATCTGGCACGTATTCAATGGTAGAGTCCCCGAGTCGGATACATATACTCCCACCCTGCTTAAAGGTCTGTTTTAGTAGAAGAGGTTCCAGGATAGGATCTAGCTCTTCTCCAACATTTTCTAGTAACACTGGAGTAAAATCAGAAAAAAAGATGCCATGTTAATTTAAATACTGACTGTAAACATTCAACTCTCCAAACTCTTTTAGCCTTCTACATTGCTGTTATTCCTAGTTACCTATAAAATTATTTTTGTCTTCTGAGTATAAGGAAATGGTATCATAAAAATAACTGGAAGTCTGTGGGAAGGGCTTAACCAGTGGGTCTGTCTTGTCATTTTGCACACTTCCATGCTTTTTGGTCTGCAATTCACCACGTGCCCAAGTATGATGGCAGTGAGGTAAACCCGTCTGAGACACCAGAGAATAAGCGTTTCAAGTTGTAGTTATTTGGTTACATTTGTAATCATAAAAGTAACTCACGCTTAAGTAGCACATGTGGAAAATGTAAGAAAGACTAAAACTATTAAGCAAGGAGGCTATTAGACTGAGCTGGTGGCTGAGTAAGCAAGCCAAGCTCTAAACTTATAAAAGTCTTAAGGTTACAAAATCAAGTTAAAATCAAAACCCTAAGGCTAACCAAATACGAACAGCCAATTTTAAGCTATTTAAGCTTTTGCTCCCTACTTGTTCTCTATCCTCAGCTCTGGTCAGTGGGGCACCCTAACAACTTCCAGTTTGGTGCTGCCCAATTCCAATTGTGTTTTGCTCAAATAAACATTTAAAAATTTTAGTGTGCCTCAGTTTATCTTTCAAATATTTTACACAGTTGTCTCATACTCCTATGCAGGTGGGTAGAAAAATGACACAAAACTATGTTTGATAATTATTTGTTGGATAAATTTGTCTCTTCAGTATTTTTATTCATCTTTTTCTATACACAATTGAGACTAAACAATATACCTAATTTTGCATCCTAATTATTTTGCTTGACATTATAGCATAAATATTCCAATTAAACCTGATAAACATGCTTTTAATTACTGTATAATAGTCACATATTAACTTTATCTTTTTTTAAATCAATTCTCTATTATTATATATTTCAATTGTTTTCTGTTCTCAGTGTTACAAACAGCACTGTATACAAAAGCCTTGTGCTTAAGAATACTTTCTTATGATAGCATTCTAGAAGGGGAATTCCTGGCTGAAAGATCAGGGACATTGTTAGGGCTCATGACACATTTGCCAAATTAGTCTTACATTTTGGTGTTTGGGGTGCTATTGCAGCCAACCTTGAATAATGGTGTTTTGCACAAGTCCTTCAAGGGACTAGATGTGCAGTCTTGATGGGAAACAAGCTTAGGGTATTGGGATAAGCTTGAGACATTGGGACGAACCTCTACTGCAGTTACAGACATATTCTGCTCCTTCCCAGAGGTTACTCCTGGCTTAAATGAATTCCTAAAATTGTCTTGTCAATTTCTTTCACTGCTGAGATCTTAATTAACCGAAGCAGGCATGTCAGATGATTTTTAAATTCCTTTTCACATTTTGCTTGAATGAAATGATTCTTTTTCATGGTTAAATAATATGAGAGTATTATAATGTATTAAGTACATGAATCTATTATTTAGATTGCTTCCATTTTTCCATTGTTAATAATGCTACAGTGAACATCTTTTTTGAATAAACCCTCGTGTTTATCTGTGATTACTTAATCAAGCTGGAGTCCTAGAAGCGCAATTAATTTAAAGGCCATTTATATTGCCAAATTACTTTCCTGAATGGCTGAAGAAATTTCAGAGTTGCAATGAGCCCTCATTTTTTAAACCTGTTTTTCTATACAATTGTACTTACAAATGCCAGGCACCATGTTGACATTTAATTTTCTCATTCTCAAATGCTTTCAAAAGCATGGAGTATTGTTACCCTAGTTTTGTATATGGGGAAACTGAGGCAAGGCAATTGAGGTAAAATTTTCAGTTAAATCATAGTAAACGACAAAGCAAATACTTGAACTAAGCCGTGTGTCTTCTTACACAGCTTCTTTAAACACAATGTGATATTGCCAGCATTAAATACTATATTCATGACTTTTACAATTTGATAGGTAAAAAATAGTTAACACTTGTATTCAAGGCTTGACGTTTCAGTTGATCTTTGTCTAGTTATTTTTTTCCCCCTCTGGATATTGTATATTAGTATATTTGCCCTGTTCCTGGCACATGTGTACTGTGTATTACAATCAGGTTCAGTTCTAAGTGATAAAAAAAACTAAAATAGTGACATGGAAAAGAAGGACTTTATATCTCGTGTAAAGGGGAGCCTGCTGTAATTAGTCTAGGGGGGAAGGACAGTGTGTCTAAATGGTCAGAGATCCAAGTTGTTGCCATCTCGCTCCTTTTTGGCCAAAATGGCCTTTCAAATGGCATCCACATTCCAACCATCAGAAAGGAAGAAAACACAGAAACGGGGAAAATATCTCTTAAGGATATTTACAGAGAAACACAAATGGCATTTCCACTTATATCATGAGGGCCAGACCATAGTCAAATCATCACATACAACCACAGTGGCAATCAGGAAATTTCTTTCTTTACTCTGTACCCAGCTAAACATGGGGGTAGCGCTAGTTTTTAAAACTTCATTTGTATTGTTTTTTAAAAATGTTTACTTAGTTGTGAGAGAGAGACACAGTGCAAGCGGGGGAGGAGCAGAGAGAGAGAGGGAGACACAGAATCTGAAGCAGGCTCCAGGCTCTGAGCTGTCAGGACAGAGCCCGACGCGGGGCTTGAACTCACGAACCGTGAGATCATGACCTGAGCTGAAGTTGGATGCTTAACCAACTGAGCCACCCAGGTGTCCCTCATTTGTATTTTTTAACACTGTGGTAGCAAATAGCTCCCCATCCCCCAGTTTTCTGCCTGTTTTCAAATTTGTTTACATTTCTTTTTACATTTTATATTCCCGTAGAAATTTTCAAAACTTGTTCAAAAGTAAAAAGAACAGTACACTGAACGTGATGTACTAATCATCCAGCTTTGACCCTTGACCCTTGCAAATGTAGCCAATCTTCTTTCATTTCTTCCCCATCTCATCCTGGATTATTTACAAACAAATCCTAGAAATCCTAAAACTTCACCTTTAGATATTTGGCTATCTCTGAAAGGTAAATACTCTTTTTTAAAAATTGCCACAGCTTAAAAATTTATCAATAATTCACAATTTTATCAGATATCAAGGCAGGGAATATGTTTCTACCTGATCTTAATATATTTTATAACTATTTTTTAATTATTTACTGTTTTTTCAGTAGGTTCCATGCCCAATGTGGGACTTGAACTCACAACTCTGAGATCGAGAGTCACATGCTCTCCCAACTGAGCCAGCCAGACACTCCTGTCTTAAAATATTTTGATTATAGTTTGATTATTTAAATTGGGGTACAAATAAATTCCACAAATTATAATTGCTTGATAATCTCCTAAGTTTAGTGTTTCTTGGTTTAGCTGAAAAATTTTTAGAGTCAAACCTATTAAGCTTTTTCTTTTCTATTTTATCCATGTGTATTTTCCTAGAAAGTTCTTTTACAAAGACAAGATATCATTCCCCTATGTTTTCTTTTAGCATTTATGTCTTTTATTTTTTCTTTCATATTTAATTCCTTAATTCATCTGGAACATATTTTGGTGTGAGGGGAGACTCAATATATTTTTCCACAAAACCATTTTTTCAACACCATTTGCTGAATGACCTATCATTCTCCCATTGGTTCATAATGCTTACCTGATGATGCATTAAAGGCTTATATTTATTAGGGTTTATTCCAGAACTTATTCCAGTTGAGTCCAAACTCACTCTTTTTTTTTTTTAACGTTTATTTATTTATTTTAAGAGAGAGAGTGCACGAGTGGAAGAGGGACAGAGAGAGAATCGCAAGCAGGCTCCATGCTGCCAGTGCAGAGCCTGATATGGGGCTCGATCCCACAAACCTGTGAGATCATGACCTGAGCTGAAACCAGAGCTGGAAACTTAACCGATTGAGCCACCCAGGCACACTCAAACTCACTCTTTTTCTGAACTTGTATTGGCTTTTTTATTTTCTTTCTTCTGTGTTAGTTTTAGTATTATTTCCAAAACTTTTATTTCTGAAAGAGTTGACATCGTTACAACATTTAGTTTTCCTATCAGACAGATAGGTCTTACTCAAGTCTCCTTATTTTTCTGTGAAGTTTTGTCACCTTTTTACTATGCATTGTTAAAGTCATCCTAAGTTTCTGTTTGAATTTGTTTTATTTCCTATTCACTAGTTGACTATAATCACTGCACACTTATTTTTTCTCAGTTGTTATTTTTAAATATTCTTTTTGGAATATATACACTCCATTAAATTATTTTATCCTAATAGCTTTTTAGCTAATTTTCCTTGGTTTTCTAGATGAAATATATTGTCTGCAAATAAAATGTTATTTCCTCTTTCCAAATGTTACCGCATCCTCATTGTTTCACTGCACTGAAAAGAACTTTCGTAATAATGTTAAGCAACAACAGTGATACTAGATACCAATTTCTCATTTTTTATATGATCAGATTTTTTCAATCTATTAATTTTCTAGAATAACAAATGAACCGAAATTCTTTTTATGAAATATTATAACGTTTAAATTTTGTGGAACTGCCTCAGCTTTTATTGACAGCATTTTTTAAATAAAATCTCATATTCAAATTATTTTTCCCTAAAATATATTATACAATTTCATCCTTTACACTTATTTGTTTCCTATTTTGAAATGGAATTAAGAGTGTCTATATTAATATGTATGAGTCCCTTTCAAAGCTAAAATACATATTACAAAACTTAAATATTATAGACTTAGTTCTTTTCCCCAAAAGTGAAAATTTATTCCTTACTAACAGAATCAAGTCTTAAGCCTGTTAAGTTTTCTATAGCCTCCTTATTTCAAAGAAATCTATCCTCACAATTGAATATTTACTATATTATAAGCCTCAGTGAAAAATCAAAAGCATTCTAAACTTAAAAAAACAGGAAAAGAACAAAAATCTATAGGTATATGAATTATCCCAGAATGCTCTCCTTATTTTGACTCCTCTAACTTTTAATTAGATCAAAATATGTTTCATGTTAAAACACAGGAGCAAAAATGAATGAGATGGGCTTTTCTTCATATTTCTATCATCAAAGTTAACAAAATGCTGGTTTATGTAAAAACCTCCTTCCTCATTTCCAAATGTCAGCTCATCAGTATTTGCAAAGCTTGTGGGAAACCAAGATCAGGGACCAAACACATGGCTTGCTAATATCTTTTGAGTAAGGCAGAGAATCTCACTAAAAACAGTTATCTTTACCAACAGAAATATAAAGGAAACCAAGTATTCTTTTAATACTTATTTCACTTAGGAGAGAAACTGATATCAGTTTTTTATTACATATCATCTACATTATTCTACGTTAGACTTCAAATTAATAGAAAAAATCTTCCGCATATTATGTTCAACAATGCAGCATACTGCATCCACAGTAGAGTCAACCCTTTTGGACCACCTCCTGGGAACCCTCAAAGAGCTTGGAGGTGAGAAGCAAACAGTTATGCACATAATAAAAGGGCAATAGTAGAAACCTATAAAAACTGCATTATTGGCATTTCATTGGAGAGGTTGAGAATTCACAGAAAAAGAGGTGTTTGAGTTGTACCTTAAAGGGTAAGCTTAAAAGACTTCACCAAGTGGATGGAAGAGCAGAGAAAGCCAAGAGATGTGAAGCAATGCCATGTTGTATGTATCCCCTGTTCCTGTGTACCCCCTGCTCCCGTGTTCTAAATTTCATCACATGTGTGATCTCGGTCTCCCTCTCAAACCAATAATATTTCTCCAAAATGGCAGAGACCAAGTCTGTCTTGTTCATGCTAGGTTTTCAGTGGTAGTGGCAAAACAAGTATTTGTTAGGTGAATGAATGAACAAAACAAATGAGCAAATGAAATATAACTTAAACCAGAAGTAGTCTTGCACATTACACGCAAGGGGGAAATAAAGTGAAGTGCCAGGAGAAAAAAGGAAAGAAGGCTCAGGTATGACAGAGGCTGCCCTTAAGGCAAAGATTCTTTTTCCACAGAGGTAATGAAAAGCCATTCAGAGATGTTTTAGACAAATTGATTTTTTTTTTAAAACATTTTATTTTGAAGCAATCTCTACATCCAACATGGGGCTTGAACTTACAACCTCAAGTTTAAGAGCCACATGCTCCATCAACTGAGCCAGCCAGATGCCCCTAAGTTGATGCCTTTTTAAAGTTTTGTCTTGTTTTTCCGGGATATAAAACAGCCTAACCCAATGAGAATTGCTTTATCGGGATATAAAATTGATTTATCCGCAATATTTATATGATTAATATCCTATGCACACCTTATTCATTGGTATAGCTAATATAGATGTATCTTTCTTTTCTACAACGTTGGCTTTCAAACTTTTTTTGTAAGCAGTACGATACTTTTTTCCAAAGAGGTTATTATCTTAAAACCCAGTATAAACAAAGTAAAGGGAGGCCCGTCTGGTTGAAGAAGAGCCAGGTCGGTGAAGGAGGAGAAAACCTCTACCTTCCCTACCCAGGCTGCCAGCAAGGGATGACAGATTAAAAGCCATTGTTCTTAATAGGCCACTATCAACTGCTTATGTTTTAAAATTGTAACAGTAACCAATTCTTTTACCTGAAGTGTCAATAGAAAAGTAATTGTAAAATCTGCCAACTGCTACTCTCTACAATAGATTAAAATTTTTCACTTCTGTTAGAAGTGAATAATGTTAGAAGGTATTGTAAATAATTATTGTCCATTAAAATTTTTTTTTAATGTTTATTTATTTTTGAGAGAGACAGAGAGAGAGCGAGCATGAGCAGGGGAGGGGCAGGGAGAAAGGGAGACAAAGAATCCAAGGCAGGCTCCAGGCTCTGAGCCGTCAGCACAGAGCCTGACTCAGGGCTTGAACTCACAAACCGCAAGATCATGACCTGAGCCGAAGTCAGATGCTTAACTGACTAGCTACGCAGGCGTCCCAATTATTGTCCATTTTTAAAGTAGTCCATTCCCAAAAGTAGGTTAAAGCAACCGCGAGCGGCACAGGCAGCACTGGGCAAAGGTAGAAGACCTGGGGACTAGTTTCAGCATTCCCCTTTACTAGGTGTATAATCTTGGTTAAGCCACATAACTAACATTCTCTAGTACCTTACTTACCTTGTTCATAAAATGAACTGGTTGGAATTACTACTGGATTTCACACGTTTTATGGTCACAACTCCAAGTAAGAAACACAAATCTTGATCAAGCACACACATATGCACATCAAACCCCAAAAATTTCATAAAATAATGCTTACTGATACTCCATGCTATGCAGCCTAATATATTCTATTCTTTGCTACTGCATTTCATTTAAAAAATACTAGTCATGACCCACTAGAAGTTGGTTTTCTCTCCCACAATTTGGAAACCACCAGACACTTTGTCTCCATGGACCTTTCTTCTCTAAACTGATGTAACACTAACTTAAGATCCGTGACGGAGATTGTAGAATCTCAGAATGTCAAACATGTGGTAGAGGCTTTTTTTTTTTTTTTTTTTTTTTTTTTACTGTATCAAGGAAATTTGGCTAAGTGAAATCAAGTAATTTTTTTTAAGGTTTATTTATTTTGAGAGAGAAGAAGAGGGCAAACGAGGACGGGCAGAGAGAAAGGGAGAAATAATCCCAGGCAGGCTCCACACTGTCAGCATGGAGCCTGACATGGGGCTTGATCTCATGAACCGTGAGATCATGACACCAGTTAAGATCAATAGTTGGATGTTTAACCCACTGAGCCACCCAGACGCCCCAAGTAATTTTAACTAAACTATTTAAGGTCCCAATTCTTTCAAGAAATCTTCCCTATTTCTGTGAATTCTCATAAACATCTGTGCCTTTCTTATTATGCTAATATAATTGAATATATACTAATTTAATTAAAAGAGAATATGTGCACACCACAGGCAAATCTCCAAGAAACAACATACATTGAACTTAGCAGACACTTCTGTAACTACCTAAAGTACAGTAACTCATTTCTTCCTCATGCTATATGCTCAAAGTACAGATGGGGAAACTGAGTCTCAGAAAGATCACTGAACTAAACAATGAGTAAGAGGCAAGACCTCTAACTCCAGAGCTAGTGCACCTGCTCACAACAGCATAGTGGTTCTAACAAGGATTAGTGACACATGTGCACTTTCTATTTTTATTACTGTTAGTAACACATGTTGTCTGATCCTATTAAACAAGCAAGATATTTGATAGTAGAGGTCATGTTCACCCTTTTCTGTAACGCATATATCACTATACCATACTCCATGAACACCAGTTGGATGAATGAAATACCATTTGCGTATGTGTCTGTGTATCCATATACACAAACACAGATTTTGTAGGTAGACTAAGGTTTTTCATTTCACGTGTACCCTAACCAAACCAAAAATTGTAATATTTTAAAGATTAGATCATTATTTTATTTAAAACCTTTTTTTTTTTAATGTTTATTTGAGAGAGAGAGAGAGAAACAGAGCATGAGTGGGGGAAGGGCAGACGCGCGCGCGCACACACACACACACACACACACACACACACACACACACACAGAATTCCAAGCAGGCTCCAGGCTCTGTCAGCACAGAGCCCAACGCAGGGCTTGAACTCAAGAACCACGAGATCATGCCCTGAGCCAATGTCAGATGCTCACTGACTGAGCCGACCAGGTGTCCCAAGATTAGCTCATTATTAACATGCAAAAATAAAAGGTCTAGAAGACTACCTGATACATTTGTTGTAATTCTTCCATGTTGTACTAGCTCTAGTAGCAATTGGAATTTGCTCAACTTGTCCTAAGCACAAATATGTTGTTGTTTCATAATGTTTACATCCATTTATTTGGTCAAGTAGTCAAAAGTTGATAGGTAACATAAATTTCAAATGTGACAACCCCGGGGCGCCTGGGTGGCTCAGTCGTTTAAGCGTCCAACTTCAGCTCAGGTCATAGTCTCATGGTCTGTGAATTCAAGCCCAGCTCAGACTGTGCCAACAGCTCAGAGCCTGGAGCCTGCTTTGCATTCTGTGTCTCCCTCTCTCTCTCTGTCCCTCCCCCACTTGCACTCTGTTTCTCTCTCTCTCTCAAAAATAAAATAAAAACATAAAAATTAGAAGACGATAACCCCAATTTACTCAGATCATAAACATTTTGTGTTTCAACAAATGTGACACGTGCATAGAGCTTTATTGAAAAATCCCTGTCATGTTTCTAATCTCTCCATCCTGGCCGATAATAGTCAGCCATGCAAAATGTGTGTTCACTTCTCTGCCACTTTGGTAGGACAAGTTGAAAGAAGAATAAATAGATAATTGGACTAATGTGTTAAAATACTTCTGGCATATGGAGTGGTCCTATTAATTGCAGAAGCGGAATTATAATGAGAACTAAAGAATGGAAAACCACAAACAAAAATGAAAACAGCTACATTAGAGGAAGCCTCACAAGTGAATCTTGGGACAAAGGAAACAGCCTAACCCAACGAGAATGATAATCTCTCAAGTTCTTGATTAATTATCGATAAGTAATGAAAGACATAACAAAGCCATTATTTATTTAAGATGAGTCTGACACAAATATCTTTTTAAAAAAGAAAAAAACCTACCTCCTTCTGGGTTAGTTGTGCCCTTTCCAGGCATTACCGTAATGTACACTTATACACTTACTATTCAACTACATACCAGGGGTACCAAACTGGATGCAATTTTCCAGAGTCCTGACGTAGTCAGGGTCACTTAATTTAATTACATGAAGACTATTGGTTTTTTCCATGTTCTTGATCCATTTATTAGCCTGACCTTGAGGATCTATCATCAGAGGCCACCTTCTTGCATTCCTGAAAGAGGGAAAAAAGACAATGCTGGTCAAATCATGATTTGTCTCTATGTTAATACTCATGCACATATCACTTTCTTACAGTATATGCTTTATGGTAACATTTTACTTTTTAATGTACTATGAGAAACTATGTTCTTATAGCAGAAACATTTACATTGACTAGACTATTAAAATCACAACTATAAAAAATCACATTGCAAACACATTTTTTGGGGGAGAGAGAGAGAGAAAATGTGAGTTGGGGAGGGGCTGAGAGGGAGAGACAGAATCCCAAGCAGGCTCCACACTGTTAGTGCCGAGCCTAATGACGCGAGGCTCAATCTCATGAACCGTGAGATCATGACCTGAGCCAAGATCAAGAGTTGGATACTTAACTGACTGAGCCACCCAGGCATCTTGCAAGTTGTTTACTCTTTGGAAAACAATAATTCTCTAAAGGTTAAACTTTTGAAAACATTTGTTGCTTTTTCTGGTTAAGTCAATTCATTTAGCAAGAACACTGCAAATTGGGAAACCAGTTTTTCACTGGGCCCTGCCATTAATTACTTGTGACTCTGAAACCATTTCTTGGTTCCCATCTGCTATCATTTGTACAAGAGAGAAAGAGAAAGAATTGAGACATCATATCTCTCTTTGAGATCTAGACCATTAAGGATATAATGGTCTAAAAAAAAAAAAAAAAAAGGATAAAAAGCATAATTTGAATGATCTAAACTTCTTGGACCCTAAAGTGTTAATACAACTTTTGACCCAGTATTTGTTTCAAACACTTGTATATTTAATGTCATACATGTAGTTCATTACATATTTCTAAGCTTCCTACAGACAGAAAGATATTCTCTGAAAGTCAGTTTTTGCACTATGGGAGAGCTCATACTTACTGCTCTGTTCTTACTCACATCCCTTTTTTATGGTAGGATCAAGAGCAGTAAACCATGAGATACCCAGTTTATTTTCCAGGGTCACAAAGAATTAACCAGTATCTGCCATCACTAAATAGTATCCAACCATATAGCCTTCTGCATCGTGTGAAATGCAATCAGCATTAAGATTACTGTTATTCTCTTGGAAGTTTCAATAAACACAAGCCATAATTCTGGTCACTTCCCTAAAGATACTGCCATATTCTTCAAAAGTGAGCACAGGAAATTCGTAGGTTGCCAGAAAAGCAGAAGGAGAAAATAAAAGGTGACTGGAGCAAACACAAAACACAACAAGGCAAGGCTAAAAAGGGATAATTTATTCAGTATCATCTCATTATAATATGAATTTAGAAATTCATGGGATAATTTGTCCCAAATGGAAGTAACCCATTTAAGTATTTAGTATTTAAGTTAGAACCTGGAATAAAACATGTAGTTTATATTGTAGAGAAGACAGACTTGCCCTCCAAATTAGCATTATACAATGTAATAGTCAATTTGAAATTGAGTGACTCAGTCTTCCTTCTGTTGCTTCCACAATTTTTAACCACAGATATTCATGCTGTTTCTTTGTCTAAAATGCACTTCTTCCTCATCTTTTCATGTTCAAGTCCTATGCATGTTTCAAGGTCAGCTGAAATGTTATGCAATTCACAAAGTACCACAGATTGTCTTAACGGAAATTTATTTTCCCACAGTTCTAGAGGCTGGAAGTCCAAGATCAAGGTGCTGGCAGGTTTGGTTTCTCCAGAGGCCTTTCTCCTTGGCTTGAAGACAACACAGCCCTCTCCATCTGTCCTCATGTGGGTCTCTCCTCTGCGGGCATTCCTGGAATCTCTGATTATAAAGACACCAGTCCTATTGAATTGGGGCTCCATTATACCTAACTTAACCTTAATTATCTCCTGAAAAGTCCTGTCTCTAAATAGTCACATTGAGGGTTATATACTCAACATATGAATGGGGGGTGTGTGTGGACAATTCAGCCCATACCGTAATATTAATTATATTAAGAAGAAGTGAGACCAAAAGAGTAGTGTAATATCTTAGATATAATCAACTAATAAAAATAGAATCATATCCATAAGACACTAAAGGGTATGAGAAGGAAGATTAGAAAGGAATAAAACTTATAAATATGTAAAAGTCTCATTCTGTCACATTTTAGAAATACTTTTAAGTCGGGAGGATTAAGTGTGTTAGCATTTATGCTTCCCCAAAGAAAGTGAATGACTCACTCTTCCTTCTGTTGCTTCCACAATTTTTAACTACAATACCCATATTCATGTTGTTCCTTTGTCCAAAATGCACTTCTTCCTCATTCTTTCACGTTCAAGTCCTATGCATGTTTCAAGGTCAGCTCAAATGTTACGCACTTCACAAAGCCTGTCTTGAGGTCTCTGTTCTCTCTGAAGTTCTTTAGCAGTTCATCTATATTACATTTATGGTACTCTGATAGAATGATAATATTCTATTATGGTAACTTTATAATTTGTCAACAGCATCACTCATCTAAGTTGTGTATTCTTTGAGGGAAAGGTCCACAGTGAGTCTTCTTTATCCTTTTTTTCCTGGATCACATAAAGTTTGATAATCTACTGGAAGGCAAACAACCAAAACACGTCTGACAAACATCATATGGGTTAACAGATTATAAACACAGACATTTTCTAAGTGATCCCCCTCCATGGAGAATACCACTCCAAAGAATACCATCTCAGATTCAGAGGAAAGGATTACGGTGCTGACCAAGCTGGGCTAAGTCCATCATAGTCTTTCTCTTCCACTGATTGCAATGAAAAGTTCTGGATAAAATACAAAAAGCAACTGTTTACAGATTCTAAAAAGTAAATAATGAAAAGTGAATGGAAAGAAAGTTAAAACTGGAGGAATGACCAATAAAGGGGTAGTGAGTTTCCTGTGTTTGTTTGTTTGTTTGTTTGTTTGTTTGTCTGTTTTTCTTTCTATCTTCTGGCTTTGGTTGAAGAACAGACCTAATGGGCACCCTGGGCAGCAATCACAGGTAGCAAAAATTCAAACTAGAAGACAAAATGATCATGTGTGAACAGGGTAGGGAGGAGGATAGGCAGAGGGAACCTCTTTTTCCTTCTGTCCCTGTCCCCAGGTCAACCCCAGCCACAGAACCATATTCCTATGCAGAAGGAAAACCAATCTGAGAGATACCAATCGCTCTGGATAGCAGAGTTGGGCAAAGGGGCCTCTGCTGTGCATGGTGTGTAAGGGTTTCTTAGTCTGCCCAGGTTGTTGTAACAAATTACTTAAATAATAGACATTTTCCACAGTTCTGAAGGCCGAGAAGCCCAGGACCAAATTTCTAGCAGATCCACTGACTGGTGAAGGCCTCCTTCTGGTTTGCAGGTGGCAATTTTCTCATTGCCTCTTCACATGGTAAATTAGTGCCCTCTTAAGGGTGGTAATCCAATGAAAACTCCACCCTGGTGACCCAATTACCTCCCAAGGTTGCACCTCCAAATACCATCACATTGGTGACTTGGGCTCAACATACAAATTTGGCAGACACAAAGATTTAGTCCAAAGCAGGGGGAACCCCAGTCTTTTTCTTTTTCCTCTTGTCACTTTGCCCCAAGTGTGGACATGAGTTGTGCAACAGTGTGGGAAGCTGAAACTCTGAGAGAATACCGTCATTTTGCACAGAAAAATACAGAGAACAAGGTCCCTGGGATATGGAAAGTACAGGAGAAATCCTGGAGAAGACAGACTCCAAGAAAGGATTTCTTAATCTAGACACAAGTTCTGATCCGACTACCAATCTGTGCAGGTGCAAAACCTATCCAAAGAAGCATATCAAAGGTTTTGAGCTATGATATAAACCCACGTCCCAGACTCACCCCTGAGTAAAGCATGCTGAGAAGCATCTCTAGACAGCATAGCAAAAACTTTAAATTAGGACTTCACATTGGAGACATCGTGCCCAGAAAGAAAAGACAGAAATTGGCATCTGAACCTTACCAAGTTGTTTGACTACTAAAACAAAAATCAATCTTATTCAGAAGATTTTAATAGGAACCAGCATCTCATTTTCAAAAGGCCCAGGGTACAATCCAAAATTTTTTAACAAACAAAGAGCTAGAATGTGACTAATTCTCAAAGAAAAAGCAGAATGTTAGAATTACCAGAAAAGAACTTTAAAGCATCCTCCACAAGGTAACAGTACTATAAAATAATAATAACAATAATAATAATAATAATAATAATAATAAATGGAAAGAGAGGTGTTCTCAGCAGAGAAACAGAAAGAATAAAAGGGACCAAATGAAAATTTTAGAACTGAACAATATCTGAAATCGGAGCCAGTGTAAGGATTCAATAGTAGAAAGGAGATGACAGAGGAAAGTCAGTAATCTAAAAGACAGATGAATAAAAATAATCCAATTTAAATACTAAAGAGAAAAAAAGATAAAACAAACAGAGCCTCCAAGATCTGTGAGAAAATATTAAGAGGTTTAACACTCATGTGATGGGGGTCCCAAGAGAGAAGAAAGAGGTAAATGCAGAAAACATATTTGAAAATATAATGGCTGAAACTTTCTCAAACGCAGTGAAACACACAACCATACAGTTTCACAAAGCTTAGCAATCCTCAAAAAAAGGAGAAACTAAAAACCAAAAAAACATACAGAAATGCACACACACCCAGATACGCTGTAATCAAACTGTTGATAACAAAAGATTTGAAAGCATGGTTTTTGAAAGCAGCCAGAGAAAAGTGATACATTATACATCGATGACAATCATGCAAATGACTGCAGATTTCATGTCAGAAATCACAGAGCCAGAACATAGTAGAACAGTCTCAGAAGAATGAAAAGAATTGTCAACCCAGAATTCTATATCCACCAAATATAACCTTCAAGAATAAAGGTGAAATATTCTCAGATCATGAAAACTAAAAAAATTCTTTGTCAGCAGATTCCCTCTAAATTCTAATGTTCTTCACTCTGAAGGGAAATGATACTAGAGTGAATCTTAGGAAAAAAGCCACAAAATGGTAAATATAATGGACTATTTCTCTCCTCTTAATTTCTTTAAAATATGTATAAATATGGAGACAAAAACATTCAGTTAGGGGGAGCTTCAAAGTATACAGACATACTACATACGACTACTATAACATAATCAGGAGAGGGTAAAGGAGACCTATATGGTTGCAAGCATTCTACAATTTTTATTTTTTTAATTTTAGTTAACATACAGTGCAATATTGGTTTCAGGAGTAGAATTCAGTGATTCATCACTTACATACAATGCCCAGTGCTCATCACAAGTGCCCTCCTTAGTACCCATCACTCATCAAGCCCATCTTCCACTCACCTCCCTCCATCAACCCACAGTTTGTTCTCTATCATTATAAGTCTCTTGTGGTTTGTTTCCCTCTCTTTTCTTCCCCCCACTTTCTCATATGTTCATCTGTTTTGTTTCTCATAGTCCACATATGAGTGAAATCATATGGTATTTGTTTTTTTCTGACTTATTTCAATTAGCATAATACATTCTAGCTCTATCCATGTCATTACAAATGGCACGATTTCATTCTTTTTGACAGAAGAGTAATCTTTTATAAAACACACACACACACACACACACACACACACACACTACATCTTCTTTATTCACCAGCCTATGGACATTTGGGGTCTCTCCATAGTTTGCCTATTGTTTGTAATGCTGCCATAAGCATTGGGGTGCATGTACTACTTCAAACCTGTATTTTTGTATCCTTTGGGTAAATATCTAATAGTGCAATTGCTGGATCATAGGATAGTTCTTTTTTTAATTTTTTGAGGAATTTCCAGCATGGCTGCACCAGTTTACATTCCCACCAAGAGAAGAATTCTACATTTTAATTGAAGCAGGAAAATGTTATTTGAGTAGACATAAAAATTTGTACTAAAAAATAATGCAGAGGCACCTGGGTGGCTCAGATGGTTAAGCGTCTGACTTTGATTCAGGTATGATCTCATGGCTTGTGAGTTTGAGCCCCACACTGAGCTCTGTGGTGACAGTGCAGAGCCTGGAGCCTGCTTCGGATTCTGTGTCTCCCTCTCTCTCTACCCCTCCCCTGCTTGTGCTCTGTCTCTGTCTCTCAAAAATAAATAAACATTGGGGGAAAAAAATAATGCAAAGCATTATAGTGAAAAAATCCAGTAGATAAATTAAGGTGGAATACTAAAAATTGTGGATTATTCAAATTATCCAAAAGAATGAGATATGAGAAACAGAGCAACAAAAATCACATGTAAAAACAAAAAAAACAAAAACAAAAACAAAAACAAAAACCCAAAATAATAATATGGTCGATCTAAATTCAATTATACTGACCACATTAAGTGTAAAGTTGTCTAAACGTATAATTAATGGAGGGAGATTATCAGACTGGAGAAAATATAGGCTCTGTATGCTATCTATAAGATACCCTCACTTTAAATAACATTTATATTAAAGATAAGAGTAACAGATACACCATGCAAACACTAATCAAAAGAAAGCTGAATTACATGTAGACTTCAGAACAAGAAAAATTATCAGGGATACAGAGGGATGTTACATAATAATAAAAAAGTCAATTTATCACAAAGACCTAACAATCCTACATGTTTATGCATCTAACAACAGAGCTCCAAAATACATGAAGCTACAACTAATAGAACTGAAGAGACAATCAATAGACAGATTAGCAAGGATGTGGAAGATGTGAACAACACTATGCCACAATTGAACGTGACATTTAAAGAATCCTTGGAGTGCCTGGGTGGCTAAGTCAGTTAAGCATCCAACTTTGGCTCAGGTCATGATCTCGCAGTCCTTGAGTTCGAGCCCCGCATCAGGCTTTGTGCTGACAGCTCGGAGCCTATAGCCTGCTTCAGATTCTGTGTCTCCCTCTCTCTCTGACCCTCACCCATTCATGCTCTGTCTCTCTCTGTCTCAAAAATAAATAAACGTTAAAAAAATAAAAAAATAAAAAATAAATAAAAGCCTTAAAAAAAAGAGAATCCTCTACCCAATAATAGCAAAATAATATTTTTCAAGTATACATAGAAAATTGAGAAAGACCCTATTTATGGCATAAAACAAAGAAATTTAAAACAACTGGAATCTTACAATGTATGTTCTCTGAACATAATGAAATTAAGTAAAAAAACAAAAAATAATAGAAAATAGCTTAAAAGTTATCAAGTATTTGGAAATTTAAAAACATATTTTTAAGTGGCCTATAAAGAAGTCTCAAGATAGGACATATTTTGAAGGAAATGAAAATACAGCATATCAAAATTTGTGCTATGCAGCTAAAGCAGTGCTTAGTGGAAAATGTATAGCAGTAAATGCTTAGATTAGAAAAGAAGAAGACTCTAAACTCAATAACAAGCTTTCACCTTAGGAAACCACAGAAGAGAGTAGTTTAGGCCAAAAACAAGAAATAATAAATATTAAAGCAGAAGTCAATAAAATGGATAACAAAAAAGGTAGATAAAAACAATGAAGTGAAAGGTTAATTTTTAGATAGGATCCAGAATATTTATTAAGCTTTACCTACGCTGATCAAGAAAAAATAAAATAAAATAAAGGAAATGCTAATTACTGATATCCGGAATGAGAGAGAAGATTATAATCATAGACCTTGCAGACATTAAAAGGATGACAAGGTAATACTACAAACAACTCTATGCCCGTTAATTTAACAACTTAGTTGAACTGGACCAATTTCTGGAAAGATGGAAACTACCAAAATTCACTTAAGAATAGATAAATTTCTGGGCACCTGGGTGGCTCAGTAGGTTAGGTATCCAACTTAGGCTCAGGTCATGATCTCATGGTTTGTGGGTTCAAGTCCTGCATCTGGCTCTGTGCTGACAGTTCAGAGCCTGAAGCCTGCTTCAAATTCTGTGTTTTCCTCTCTTTCTACCCCTTCCCCGCTCATGCTCTGTCTCTAAGTAAACATTTAAAAAAAATTTTTTTTTATAAAGAATAGATAACTTTAATGGTCTTTTAACTCCTTCAAACTTGAAATCATAGGTAACGTCTTCCACCAAAGAAAGTTCTAGGCGCGAATAGTTTCTTTGGTTCTTTCTACAAAACATCTAAGAAAAATAATTCTACATAATCTCTTCCAGAAAACAGAAAGGGGGAGAACACTCTCCAATTTGTTTTATGAGGCCAGTATTACCTTGATAATGAAATCCTGCAGACATGCCAACAAAAGAAACCACATGCCAATATCCCTCATGAACAGAATGTAAAAATCTTCGACAAAGTGTCAGCAAATTGAATCAGAAGTATATAATTAAGGAGAATACATGAAGACCAGGTAGGGTTTATCCTAGAAATGCAAGGTTAGTCAAACATTCAAAAAAATCAATCCGTAAAATTCACCATATTAACAAACTAAACTTAAAGCACACGTCTCTCTGCTTCTGGGGGTGTAGATATGGGGGCCGGCGACACGGAGGAGGATGCCTCAACAGCATCTTTCCCAGAGAGTATGAAACAGCTGAGACACTACTCAATTCAGAAGTTCATATGCTCCTGGAGCATCAAAAGCCACAGAATGAGAGTACAGAGGTTGCATAGGGACTTCCTGAGGTCTTCATGTCACAGCCCATCTCAGTCATTTCAAAATCAGGAGAGTCCATTGCCAGTGTCCGCAGCTTGTTGCTTTAGGAGAAGCTTCTTAAGTTTGAGTTGGCCTGTTTGGCCAACATGTGCCCAGAGCCTGCTGAGGAGTGGAAGGCTCTGACCCCAAGCCCGGAGGGGTGGTTTGAAGGTTAGGAGCTACAGCAGATTCTTGATGGTATCCAGACCGTGCATAGCTCTCAATATTAATCTCCAAATATCACCCTGCTGCTGAGTTAACGACATCCCCCGCTGGCCTGGGGTCTGCCTCCGACTTACACGAACTTATTTTGCAGAAGACACTTGGGCTTCTTTTGGAAAGAACAACCTGGCTTGGTTTTGGTTCAGGTGCTACTTCAAACTGGACAACTGGACCATGGTTGCCTCTGGGAAGGGTGAGATGGAGAGGTGCATATGAGCTACACTGTTGACTAGCTTACACCAGGGTTTTGGCCCTTGTGTTATTTTTTTAAAAATTGTTCTTAATTTTTTTTTTTAAGTGACCTTTATTCTCAATGTGGGTCTTGAACTTATGACTCCCGAGATCAGGAGTCACATGCTCTGCTGCCTGGGCCAGCCAGGTGCCCCTTAAGATTTTATTTATTTGGTATTTATTTATGTATTTATGTATTTATTTATTTTTGCCCCTGGGTTATTTTTGATTCCTAAGATTTCATGTTTTAATTTCAGTGTGTTTGTAGTTTTTGACACTATATTAGAGCACATCAAACTAGCATAGGAAACAGCAGTCTTCCCTAAATGCAAAAGGAAGAATTAAGGGGCACTTGGTTGGCTCAGTGGTTAGAGCATGTAACTCTTGATTTTGGGGTCATGAGTTCAAGCCCCACTTTGGGCATGGAGCCTGCTTAAACAAAACAAAAACACCCAAACAGGAGCCCCCAAATATAAATGCAAAAGGAAGAATTGAACCAGACCTGTATCATCATCTGAAATTCTCAAAGACAGAATAGTGTTAGTGACTGTGAGACAGCATTGGCATTATTGTGCCAGAAGTCAAGGAAGTCAAGGAAGAAGGGCATCACGGGAAGTAATTACACCTGAGGATAACTCCAAGCATCTTGGGGCCCACAGCCCTGAGGTAGATAGGTACTTGGCCTGTTTTCTTGGAGTTCTGAAGGATGTAGGTTTGGAGTCAGTGGTCCTAAAGCACTATTTTCTCACTCCCAAATTAAGATTTTTTTCCTTCATAGGCCAGACTTGAAGGTCTAACACTTTGAAGACTCCTTGTATGGGGCATTGAATACAAACCTCTGACTTGCTACTCAGCAGCGGGTGTTCTCTGATGGAGGTGATTTGGAAGGAGGGAGCCTGCCTCTTCCTGAGTCGCTACAATGTAGGCACTCTATTTGCGGGGTAGTTGTGGGGGGTGGGGGGGAGAACTCTTCAAATGCTAAACATGCTAGCTTTGTGCAGTGGCAGTATCGTAGCCAATGAGGTTTATGCAAGGCACAGTTACTGCTAAAAGGGGTAAAAAAAAAATACATAGCTAAACATTTTAGCTTTGATTTTTCTGAAAGGAAATATGCCTATTTTCTTCACAATTTGGAGATTTTTCTTTGGGGCACTTGCTGGCTCCCAGTGAATGCATGATCCCAAAAATGTTTGGAGAAACAGCAAAGTTTCTTTTTATTTATTTTTTTCTTTTTTTGGGTAGGTTCCACACCCAGTGTCGGGCTCAAGCTCATGGCCGGAGATTAAGAGTCACATGCTCTGTGGAATGAGCTTGCCAGAGGCCCTAACAAAGTCAGCTTTAAAAGTTAAGATAGTTTGGGGCGCCTGGCTGACTCAGTTGGTAGAGCAAATGACTCAGGGTCACGGAGTTCAAGCCCCACGTTGGGTGTAGAGTTTACTTAAAAATACAGTAAGAATAAAAAAAAAAAAAACAGATTGTTTGATGTCCGCTGGCCAAGGCAGAAATAAACTTTTCATAAATTCTTTCAATTTCTGAAATGACATGGTTTGTAAGTCACTGATATTCTTGATCAACGTTTGAAGGAAATTATCTTTTCATCCTTGGACAACTTTACTTCTTTGAGGCTTATCAGAGTTCTGAGTTGTAAGTTATGTGGATAACAATAGTATCTATTCCATAGATCTTTTAAGAAGATTGAGAAGATTACTAAAAAGAGCCTATTAGTGTCTGCCATACATTATGCCCCAATAAATGTTAGCTCGTATTAGTAGCTCGATCAGATGAGCAAGGGTATACAGATAGCTTGCTTCATAGAAATTAGTGCAAGAATTTGGTACTACACCACGGGTTCTGGTATCAGGCTATGAAAACAAACCAAATGAATTTTATTTATTTATTTTATTTATTTGTTTATTTTTGAGACAGAGAGAGAAACAGAGCATGAGCAGGGGAGGGGCAGAGAGAGAGGGAGACACAGAATCTGAGGCAGGCTCCAGGCTCTGAGCTGTCAGCACAGAGCCTGAAGCAGGGCTTGAACTCACGGACTGGGAGATCATGACCTGAGCTGAAGTCGGATGTTCAACTGACTGAGCCACCCAGGCGCCCCTGCAGAACTCTTTTTAAAGAGAGGTAGTAATGTGTGCAGGTTGGCACGAAGGGATGGAAGAGAAAGAACAGAGTGGAAGGCAGACCTCAGGTACCATCTAGGCCCGTGCACTACTTGGCAAGAGAGCAGGCAGTGCCGCCATCTTTACTGGGGTGCCCGCTTGTGCGAGTAATCCGTGAGATGCCTCAGAGTATGAAAGTATATATGGGCCTGGCATACACTTAGGCACTGATAAATGGCCATAAGATAATTAGAAGTAGATTAAAAAAAAACAACAACAAAAAACTTGTACTAGGGAATTATTTGAAAAAGCAATGTCATGCTATGTTATAGAGTCAAAGTCTGGTCAACATTCTGCTGGACATTGTTCTCTCTGGTCCCAGGTCACATCTTACTATTCAGAATCGTTAGCAGGAGACCCTGCAAAATCCAATCATCTGTGCAACATTGTAAGGCTCATTGTATCATGTTTGCAAAAACCAGAAACAAAACATACTGCACATTAAAACAAAAATATCATGTTGTCAAACCCTCATCAGAAAGCTAAACTTTTCTGAAAATTGTACTCATTCTGGTTTTATTCAAATTTATTAAACTTGAGGCTTGAAAAACAGTAAAAAAATATATCTCAATAGACACAGAACAAGCACTTGACAAAATTTAACATGTAAAATGGTACGAACCCTCGGCAAACTAAGAACAGAGGGAATTTCCTTTACCTGATGAAAAGGATATACAAAAAACCCACAGCTAATATAATACGTCATGGTGAGAGACTAATTCCTTTCCCCTAAGATTGGGTAAAAGGAACAATGTGCAACACTGTAAATTATATTTTTATGGCAAATATTATTACACTTGCCAATATAAACATAAAAAGTCCGTGACAGTACAATAAGCCAAGAAAAAGAAATAAAAGGCATAATTTTAGAAAATAAGAAATAGAATTGTGTCTATTTGCATAGAGTATGATTGTCTATATAGAAGATCATAATGAACCTATATAAAAGATCACAGAACTAATAAATGAATTTATCAAGGTCACAATGTACACGGTCAATATTCAAACATCAGTTGCTTTTCTTTTTTCTATTTTTTATTGGGAGGGAGGAGCAGAGAGACAGGAAGACATAGAATCTTAAGCAGGCTCCAGGCCCAGCCTGAGGTAAGGCTCAATCCCATGACCACAAGATCGTGACCTGAACCAAAATCAAGAGTCAGACACTTAACTGACTGAGACACCCAGACACCCCTCAACTGCTTTTCTAATACCAACAATGAACAACTGAATAAACTTTTTTAAAGCACCATTTATAATAGCACACAAAAATTAGGACATACTGGGTGTAAGTCTAACAAGGAAATACTGATGAAAGAGATCAAAGGTGATCTTAAAAAATAAAGATGTATTTATAGAAGACTTGTCAAGTTTTCTCAGATTAATGTGTAGATTGAATGCAGTTCCAATCAAAATCCCAGAAGGATCTTTTGTAGATATTTAAAAACTGAATCTAAAACTTATATTGAGAGGTAAAAAATAGACACAACATGGGGCTCCTGGGTGGCTCAGTCGGTTAGGCGTCCGGCTTCGGCTCAGGTCATGATCTCGCAGTCCCTGAGTTCGAGCCCCGCGTCGGGCTCTGTGCTGACAGCTCAGAGCCTGGAGCCTGTTTCGGATTCTGTGTCTCCCTCTCTCTCTGCCCCTCTCCCTCTCATGCTCTGTCTCTCCCTGTCTCAAAAATAAATAAACGTTAAAAAAAAATTAAAAAAAAAATAGACACAACATGGGGCGCCTGGGTGGCTCAGTCGGTTAGGCATCCGGCTTCGGCTCAGGTCATGATCTCACAGTCCGTGAGTTCGAGCTCCGCGTCGGGCTCTGTGCTGACAGCTCAGAGCCTGGAGCCTGTTTCGGATTCTGTGTCTCCCTCTCTCTCTGACCCTCCCCCGTTCATCCTCTGTCTCTCCCTGTCTCAAAAATAAATAAATGTTAAAAAAAAAAAAATTAAAAAAAAATAGACACAACAATTCCAAAAAAGGAAAACAAAGTTGGAAGATATATAATCTAACTTCAAGACCTAATATAAAGCTATGCTAATCAAGAAAATGTGGTGTTTGCACCAAAACAAACAAACAGGGTTGCCTGGGTGGCTCAGTTGGTTAAGTGTCCAACTCTTGGTTTTGGCTCAGGTCATGGTCTCACAGTTTGTGAGCTCGAGCCCCGTGTTGGGCTCTGTGCTGACAGCACGGAGGCTGCTTGAGATTGTCTCACTCTCACTCTGTCCCTCCCCTACTTGCTTTCCCTCAAAATAAAGTTAAAAATTAAAAAAAATTTAAAAAGACAAATAGATCAATGGAACAGAATGAACAATCCAGAAAAAGACCCACACATATGTGGATAACTGGTTTTCAACAAAAATGTAAAAGCAATTCAATGGAAAAGGGTAATGGTATGCTGTTCCATACCTAGTTAACAATTATATCAAACTTATTTTCTCCAAATAATACCCTCAATATGACATTTTAAAACAGTTTTTATTTATTTATTTTTGTGTTTTTCTACATTTTTGTGTGAGAGAGAGAGAGAGAGAAAGAGAGAGAGAGAGTGGGGAGAGGCAGAGAGAGGATCCTAAGCAGGCTCCATGGTGTCCATGCAGAGCCCAATGTGGGACTTGAACTCATGAACCATGAGATCATGACCTGAGCTGGAATTGAGAGTCAGACACTCAACCAATTAGGCCACCCTGGCATCCCAATATGACATGTTTTTGATCGAAAAGCAGGACAATTTTGTAACTTCAGTTTCTGATTTTTTTTTTTATTTTTAAAGCAGATTTTGCTTTAAAAATTTTTTCAATGTTTTTATTTTTTGAGAGAGAGAGCACGTGCACGCATGCCCAAACAGGGGAGGGGAAGAGAGAGAGAGGGAGACATACAATCAGAAGCAGGCTCCAGGCTCTGAGCTGTCAGCACAGAGCCCAATGCAGGGCTCAAACTGGTGACCGAGAGATCATGACCTGAGCTGAAGTCGAGCACTTAACCAGCTGAGCCACCCAGGTGCCCCTAAAGCAAATTTTGCTTTTAAAGATTAGGACTTCTACAGCGTAACATATTAAATGAATAAAATTTCAAAGGAGACATTCTTCAGAGTAGGTAGAAAAGAGTGTACTGGTTTTAACAGCAATTATTTTGGAGAGCTATATGCAACACACATTGGTTTAAACAGCTTCAGTCTTTGGAGGAATATAAATCCTGAATTTGAAATGAACAAGCACCCCATTTCCTGTTTACTTCCTCTCCACTATTATTTTGCATTATTTTTTGATAAGACATTTTTCTCTACACAATCTTCTCTCTTACTTCCTCCACCAAACATTCTTGAATCCAGAAATGCTTTAAAACCAGTGGCTCCCAAATGAAAACTGAATTTTTATAGACTCAGCATTCCAGGTTTTAATACTGTTTGTTCTTTTGTGATGGTCTAGAGAGGATTCTAATTTGGTGCTCTTCGGGGTTTTTGAAAAATACATTTTTTTAAACGTTGATTTTTTAATTTATTCTGAGAGAGAGAGAGAGGGTGGAAGAAAGAGAATCCCAAGAAGGCTTCATGCTGTCAGTGCAGAGCCTGATGTCACAGACCGTGAGATCACAACCTGAGATGAAATCAACGGTTGGACGCTTAACCAACTGAGCCATCCAGGTGCCCCCAAAAATGCATACAGTGATAATACATGTTCACTATTGTGCAGGGAAGGACATAAAATTTAAATATGTAATGGTGATGCATCTCAAAGAGTTTTATTATTTTCCTCTTTACACATGTCCATACATAAAAATTGATAAAAGCAGACAATGAAAGGTGGGTGCTCCTCTCTGTTATTACTGCTACTGAAATAAGCTGAATTTATCTGACTCTTACAGAAATGAAAACTAAAAGACATTTTTTAAAAAGCAGAGGTATATTAGATATAGGTCTGATTTATTTACCAAGTTGTTAAACAATGTTAATACTATTTCCCTGTGAAATGTTCAGATACAGTCCAATCACATTTAATGTTATCACTAGCCCTTGAAATTCTGATTAGCCAAGGACCTTCAACTGTCAATAGCTGCAAAAGTTAATTATAATCCAATTTATCTAAATCTTATAGATTCTTCCCCTTTCCCTAAATCATCAACTCTTCAGTCAGTTGAGATAGCATGTGAAAAGCACTTAGCACAGGATTAGGTCTTTAGTAAGTGCTCAGTATTAGGTATTATCATTACCAAGCAAGTATCTCTGGGGAAGAGAAGAACACAGTAGGCAAGTAAATAAGACACTTATCTGACACTTCAAAATGATCACCTTAAACCTATTTACTGAAACCTCTCAGTAGGAGATCACCAAAATACATTGACAAAATAAGCCAAGGATAAAAAGGTTAACATTTCTTTCTTAGTAAAGTTGCTACCATAACTTTTTGCTAATATTTCAACATTTCTATAAACAAATAGCAAAAATGTAGGGGTTCTGGCTCATTAACATCATGTTTTACCCCTTTCTCTCCTGAAATGTGAGTTTGTTATCTTGAAAAATAATCACCAATAGTTCTATTATTATTGAAATATGACTGGACCCAAAAGAAAGAGTACATTTATTTGCTATAAAATAAGAAGCAATTTAGCCTCCAATGAATATAATGGTTATAGATACCCTGCGAGGTGGAACAAAGGTATATAAATTGCAGATCGAAAGAATAAAGACATAACTACCATTATGAGGGACATGGCCAATTATATTCACAAATGCTGGGAAAAAGCAAAGTATTTTTTCTGGGAGGGGAAAAAAATAGCAACAACAGTAGCAAAAACAGCAAAAATGTGACTATTCTTAAGGCTGATGTTAATTGGTCCAGCTGGACAAAGCAAAAGTAGACTTCTAAACTTTCAGAAATCTCCCATATAGGTCAGTGCCTAATTGTATTCTCACATTAAACATCAATGCAAACACTCTGCATGCCACCTACCTGGTTAAGGAATTAAAAAAAAATTAGTTGTTATCCTGTACTTGTAAAAAAGGCACTTAAAAAATCCGTGTCAGTGGCAAAGTAATGTACATATTTATCATTTATCTAGATCCTATAATTTCTCTTCTGGATTAATTTAGATTATCAGAGCAGAACACCCAGTACTTAATTTTAGTTCCCCGAAGAAAAGCCTTGTAGTCTTTTCTCCAAATCAACAAAATAATTACATTTAAGTTTAGTTCCTGAAAAAGTTTGTCTAAGTACAATTTACCTAGTTAAAAAATGAGAGCTATATGACACACTTTTCTTTTTTGCTTTAATGACCAGAAAGCTTTGAAATTAATTCAGGGCCCAATTGTAAGGATTAGCTTGTATCAAGTATAACTTCCCTAAGTGGTCTTATCAATTTTTACTTTATATTCAAATTGCACATACCTCAAATTCCTGTAGAACAATTCGGTAAATAAATGCTAAATAAGTCCATATATATGTCAGGATCATTTGTTGAGCAGTAAAGAAATGTATTCACCAGAGTTTTAAATTGTGGAATAATTAAATACTACACCCAAAAAATTTAAGAATAACTCATCTTCATACGTAGCGGTTATTTGAAGGGAATTTTAAAAAATTCACATGCCTCTGCCATTTTTACTTTAAATTAAGTACTATTACATCACTTGCTTTTTCAGTAGTAAACTAACAACCGATCAAAAGTCTTGTAACACAGAACCGAACATTTCTCCTGATGGTTTACCTGTGCTATTCTTAATATGCCAAAACCTCCAAGAAGACTGGCCCAGTGATAGAAGGTGCATGGTAATGTGAACTAGGAGGTAACATGAATCATAATTGTCCTTACACTGGGTCAGGCTGAAGTTTTTGGTTTTGGGGAGATAAGACTTGGAGGAAAGGTGAAGATGGGTGAGACTGCAGTGTTCTTCCAGCCCAATGTCCATGGGATTTATCTACTAACTGGGAGATTCCAGGAACAATGGCCACTATCTTGAAAGTCCCTGTCAGCCCAGGACTCAGAAATGTATCCATATCAGTTGAGCTGGTCCCACACCCAGGAGGGACTAAGAATTTGGTACACTTGAGTCCATCACCACCACCAACCCACCATTGTAACTTCATTAACCTGCAATAACAAAACCCTGTAATTTTACGGGAATCAACAGTTTGGACTTCACTTATTCATGGTAGGGCTTTGCTCTATTTGCTAAAAATTGATTAAAAATTAAGCAAAAGTCATTAGGGTTTTTGATTGTTTACTATAGCCTCCAATATGCCGTCATTTTAATATTACTAGAAGGAAGCGATTATTCATATTTAATTTAGCTAATTAATAATTTAAGTACATTTTTTCCAATACGATAAAAGTTTACTAGCTATAATTGTTTAAAAGATGCACAGATAAATAAATCTACTGATTAATAGAGATCATTTGTGAGAAAAATATTTTCCTTACATTATGATGATCCCGTTATCAATGGAAAATGGGTCTGAAGGTAACCCAGCAATATTCCAGGCTCGAATTGTCACTGCTTCTCCCAGGATACCCATAAGAGAATAATCATCAGAGCAGGGAATATCATTGTTTTTGCACAAATTTGTCCACTCCTTCATTTGGTTCTTTAAGACATACACAAGAGATACAAAAATGAGGCTGGAGGTTACCAAATGAATACTTTGTCAACTCCTTGATTATGTTTTATTCCCTGAGTCAACAAACCATTGTTGAAACTGCATCTCAAAAATAATTTATCAGATTTTTCAAATAAAATTATTATTTAGAAGGTCCACTATACATTCAAATGAAAATTAACTATATCCAATGTTAATTTTAGGTAGATCACTTAATAGTGAAGTTGACGTCAGAATGCTGTATCCGAAAAAAACAATTGCCAATTATTATTCTAAAGCTTTACTCGACAAAGTAGTTGGAGACCATCATCTTTCTATGTATTTTCTTTAAATTACAAATAACCAGCAAGCCTTAGTATTATGGCATAAATCTAATTTGAACTGGTAGGGGACTAAAAAATGAAAACCTTTTTTTCTGACTCTCACATGCCTGGGGAAAGGGACCATGGCAGGACTATCAGGCACCAACAATGTGTACCAGGATACATATTGGAGTCTGGGATATCCCACCTAGGGCATAGTTTGCTAGGCTACTCAGGAACCAAAAGGGTACTTTAAGTCCGGGTTCACACTCAGAAAGTTAGAAGTCAAGGTCCAATCTGAGGTTACATGTAAGAGTTCAGAAACAGTGCAAGGCATGACCAGAGAAAAAAATAGGTTAGGAAGAGACGTGGGGAAGAGGCACAGACACACGAGGTGTTGGTACGAGCCCACAGGCGGATGAGATGCTGTGTGTGGAGGGGTGCTGGTAGAGGGGGCATGGTGGGCACCACCATCGCCCTTGGCCTCCTGCTGAGCAGGGTCCACCAACATTCCTTTAGGTTTGCACATGAAAGATCATGACAGGTTAGGGGGAGTTGATGACTTTTATGACCTTGATCAATCAATTAGTTTGTAGAATGCCCCAAAGTTGGGTCTCTGTGATGTTCTCTCATGATTCAGTTCAGGTTACACATCTTTGGCAACAGTATCATAGAAAATGTAGTCGTATTCTTCTCATTGCACTCAATCAGTGGTACAAGATTTCAGACTGTTCATTTATTGATGATAGTGATTTTTATCACTTGATTCAGGTGTTGCCTGCCAGGCTTCTGCCTCATAATTGTATGATCTTAGGTATAATTAAATCTTCTTTGTGTGGTGGGACACACGACACTCAGATAGATGAAAGGCAGAACTCTTTGTTACTTACACTGCCAAATGGGAGAAAGCTGCCACACCAGAAGTTGCCCCCAGATACAGAAGTTGCCCCCAGATACAGGGTAACAGCAAGGTGAAACTGTAGGAGGCAGTTATATATGCAAGCAGTATGTGATAGGGTTAGCTATATTGCCTGGGCTTCCTAAGGACTGGGTAGTTTGAGTAATTCCTCAGGTACAGTGATGAAGGATCTTCAGGTGTTACGTATCTGAGGTCTGCTGGAAGCTGGGTGCCTATTATAAGCTGCAGTATTAGAGCCCAATACAGGAAATGGTTGCGGTGAGGGCTGAGCAAACTACCCACACAAAGGAATTCAGAGTTTTTATTATGAATCAAAACCGAGTTAAGGCAGTACTTGTCTAATATTGGATTACAGCCTCTGCATTGCTTTTTTCCCCTTTCCCTTTGTAATTAACATTTCGTGAGGAGATACTCACAGCTGAAAATATCTAGGTTTTGTCAGGCACTCATTCTTTTAAATTTATTAATTTATGTCAGTATAGATCGACCTTTTTCTATTCTCTTGGTCTCTTTTCTAAAAATATCACTGACCTATAACATGATATTAGTTTCAAGTGTACAAGACGATTCACTCTTTGTGTGACAACTCCTCACAGTAAGTTGTCAACATCCATCACCATAGTTACAAAAATGTTTTACTTGGGATGAGAACTTTGAAGATCTCTTGCAGCAACTTTCAAATATATAATACATCATTATTAACTGTAGTCACCATGCTGTACATTAAATCCCAGGACTTATTTATTTTCTAACTATCAGTCTGTACCTTTTGGACCTCTTCACTCATTTGGCCCACATCTTTTATTCAATGAGTTATGTTACTATCAGTATTTATTGCTGATGTGGCCAGTGGAAGTAACGTTAAACTACATTTTATGTTCCTTTAACACGTCCCTATCATTCTTTGGGCACTTCCTTACTTTGCTTTAAAAGGATACTATCCTATAATCGAGCCCAAAGATGATCTTCCTATTTTCAGTTCAGCTGATTAGCAACCTTAATAACAAAGTCCCTTTGCCACATAATGCCACATATTTGTAGGTGTGACACTGCAGGGCAAACAATGGGGGGCAAAACTGTCACCTCTTAGGAGCACTTAAAGACTATCATCTGACTTTCTGTTTGGGTTGGCTGTTGTTCCCAGGAACGAGTGGTGTGGCTGTGTAGGGAGGAGGGGTATCAAGCATTTCCGGTTTGAATTTGGCCTTCTTATACACCGTTCCTACTGGCCTGTTTTGATCTCTTTGTTGTCAGGCTGTGGGGCGGCCTGTAGACTTTGGGGGAAGATCTGAAGGCTTCGTCAAATATAGCTTGATGCTGGTCTTGGCAGACTAGTCAGTGATATGGGAAAGCAGTAGTGAAGGCAATAGTTACTGTTCATCGTTGACAGGTATGGTACGTTACCCTAATTCTGGGTTAGAAATTGAAGTGGCCCCGTTACATATCTAAGGGGGCATAGCGGCCGAGAAGAGCTGAAATGAACACGAGGTGTTCTGAACAAGCATCTCTACATAGAAGCCAAGAGCCTTGCCTAATACTCCAGTGGTACACCAGATAGTAGAAATTTAAAAAGTGGCCATCAGGAGTGTCATCTTGGAGAAGACAGCCACCACCACCACCACAACAGTTTTGACTTTAACCGTTGGCCGGAAAAGTGAAAAAGTTCGAATTAATTCAACTCTAGGGCTTATAGCACCACAGGATTCTGTTTTACAGATTGGCATGGGCACAGCAGCTGAAGTACTGCGGGCCCCATTATCCTAGAAGAATTGGAGTTGTCTATGTTTTATTTATAGACAGAACCAGAAATTTTACAAAGGGGTTGATGAATAATTAACAACCACTCAGATGAAGCTTGGAGGGAGGGGATCCAGCTATTTATGGAGGGCTCTTGGTATCCAGAGGTTTTGATGCGAGAGAAGAACCAAAATTGTTGTGAAGGCTTTTTTGTCTCAGCTGGGTTTCCCAGAAGCAAACTCTGAAATGAAGATTTATGTGAAGTGATTTATTAAGGAAAGGATGTGAGGGGAAGCAGTAAAAGGACTGGGGAGCAGCTAGTAGAAGGTGAGGGATCAGCCAGCACTGTGCTGCAGGTGGCTTCAGCTGGTCCCACAGGGAGTGTGAGTTACTACTTAGAGTCGTTCCGACCGGCAGGAAGGGACACAGACCCTCATGCTCCCACTCCTGTCAGTCATTCATCCAGGCCTGCCCTCGAGGGAAATAAATCTCAGCAATTCTGGCTCTCCACGCCCTGGGCAAAGTGAATTCTAAGAACCCAAGGGAAGTTTGCCAAAAAAGAGCCACAGGCGCTGGTTGTTGGACACGGAAGCTCAGCAAGCCAGGAGGGCATCTGGGCAGACAACGAGTTGCCACAATCACCTTCTGCTTACTACTGAATGGGAAACTTCCGATGGGGTGTGATCTGCCAGCTGCCCTGACCCACGAGAGGATCAGAGCAGGACAGAATGAATTCATAGGAAGGAACTGAGACATCAGCGACTCATTAAAAAAAGTTAAAGTCTAGGTTGCTATAGAGAAGGGGGAAGAGAGGAGGCAGAATCCATCAAAGCGGTGGAAATTTGAAGCAGAAAACACAGTATTTGCCTCTTTCTTTCTTTCTTTCTTTCTTTCTTTCTTTCTTTCTTTCTTTCTTTCTTTCTTTCTTTTTAATGTTTATATACTTTGAGAGAGAGCATGTAGGTGTGCGTAAGCAGGGGAAAAGCAGAGAGAGAGGAGAGAGAATCCCAAGCAGGCTCCACACTGTCAGCACAGAGCACAAAGTGGGGCTTGATCTCATGAACCCGTAAGATCATGACCTCAACACAAGTCAACAGTCAGATGCTTAAAGACGCTTAACTGACAGAGCCACCCAGGCGTCCCTTGGTATTTGTTTTCCAAGGAAAGAATCTATTTGGTTCTAAGCCAGCTTGCCTTTTCCTCCCCTAAACTTTCAGCCTCTGAAGTGATTTTTGAAATGATCCATTACTGAAACTCATAGGGAGAAGGTGATTAAACACACACACACATACACACACACACACGCACACACACACACACACACAAAGATGTAAAAAATCCTGGTATCTTTATAGTTGTTTAGGAACTAAAATTTTATCATCAGGGTCTACCATTTCACGTTACCTTTTGGAGTCAATCTTTTTGTTTCTAAAACAATTTGATTTCAGAAGAATATTTGATATAGCATCTTCTGGCTATCAAGCCAATTTATAGAATAACTAAGATACACAACTACAAATCACTTGGAAACATTTCACTCCCCATACTTACCAAAAAAACAAAAAGCAAGCAAACAAAATCCTCTAAGATGAGATTAGTGCTGGCTATAATGGGAGGGTCAGGAAGAGACCTTAGAAATCAACTAGTATTCTTTACCTGTCGATAGTTAGATGTAAAGGCGCCAAGGTAAGCGACAACTCCTGAGGAAATGAGGATATCACCTGTCAGGTTGATGTACAACTGGCCCAGCTCCAGAGCTGTAAGGCTCCATCGCGTTTTCTCACCCCCAAGGCCTCCAATCAACTGCTCGGCTCGGTCTAGCTTTTTGCTGCACAAGTCAACCTTAAAAGAAAAAAAAAAGTCAGCTTTTCTCAACATCCACAAGTAAAATAAATTGAAAATTCTGCAAGATTTTGCCCTCGGAGGCAAATTATTTTTTTATTTACAAACTTTCATCTGGAATTTTTTTAACTCTTTAAAAAAATGTGAGCTATGTCACTTTCCAGCTACATCAAGACTGAAAACTCCATGACATGTTTTAAAATTTTCATAATAAAGTATGTACAATAAGCATGTATAATAAAGTGTATACAGTTTATGAAATTCATAATGGATATTCATCATGTAGTGCAAGAATATCTCTATTTTCTCATTTTTAAAATGTTTATTCATTTTTTGAGAGAGAGAGAGAGAGCGTGAGCGGGGGAGGGCAGAGAGAGAAAGAGAGAGAGAGAGGGAGACATAGATTCTGAAGCAGGCTCCAGGCTCTGAGCGGTCAGCACAGAGCCTCATGCAGATCTCAAACTCACAGACCATGAGATCATGACCTGAGCCGAAGTCGGACGCTTAACCTACTGAGCCACCCAGGCACCCCAAGAATAGCTCCATTTAAGGAAATGATCTATAGCAGGAGATACTGCAATTTAGTTAAGTAATAAAGAACTTTCTCGCGAGTATGTTCTTCCTCAATTTTAAATACTCTAAATGTATTTTGTTTCAAATATCCCATCAAAATCTTCTCCTCATCTAACTTATGGCTGACTTAATGATAATTTTGTTTAATTTTTTTAAGTTTATTCATTTTGAGAGAGAGTGAGCACGCACGTGCCTGCACAAGTGGGGGAGGGGCAGAGAAAAGGAGAGACAATCCTGAGCAGGCTCTGCTCCATCACTGCAGAACCCTAAGCGGGGCTCAAACTCACAATCTGTGAAATCATGACCTGAGCCGAGATGGAGAGTTCAATGTTCAACCAACTGCACCACTCAGGCACACCAACTTAATCATGATTTTAAAGGTTAAATGTTTAAAAGTAGTAATAATTTATGCTTACTTGCAAAGCATGATTTTCAAGTTGTTAAATTGTGTCAACCTTGTCACACACTTGCAATTAACCTTCAATTAGGACATCAATCAATAGCTGAGAGCCTACTTTGTGCAGAAGACTGTCAACCAAATTTGATTATATGTAATTGAGCAATGTGATTAAAAAAGAAAAAGGATAATTATGATGGTGGAAAACTTGGAGAAAAGCCATTTCAACCCATGCAATGGCAATATTCCAGTAGAATGCCTGAATTATTTTAGTTTAATTTTAAATGACTTAGCATCATTATTCTTGGATAAAAACAAAACTAAGTAAAAATTAGCTTAAGGTTCAAAATAAAATGAATGACATGAAGAGAAGTAGTAAACAGCTGATGAAAGCAGAGGCTTGTAGATTATTGTGGAGTAAGAATTTCGCTTATACTTTTTCCTAATGCATTAAAAAATTTTGTTTTAAATATTTATTTGACAGAGAGATAGAGAGAGAGGGAGGGAGGGGGAAGGGACAGAGAAAGAGGGGGACAGTGGATCTGAAGTGGGCTCTGTGCTGACATCAGTGAGTCTGATGTGGGGTTCGAACTCTTGAACCATGAGATCATGACCTGAGCTGAAGTGGGACACTGAGCCACCCAGACATCCCTCCTAATGCTATTAATATTGATATTAAAGGGGCACCTGGGTGGCTCAGTCAGTTGGGCATCCGACTTTGGCTCAGGTCATGATTTCGCGGTTTGTGGGTTCGAGCCCCGCATCTGGCTCTGTGCTGACAGCTCGGAGCCTGGAGCCTGCTTCAGATTCTGGGTCTCCCTCTCTATCTGCCCCTCCCCCGCTTGTGCTCTGTCTCTCTGTCTCTCGAAAATGAATAAATGTAAAAAAGAAAAAAGTTAGGGGCACCTGGGTGGCTCAGTCGGTTAAGCGTCCGACTTCAGCTCAGGTCACGATCTTGCGGTCCCTGAGTTCGAGCCCCGCGTCGGGCTCTGGGCTGATGGCTCAGAGCCTGGAGCCTGCTTCTGATTCTGTGTCTCCCTCTCTCTCTGCCCCTCCCCCGTTCATGCTCTGTCTCTCTCTGTCTCAAAAATAAATAAATAAACGTTAAAAAAATTAAAAAAATTAAAAAAATTAAAATAAATAAAAAGTTTAAAAAATATTGATATTAAATAAATGCTTTTAGACCAAAAGATATAAACTACTAAATTAGTTTATCTAAAGATAAGTTTAAAAAAGCAAATGGTATGTAATTGGTAAAAATTTTGGTACTTCCTAAATTTAAATCCTTTCTCTTTTAATTTTTCTTCTTTTAATATCTTCTGTCTTCCTAGTTTCCTTCTTCATTCTTTTTCCAATAATGTTTATAATCAACTGAATCATGTCTCACTTTACATGACCATGATTTCTAACATTTTATCATGAAAGATAAAAGTTTCAAACATATAGCAGAATTGACAATGTTTATAGTAAACTATATACCCACGTATTTTATTATTTAAACTAAATCTGACCACTTGGAAATCATGCCCTCTCATAAGTAATATTTCTAAAGATTAGCACAATGTCATGTATTTGTACAAATATGGAATTTGTGGTTATATCCTATAGGAAGAAACAGTCTGCTACTGTGGTAAAGACCAGAGCTATTAGAGTCAGACTGTCTTCGTTCAGATTTTAGCCTTAATGCCTGGAAGCTGGGTTGACCACAGGCAAATTGTTTAACTTTCTGTGCTTTAGTTTCTTCAAAATGATACAAAAAGACTACCTCCTTCAGAAGGCTGTTTTGAGAATAAATGAGATAGTACATACTGCTCCCAAAACAGTAGTGACTTGCACTTAGTAAGCACTCAATAAACATTGACTGTTATAAAATACCTTGACTTCTTTTTCCTGGAACGTAATCAGATTTGAGCAGTTGTTTGTTACAAACATTATCACCAAGGCAGAGCAATCTTTTTAGTCTTAGAATCATTTTCAGTGAACATAGTATGGTTCTTGGTATTGAGTTCTAATCTCAGCTGTGCCATTAACTCTTACACAGCCTAAGTCACTTAATTTTTTGGTTCTCCGTTTCCTGATCTATAACATGGAGAATTATTTTAAAATTTCAAAACCGTTATTAGCTTACGGGTCATGCAGAAACAGGTAATGGTGGATTTGGCCTGTGGGCCATAATTTGCCAATGGCAACTTCCCCAACCCGGAAGAAAACAGGATTGTTGCTGTTATTTGCTACAAGAAACATCACGCTTATTAAAGTAATGAAGATTTTCCCATATTTGTCTATATTATCACATACCTGGTTTTCCAAATCTGCCTTCTTTTGTTTGTTTAGTTCCAGTGTATCCTGAAGCTTGGCCAGCTTGTCCTGAACTTCCTGTAGGGCTGCCTGCTTCTTTCTAAGACCATCCATCGCAATTTTAAGCTCCCCTTCAGCTGCAGCCAGTTTTATCTTTTTGGGAGCTACTATTTTTGCCACTCTGCAAAAAGGAAAATTAGAAAATCAGATATACATTTTATACTGTAGTGCACTTCCTATCACTGAATTTGCTTTTCTATCCTTACCAAACCTCAGAACATATCTTTAGGCAAAACTGACACTGATTCCTACAGTCTAGATTTCATCTAAGAATCAAACCTGACCCCAGCACTTAAGAAAATGATGATTAAAACGGATACCAAATATGCATAACATTTTCAAATAAGTAATTTTTTTACTCACGGTAAAATATTAGATTATTGACAGTATGAATATTGGTGATTTTACAAAAGGAGAACCGTGTATTCGTGCAAAATATGACAGTGCTTGCAGAAAACATTCTGATTCGTTAGGGCTTAATTTGTAGGAGAGGGTGAGGTGTTTTATCTATGTCATTTTGCTTTTTAAACATTTTCAGAATACACCTTTAACTAAAACCAGCCGTCTTATAAATATGTAGGTTGTAACAGCAGGGAAAATATAAGAAAAAGAATGGATCTAAATTATCGTCTATTGGGAAAAGGGAGTCAGTGGTGGTAGCTTTCTAAATAAATGTCAAAATATTAAATTAAACTTCATCATTAACATATCATGATCCAAAATATACGCAGTGTGTAATATATATGCACAATTATTCAAACAGTGTAGGAGTTTGAAAGACTTCCTGTAACTGTTGCTCTTTGAAGAATAAACCAGTAATTTCTGTTTTGTAAAAGATATATATATATATATATTCTCACACAATCATCAAAAAAAGGCTCCTTGTCTCACAAAGAATATATATTATGCTAGTGGTTTCCAAAATGTGGTCCAAGGCATGCTTCATCCCCTTCAGGGAGTCCATGAGATCCTCTAGTGTCCAACTAAAACATCTGTGTTTAGGCTGTATTTTCTTCATATACTTCAATTGAAACAATATATTGCAACAGATTGAAGAAACAGATTGGCGTGTCCAGCTGTCTTCTATTGGACACATATCAAAGAGATTTACAAAACTATAAAACACCACTACTGTTTTCATAATTTTTTGTGTGAAAAATGTGGATTAAAAAAATAAGTTACTTACGTAACATGTAATGTTTTTATGAATTAATAGTTGTTCAAATTTCTCCATTTCAACTTCTAATATGGTAGATAAGCAAAAGGGTTTGGTGTCTTCAAGAATTTTTAAGAGTATAAAGGGTTCCTGAGTCCAAAAAAGTTTCAGCACACTCTATTATACCATATAATTGGTACAGTCTCGCCTCCAGTAGATATGTACACATACAGCAGGTATTAGATGTGATTTTCCAAGGAGCCTCTCACCTATATAGCTTTTAAGTTTTATATTCTCTAAATGACCAAATGGGAAAATAAAACATAGCAGGGTTTTGTGGGGGTTTTTTTAATGTTTTTTTCTTAATGTTTTTACTTAATTTTGAGACAGAGAGAGACAGAGCATGAGCAGGGAAGGGGCAGAGAGAGAGGGAGACACAGAATCGGAAGCAGGCTCCAGGCTCTGAGCCATCAGCACAGAGCCCGATGCGGGGTTCGAACTCACAGACTGTGAGATCATGACCTGAGCTGAAGTCGGACGCTCAACCGACTGAGCCACCCAGGAGCCCCTGTGGGTTTTTTTTCAGTCAGTACTTACTTATCATATGAATCCATTGCTATGACCCATTTGCACAGACCTTCAGCTGCCGTGGAAGCATTTCTAATCTTTTCTGGAACAAAATCTGGGTTTGGAATATAATGTTTTCTTATGATATTCATATAAGCTGCTGGAATGTTGTCCTTGTCATATTCATGAAGTGACTGTAGAAATCGGATGTCACCAAGAAGTCTCTTAGCTGGACCCCAGAAATCCTCTATTTTTTTTCCTGAACCTGTTGGGTCAGGGATTTTGTCAGCTTTGATGCCTTTCAAGATGCATATAGCTTCCATAACAAGCTTGACACCAGCAGGAGGACTCTTCATGGATTTTACCACTGTAATGTCCTTGAAATAACAACATGCTAAGTATGAGGAAAGAATTGTTTGTTTATGCATGACTTATAATCGGCTCCTATTTTCAAACTAAACCATAAGATACAGAAACTCATTCTGTTCATTGTGTAGAAATGGTGGCAGTGATAGAATTGTGCCAAAAAGCATTGAGAAGTTTGTCCCAAAGTTAAAAATGAAAAAGAAAAGTGGAAAGATACCTTAATGTGAGATTACTTATGACATAAAGTCTACTTCAAAAATGCTTAAGAGAGATCTGACCGTTGCAAAAGAAGAGTTTTATAGCTTCTTAAAAACTATAAAAGCAATAGACATAAACATTAGAAAATACAGAGAAAATATACAAACAAAAGTCTCCTATAATCCCATAATAGCTAGTTAACTACTGGAAATATTTTTATTTACATTTCTTCCATATGTTCTTATGTGTATATATAGGCTACAAATTAGTGTATATGCTACATTTTGACCAATGGAATTATAGTATACATAATGCTGTTTTAAAACTTTTTATATTTCAATAACAATATATAGCAGATATCCTTTCACGCTATGAAACACTTCATTTTAATGGCTGCATGACCTCCTGATGTATAGATATGAACCATAAGTCTCATGCCCTATGTTTCTTCCTCTATTTTTTACTATTATAATTTCCATGCTGAATTAAGAACTTTATGTCTTTTATTTTTAAAGCTTTGGACACATATTGACAAACTACTCTCCATAAAGTATATAAGGATGCCTGTTTTACTACATATACCCTTAGCAACAATGCCAGGCATTCCGACAGGCAAAAGAAATATTTTAATCTGTATTTCTCAAAATATAAATGAAGTAGGATAGATCTTCATATGTTTATTGACTATTTGCATTTCCTCTTTTGTGAATTACTTCTTTATATCGTTTACTATCTTATCTTACGGCTATTTTTTTCTTATTGTTTTTTTTTTTTTTTTTTTAATTTTTTAATTTATTTTTGGGACAGAGAGAGACAGAGCATGAACGGGGGAGGGACAGAGAAAGAGGGAGACACAGAATCGGAAACAGGCTCCAGGCTCTGAGCCATCAGCCCAGAGCCCGACGCGGGGCTCGAACTCACGGACCGTGAGATCGTGACCTGGCTGAAGTCGGACGCTCAACCGACTGCGCCACCCAGGCGCCCCTTTTCTTATTGATTTTTAAGAGCTTTTCACATAGAGGCATATTAATCTTTTGTTTGCCATGTAGTTTAAATATTTTCCCCCCGTGTTTCTACACTTCTGTGATGTTTATAACAACAAAAAAAATGTGTTGTTTTTAGGGACTAAAATTTATAACTTAAAGAATTTTATTAGTTATGAAAAAACAGAAAAGTATCCAGAGCATATATATTACAAATAATTTTGCTTAGTTTTTTTTTTCTGATTTCTCTCATATCAAAGAAATCCAAGGACCTAATCCACTCCAAGATATAAACATGACCTGCATTTTCTACTATTTTATAGTAATATAGCTATTTATATTTACATTTCAATCATTCTGAAATCTATTTTGAAGTGCGGTGTGAAGAAAGGATCTAATGGTCTCTCCTACCTCCACCCAAAAGTTTCGTCATGATTCTCAACACTATTTTTAAAAATCACCTTCATCTTTCTTAACTGAAACCCTTTCACATCTAAATTTTTAATACATTTCATCAAGTTTAAGACATGCTATTATAAAGTATAACATTGTAAGGCATATTATTAAGTATCACAAAAATAAAAAACCCAAAACACTAACAAACATTAACACATTATGTTATCACATCTATTGTAAGGCAGATATCAATTACAAAAGCGTCTAACTATGAAAAAGGTGCACCTCAGAATCAAAATACATAAAGTCTTGTGCTTCTGTCCACTATTGTGCTGCGAAGTTATTGTGCAAAGTTCTTAAAAGAACAGAGCTTTCAAGGTAGGTTATAAAACTTGGCAGCTTTCTTCTCTTCCAAAATTCTTTTTAATTAAAAGTTTTTTTAATGTTTATATTAGAGAGAGAGAGGGAGAGACAGAGAGAGAGGAAGAGAGAGACAACATGAGTGGGGGAAGGGCACAGAGAGAGGGAGACACAGAATCCAAAGCAGGCTCAGGCTCTGAGCTGTCAGCACAGTGCCCCACGCAGGGCTCCAACCCACGAACTGCAAGATCGTGATCTGAGCTGAAGTCGGAGGCTTAACCGACTAAGCGACCCGGGAGCCCCTACTTTTCCCAAATTCATGGGCGCACGCGTTGCTTTTTTGCCAGGTCAATTAGGGAATTCTTTCACCAATCTGAAAATGATTTCGATTGCATTAAATGTGGAGACTAATTGGGACAGACAGACCAGATGGTAGGCCACAACGGTAAACACTCTCAGGCTGTGATGATGCGTGTCTTCAAGAGTGTCACCGTGTTCTCACCTGTGCCGTGAGAGTATCAAGGGCAGACAGCGCCGACTCTAATATCGGCAAGGCCCCCGCCAGGTCCGCATCACACTCGTCTTTGATGGCTTTGGCGGCCATAGCTTGTTCGTTTGCTATGGTCTCATCAGCTTTCACTATTTTTTCAGTTTTGGCGACTTCCGCCGACTCCCTCTCGATGACTGCCATCATTTCATCCACCTCTTTGCTGGCAACTTTTAATTGTGGATGTAGAGCTTCTAACTCAGATTGCATGGTGGCTACTTGGGATGCAGCGGAATCCAGTTTGTCCAAACCCACTTCATACCTCTTCTTCATTGTCATTACTTCACTGGGAGCAAACAGATAAAACAAGGTTAGGCATCAAGTTCTGTATCCTTTAAGGAAGAAAAAAAAATTCTTGAGCTTTGCAGAATTTTTCCAGACATAACTAAGGAAGCGGTATGAAAGATTTTCACATCACCATTTGTCAAAAAATATGAACTTTAGAACACTGCATTGTGCACGATTAAGAGCCAAAAATAAGCCATGCTTGTTTTTCTATTTCCACTACCTAGCCCAATATCCAGGCATGTAACAGAAATTCAAAAGTTATTCTGTGATTTATTAGATACTAGGCATAAGGCAAGGAGTGCTCTTTATCAAAATGAATGGCATGCCCTCTAAGTTTAGTCACTTTGGGAAGTTTATTACTACAACACTAATGTTCCTTAAAACCTTTTTACAATCATATCTTTCAAACAGACTTCAGGGACCGAAATATATGACTTTGAATGCTTGCAAAGGTGGCCAATGATTTTAAGAAGTGTTCAATATCTTGAAATAATTTTTTATTAAGACAAAAGTGACAAATAGGATAGATAATACAACTCAACACTTTTTTGGTACAAAATGACTACAAGGTAATAATAATTGATTAGGAATATAGTAGTATTTTAATGTGCTTTAAATTTTTTATCTGCATTCATATATGTCTCTGGATAATTATCCATTAAATGTAGAGAAACTCTTCTTTATAATTTGTTTCTTTATATCTATCTATCTATCATCTATCTATTTAGAGAAAGCATGAGTGTGCACAAGTAGGGGAGGGGCAGAGAGAAAGGGAGGGAGAGAGAGAGACAGACAGACAGACAGAGGATTCCAAGCAGGCACTGCACTGTCAGCACGGAGCCCAGTGCAGGGCTCGAACTCGCCAACTGTGAGATCAGGACCTGAGCCAAAATCCATAGTCAAATGCTTAACCAACTGAGCCAATCAGGTGCTCCTAATTTGTTTCATTTTAAGTATTTGATATACCACAATGTTTCAAAGTAAAAGGCGACACATTTTTTAAATCATCTTCAAAAAGGAGGTTGGAGTAGATAACAAACCGACCTAATAACTGTCTAAAGGCAGAAGCACGCCCTTCAGCTGAGGGCTTATCTGATCCAAGCTGGAATAGGTTAACCAGGGGAACATTAAAAAGACAGCCACAGAGGGGTTAAAAAAAAAATTTAGAAGTGAGGGTATGTCAAATGGCTAATAGACACATGAAACAATGCTGAACATCACTCACTATCAGGGAAACACAAATTAAAACCACAATGAGATACTAGCTCACACCTATCAGAATGGCTAAATTTAACAACTCAAGAAACAACAGATGTTGGCGAGGATACAGAGAAAGGCGAACCCTCTTGCACTGTTGCTGGGAATGCAATCTGGTGCAGCCACTCTGGAAAACAGTATGGAGGTTACTCAAAAAGTTAAAAATACAACTACCCTACCACCCAGCAATTACACTCCTGAATATTTACCCAAAGGATACAAAAATATGGGGCACATGCACCCAAATGTTTACAGCAACATTATCAACAATGGCCAAATTATGGAAAGATCCCAAACGTCCGTCAACTGATGAATGGATAAAGAAGATATGGTATGCATCTACAATGGAATATTACACAGCCATAAAAAGAATGAAATCTTGCCATTTGCAATGATATGAATGGAACTAGAGTGTATTATGCTAAATTAAATATGTCAGTCAGAGAAAAACAAATGCCATATGATTTCACTCATATGTGGAATTTAAGAAACAAAACAGAGGAGCATGGCGGAAGGGAAGGAAAAATAAAATAACATAAAAACAGAGAGGGAGGCAAATCATAAGACACTCTTAACTATAGAACTGAGCGTTGCTGCAGGAGAGGTGGGCAGAGAATAGGCTAAATGGGTGATGGGCATTAAGGAGGACACTTGTTGGGATAAGCACTGGGTGTTATATGAATCACTAAATCCTACTCCTGAAACCAATACTACACCACATGTTAACTAACCTGAATTTAAATAAAAGCTTGGAAGAAAAAAAAAGAAATGGTGAGGGTATACCATGTTTTGTCATACGTTGTTGATTCCCTCTGAATCAGCAAAATACTTGACATAATGGGAACTGAGGGGAGTGGATACATGATACCGTATTATCTGTGAGTCTGGTTTTAGTTGAACAAAACAGGAAAGGTCTCACTCCTGCCAGCATGAAGAGTTTTCACATTGTGGCTCATCCCATGTGATGATTTGCTAGCTAAACTCTTGGTATCCTGGCAGTTGACCTGCTTGCTTCTAGGTTACCATAGTGCCTGGCTCTAAAGACATCTGAAGGCATTAGCCATTAAGGGAAGAGTAACCACAGGATGGGGATACTGGTTGAGGTAAAGGAGAATTTTTTTTTATAAGAGAGGAAGATTTGAAATGCAAAGAAGAATATTGAAAAAATTCCTAGAAAATTATTGCTTTCAATCCTCCTATAACTTTCTATCTCATTTTCATAATATTTCTTTCAGTTAGGATGGCCTTAAAACTTGTGAGTGTACAATCAAATAGAGATATAAGTGACCAAAATTTATTTTTTAATTTTTTTTTTACATTTATTTATTTTTGAGAAACAGAGTGAGACAAAGTGTGAGTGGGGGAGGGGCAGAGAGAGAGGGAGACACATAACTGAAGCAAGCTCCAGGCTCTGAGCCGTCAGCACAGAGCCTGATGCGGGGCTCGAACCCACGAACTGTGAGATCATGACCTGAGCCGAAGTTGGACACTCAACCGACTGAGCCACCCAGGCGCCCCTAAGTGACCAAAATTTAATCAGACTCTCTAAAAGGTGTCAATCCTCCTGGATGGGAAAATATGGAAGAAAAAAAAAAAAAAGGCAAGATTCCTTTAAGTTAAAGATCATAAGATCTACATGAAAAGATAATTATTTTGACAGCCAAAGCAATTATAAAATTCAGCCAATTCATGTAGCAGCCCTGGGTAGGGGTTGCAGATTTCACTAGGTAGATACAGAAAGTACTAATAGTAGGATTCAAACACAGGGGTATGGATCATGGTGCACAGGAAAGCCCGGACACCCCAGCTGGAGAAGGTATTACAATAGTCACTGTCAATATGGATGAGGAGGGTCCTACCAGGATCTAGGTAGCATCCTGGACAGTACGAGAAAAGGTGCTTCAAATGCTTCACATAGTCGGTTAGCACAGGAAGATTTAAAATTAACAGTTAATATGCAAACATTAATCTTTGTGTTAATATTTTTGTGGCATGAAATCTGTGCACATTGGTGTTTTAAGTATATATTTTTAATATTTAGAAGAATTTGGTCTGTTAGACTAACAGATTAACCTTATAGTCCAGTATAAATTGTGCAATTGAGCAAGAAATAGACTCTGTTTTTTTTTTGTTGTTGTTGTTTTTTTAATTTACATCCAAGTTAGCATATAGTACAACAATGATTTTGGGAGTAAGGGTACCCCTTACCCATTTAGCCCATTCCCCTTCCACAATCCCTCCAGTAACCCTCTGTTTGTTCTCTATATTTAAGATAGACTTCTGTTTTAAGATAAAAATATCTCAAAGTTTATAGATAATATTCAAACAATTAAAAGAACGTAAGGCTCACCCTATGTATTAGTTTAACTGACTAGATTTTATAAGTTATTTAAGGACCTAGGAAAGTTTGATTGGTTAAATCAGACCTCAAAGGGAAATAAAAATATTAAAGATTATAAATGCAATGTAAAAAAATTTATTTAAATAACTTTTTGAATATGACCAAACATTAGCTAAAAGCTCCCTTAGAGGGCAGATCACTAAAACTTCTAAACTTCTAGCTTTCTAGCTTAAAATAATGTTTTTACATTTTATAATATATTTAGTGTTTTATGGAACCAAAGAAGCTTCTGAATAATACTTTTGCACTATAAGTCACCCCCAACGACATTAAGAACTCACACTGATACATTCTGTAGTATGTTAAGCTGATTGATATTTCTATCAATGTTTTCAAACGAAAGTTTAAAGAAGGAAAGTTGGCTAGGTAGACAGAGTAGCTGTCTCTGGGTTTCAGCTACTCTGCAGTTTTATCTAATTACTTATCAAAAAAAAAATTCTCTCTATTGGTGTTTACTCAATATCATTGTCAAAGGATCCTGGAGTCCTAGCCCAGCTCTGAGAGGCCCACCTTTATTCTTTCAACAACTATGATTATGCACTTAGGATGTTCAAGACAATGCATCAGACCTTCTCCCAATCCTACAAATGTTTGTGGAATACATCATTTAAAGATTTAACAAAACTCAGTTCATATATATGTATATGCATATGCAAAACAAATCTCTTTAACATCATAACCATGTCATTTTTGTACAAATATTTTTAAATCACCATTGCTTACTTAGATATATGAAATTTCATTTTTACCTTCTTTTCTTTTCCAACAACAGTTTGAAAGTGGAGATTAGTTCAAGATAAGAAGTAGGAGTCACATAATTGTATCTTTGAAGTTCAACAAAGAAGGATGTTGATAAATCTATAGTAGAAGTGTGGAAGCTTTTACACATGTTGATACAGCCTTCTCGTATTTCTTCTGACATTTCAATTTCTTCCAAGAAGCGTGAGGCAACTGCCTGGAGAGCATCTTCAGGCCATGACTAAATATAAGATAAATGCTTTAGCACTTGATCAAAATGACTAGTGGAAGTCTGTTACTACTGCAGTCCTTAGTAATTTATGGGTTTTTGAAATGGAAGGGGACACATGAAGAATGGGGCAGGAGGGACACTTCCATGAGGAACTTCTTCTTCCCCCCACACAAGGACTTCAATGCTTAGGACAGGGAGCCAGTAGCTAGTGCAAGTAATATTAACTCTTCATGGCTTGCTCAAAGGTTAAAAAAATTGTTCATGAGTATTGTAGGAGCAAGGAAGAGGAAAGAACTAAACTTATGGAATGTCCATTTCTGTGTGCATCCTACTGGTATTATCTCGTTTAATTCTCCCAATTAATTCTCCCTAGTAAATGTTATTATCCTTTCCCCTAAACTCCAGAATCATATGAACAACTATCTCCTTGATTCCTCCTGTATCTCCAAGTCCAAAACATGTCCCAAACTATCTACCCCAAAATGGTTGCTGTCTTCCCCAACTTAGTGAACATCACCACCATCCACCCCATGCTCCACCCAAAATGCAGGAATCATCCTTGGTAACTCTCCTGTTCCTCAACCTTCCATCCATCCCATAAACAAGTTCTCTGGGCACTGACCCTACAGTAGCTTCCAAATCCTTTCTCTTCTTCCTACGTGTACAACAACCACCCCAATTCAACTCTGCTTTCATCTGCTTGAAATATTCCAACAGTGTTCTAACTGGTCTCCCTGCTTGTGTGCTCTCTACACCTGGCAAGGTGATTTTTTCAAAATGTAAATCATCTCATCTCTCCAATTTATAATCCTTCAAAGACTTCCCAGCATATTTCAAATCCAAAACCAACTTACAAATCTCTGCCTGTCACACGGTTCTTCCCACCTTTCTGACCTCACTTCTGCTGCTTTTCCCTCAGTTCTTCTGCACCTGCTACCCCATGTTCCCTCACACACTCATTCCTTCCACAGCCCCTTGCCTTCACTAGATGCCGAGGTCCTCTCAGTACTGACACTTTTTGTCTGCCTTGTTTCCTTGTAAAGATCACCTACTCAGAAAGCCTTTTAATCCCCATATGCTAGCCTGAGAACAGAATGATTTTTTGTTAATTTGTCTGTCTCTAGAAAGTAAGCTCGAGGAGTGCAGAAGCCCCATCTATTTCATTTTTTTTTTTTTTTTTGCTTCCAGCATTTAGGATCGTACCTGCTATTGAGGAAGAGTTCCATAAATATGTTTTTCATGAAACGATCGTAGCAGGAAATGGAAGAGCAGAGGGGTTATGTCAATTCCCCAAGGTCAAAAATGCTTAGAGGTTGGCTCTCCCTCATGGGACCTCTGCCACAGCCCACAAACTTCCCACCACACACTCTGGTCTCATCTGCTCTGTGCTTCCTCATTCTGAAGTTTACTACCAAAAGTATCACTCTGGATTTCTTCCTTTTGACTTCCTGCTGGATTTGACTAACAGAAAAAGATTGGAGGGTGAAGGCAGGCACATTTATGTCCTCCCTTCCTTTCCAGCAGAAGCTTAGGTAGGTTTTGGGTTCCTGCTCCTGTCAGGTAGTCCTACTTCCACAGCTCCAAGCTCCAGCGACACGTTCTCCTCCCAATGCCCCTTTATACCCAAATTATAATAACAACTCCCTACTATGTTCCACCCCTTCCTCACTGTTCCACCATCTCCTCTCAGTTCATTTACACCCACTTACACCTCTGTGAGTGGTGCCTTCATTCATCTTTCCTCAGTGGAGCCTTCCAGTGTGCTGATCCCTGTCAGGACCCTGACTGACACCCAAATTTATCATAAAACCTTCTATAGTATATTGAGGTTAATGATGGTATTTATTAAGAATAAAATGTTTTTTTTTTCTATCATGAAGATTTTTTGAACTAGAAAATTCTTGTAGTTTAGATGATTCTGCTAAACTACATTTTTTTTTGGAGGGGGGAGTCTATAAAGTAAATCAAGATGATGATGACGACACATTTTTAGAAGTCTATCTAAAATTTACATGGCAATACCTGAAACCAGTCAATGGTACAGCAGTTAACAAGAGCAGGGAACTTCCTAAGGCGAATCCGAAATGCATCTCCAATGGGACTCATGGCGAGGACCACGTGCAGTTGGTTGCGGCAGCGATCAAGAAACATATTGAAAAGAGCTATGGGGCTTCCATCTGTTTGTTTGGTTTTATCCCGTTGGCGATCTAACTGACGCATCTTATCACAGATCTCCTGCTTCTCATCTAATGCAAAGAGATTTGGAACCTCCCCAGCATTCAGCAGATTGTTGACATCTTCTAGAAATGACTCCCTTTTAATCTGAGTGTCTGTAAACAGGAAGACACCATGCATCTCACCTTCGGCGCATTTCCTCAAGATCACCTTTAGATCTTCGTGCCACTCAGAAGTACCATAGCCCTTGGAGATTTCAACCTGAAAAACTGTATAATCAGCCATGTGGGCAGCTAATCTGGTGACAGATTGCCTTCCGCTCCCTCCAACACCAACCAGAAGAGCATGGCTGCGCGGCTGCTTCAGGATCCTGGAAATCCTGCTGATGTGTTCTATGGCAAATCGGAATAAGACGAGGTTCATGGTTTTTTTGCTCATATTGTTGTATTCTTCTAGGTGAACTTCTACTATCATCCGAAGATGGTCCACATCTGCAACTTCTCTATAGTTGGTGTCCTCCCTCCTAGGATCGTGGAAATCACAAAACACTAAGCTCCGCAAGTCGTCTTCTCCTACGACTCCATCATTATCAAAGTCTAAAGCTTGGAAAAGCTCATGAAAATCTTCATCCATGTATTTTACCAAAATTTCTTGAATGTAGTTGATAAGCCAACTTCTATCTGCATTATCCAGAAGGCGATCATAGTACACTCTAAGGACCTGTAATGATAATCAAGAAGCAGCATTAGGAATGGATTCTTCTATTTTTGTAGTTTTATTTACATATTAATCTCAAGTAGTATAAAAAGTACTCTCAGGAAATTTATTTTTTTTTAATCTAAATAGGCCCATATTTATTAAAAATTTGTATTTCTTATTACAAACTTTTTTTTTTTTTTTTTTTACAAACCAAAGGCCAGGTTCAGACGAACTGTGGTGTTCTGTTATGGTAGCCCTAGCAGACTGATATACGTATCATATAAGCAATGCATATATTTGTCAGCAAAACTTCTGGCATTTGGGGGCAATTACTAAACCTGTCTGCATCAGCTTCTTTATGTATAGAATGGAAATAGTAATACCTGCACTGCATTACATTACAACCATTAATCTACTTTCTGTCACTACAAATTTTCTTACTCTGCACATTTCATATAAATGGGATCATATAATATGTCACCTTTTTGTGTCTGGCTTCTTTCACTTAGCATGATGCTTTCTAGGTTCATTCATGTTGTAGCATGCATCAGTATTTCTTTTCAGGGCTGAATAAAATTCCACTATATATATATATATATATATATATATATATATATATATATATATATATATATATATGATCTATCTATCTATATGTCACATTTTGTTTATTCATCATCTGATGTATATCTGAGTTGTTTCCAGTTTGGGGCTATTATGAATAATTCTAATAATATTTGGGTATAGGTTTTTGTGTGGACACGTGTTTTCTATTCTCTTGGGTACATGGCTAGGAGCAGAATTGCTGGTATCTCTATGTTTAACATTTTAAGGAACTACCAAGCTGTTTTTCAAAGTAGGTGTACCATTTTTCATTTCCATAAGCAGTACATGAGGGCTATGATTCCACCACTATCCTTGCCTGTTTTTTTTTATTGCAGCCATCTTAGTGGGTGTGAGGTAAACTTCACTGGGGTGGTGATTTGCATTTCGCTGATGACTAAAGATGTTGAACATCTTTAGTTGAACAAATAACACTTTTCACGTGCTTATTGGCCATATCATCTTTGGAGACATGTCGATTCAAATGTTTTTCCCACTTTTAAATTGGGTTATTTGTCTTCTACTGTTGAGTTGTAATAATTCTTTATGTTTTTTGGATATTAGACACTGATCAGATCTATGACTTGCAGCTACTTTTCCCCATTCTACAGGCTATCTTTTCACTGAAAACATGAAACATGTTTAACTTTGATGACATCCAATTTATTTTTTCTTTGGATCCCTTGTGCAGACTATTTATATTTAACAAGCAAATCAGATGTTATGCATGCTAACATTTGAAAGCCATGGAGAAACCAAAGGGAATGTAAACTAGTAAGCCAGTTTCATACCTTGAAAACTATTTAGTAAAATTATATTAGGTCCTCTAGTTTGGTGAAAGGGTCTGGAAAGGAAAAGGACACTTAGCGTAGTATCTGACATATATTAGACCCTCAGGAAATCTTTTTTGAGTGAATAGAAACAAAGCCCAAATAGAGTGCTGAGTTCAATCACTTCATATTTTTTGAAGTGTGGAGAACAATGTGCCTAGCCCTGTTCTCAGCACTGGGGATAAATCAGTGACAAAAAATAAAAAAATAAAAAGCAACTCTGCCCTCATGGAGCTTGCCCACTATCTGAGAGAGATGGACAATAAACAAAACAAATAAATTATATGGCATATTAGATGCTGATAAATGCTATGAAAATAAGAAAAATAGAGCAAGTCAAGAAAGACTGGAACCGTTGATGGGGTATGAGCCTGTGATATTCACGAGGGTGGTCAATGTGGACCTCATCGAGAGGGAGACATTTGATCAAAGGCAGTATAAAGCTAACCCACAGGATCAATATCTGGGGTAAGAGCATTCCAGGAAGAGAGAATAGCCAGGAGGCCTGTGCTGATGGTGAAGGCTGAATGAATGTGAGAGAAGGAGGCAGCCTGAGGGGAGCCAGGAAAGAGGTACACATATAACATCTTATGGGCCACCAGACTTTTATTTTTAATCCCTCTTAATAAAGTACTATTATAAGGTTTTGAACTGAGGACTTAAACTCATTATGTTATATGAAGTAGCCATTAAAAATTGCAAGTTATTGGGGCACCTGGGTGGCTCAGTCAATTAAGCATCTGACTTCAGCTCAGGTCATGATCTCATGGTTCGTGGGTTCGAGCCCCACATCGGGCTCTGTGCTGAATGCTTGCTCAGAGCCTGGAGCCTGCTTCGGATTCTGTGTCTCCTCTCTCTGCCCCTTCCCCGTTAGCGCTCTGTCTCACTCTCTCAAAAATAAATAAAGGTAATAAAAAAACGTTTTTTAATAAAAAATTGCAAGTTATTATATTAAGGATCTCATTAAATGGCCTAAGAGCTCAACAGCCAGCGTCAAAACTCAATAATCTAACATCAAAGGCAGCATAAGATTTGGAAAAGTATAAAGAGTAATGGCACATACTATAAGTATATAAGAGCACATATGAACTGCTCCCACGAATCAAAGAAGGCAATGGTACGTATAATCCCAAGTGATGAAACATGTCATGTATAATAAGACTGCCTTTCTTCCTCCCCTTATGCACTCACACAATATTTGCTGTGTCCTTGCCATGTGTCAGGCACTGGGATAAGTACAGAGTAAGTAAAGACGCTGCTTTCAGCAAGCTTCTTTTCCAGTAGAGACATTAAATAAGCCAAAATACAGGCAATGTCAAGTGATGTTCAGTGTTATGAAGCAAAAGGTTAAAGGAAAAAGAGCTATGGCAGGTGGAGATGGCCTAAGGCAAGCCTCTATGGAAAGAGGATATTTGAGCAGAGACCTTAAGGAAGTAGGCAGGCTTTGTGGATAATGGGGGGAAGAGTGTTCTAGGCAGAAGGAATATCAAGGGCAAAGCTCCTCAAGTGGAGGATGCCAGATCTTCCTAGAGCAAGATTTGGCTGCTGACAAACTTAACTCTTTTTTTTTTAATTTTTTTTTTTTAATGTTTATTTATTTTTGAGACAGAGAGAGACAGAGCATGAACGGGGGAGGGTCAGAGAGAGAGAGACACAGAATCTGAAACAGGCTCCAGGCTCTGAGCTGTCAGCACAGAGCCTGACGTGGGGCTCGAACTCACGGACCGCGAGATCATGACCTGAGCCGAAGTCGGCCGCTTAACTGACTGAGCCACCCAGGCGCCCCCAAAATTAACTCTTTTGATGAAGTCAGTGACATCCTTCTCTCACATCTCTCTCCCTCTCCACCTTTCAGCTATTTCTATCACCCTGTGGCCTACTAGACTTAGAGCCTGCGTGTGTCTCCCCAAATACAGATCCCACTCAGGCAATTAAGGGACCTGCAGAAGAGTACAGTAAGAATCACAGACCATACTTTTCCAAAAAATTACTTTTAGGGACCTTGCTGTGGCCAAAATATTTGAGTAGAATGGACTTTTTTCCCCCTTTTAAATGTTCATTTATTTTTCAGAGAGAGAGATAGAGAGAGACAGCGCAAGTAGGGGAGGGGCAGAGAGAGAGGGAGACACAGAATCTGAAGCAGGGTCCAGGCTCTGAGCTGTCAGTACAGAGCCCGACGCGGGCCCTGATCTCAAACCGTGCCCGAACTCACAAACCATGGATCATGACCTGACCTGAAGTCAGATCCTTAACCTACTGAGCCACCCAGAATAGACTTTCATTTGGACATATATTTGAGTGTGTGAGGATTTTGGAATTCAGACTGTAGAATAAAAAGCCAACAGAAATGGAATTTGTAAACACCCTTTAGAAACTTATGTCTCCACAGCACATGGTTTTAACATACTAGCACATTCCATTTTCTAATTTCTTAACTACATTATTAAATTAAAATAGCTATATTATTTACATGTTAAAAATAAAACATTTTTCTTTAACTTTCCTATATTCTTTGTCTATTTTTAAAATATTTTTTTTTTTTAACAATTATTTATTTTTGAGAGACAGAGAGAAAGAGCATGAGTAGGGGAGGGGTAGAGAGAGAAGATACAGAATGCAAAGCAGGCTCCAGGCTCTAAGCTGTCAGCACAGAGCTTGACACGGGGCTCGAATCCATGAATCACGAGATCATGGCCTAAGCTGAAGTTGGACGCTTAACTGGCTGAGCCACCTAGCGCCCCTATTTTTAAAATATTGAATTATTATTTCTGCTGTCTTGTTTTTTGTATTCTCTCTCCCTCTTTCCACAAGTTTTTACAAGAAAATATTCACCCACATACCTCTTTTCCCAGAGATAACTTAAATATATTTTTACATAGTTTGTGTGCTCTCAAAACTAGTTTGCTCTGCAGTTTTTTGGCAAGGAAATATTGCAAGTAATGTAAATAAATGTGTTCACTTCTTATAAAATCAATTACTTAAAAAGTATTCCACCTCAAAAATTATTTAAAATAAAACTAACAAGGATTAAGTAACTTAAAAAAGATTGACGCAAAGTGATACCTACTTCAAAGTATCTTAAAAGTCAACAAAAATTTCTAAAACTGCGAGATAAAGCATCTTAAATATCATGAAATATATTAGTGTTAACTATTCTTTTAAATTACCTTGATCATTGATTGGCCTTCATAATACCACATAGCTGAATGCATTTCAACAATATAAATTGCTAAATGTTTCTTTTTAGCCAATTGTCAATAACATGAAAATTTACCTCATGAACCCAGAGACGCTTAATCACTTCTTTGGTTTCTGCGGTTTCTGGTCTTGATAAACAAACCCCCTGAATAACGCGAGAGAAATCACGGAGGTTGAACAAGTAGTGAGACTTAGCTGGTGTAGGCAACAGATTTTTCATGGCTTCTTTATACAGAGTCATGGTACCGTTTACAATTTGTGTGGTCAAATCTAGAAAATCATCTGGAAATTTATAACTTAAAAAAATTTGATAAAAAAGAAAGTGTTAGCAAATATGATACATACATACATACATAAATGATATTTAACATGTCTAGTGCAATATTTTTCTGATTGAACCAATTGATTTAATTTATAAGATTACCATTTCTTTTTCCAATAATAATAATGATGATAGTAGAATTTTAATTTCTTTTACAATAACTTTCCATTCATTATTTTATGTTCAAAGAGACTCCACAGGAAAGCAGGACCAGTGTAATAGACTTAAAATTACCTACATAAGTGAACAGAAGAGCCAGCCAAGGAACCCGGATTATGTAACTCAAATCCAGTATCCACTAGACAAATGTGTCCTAACTTCTTTCACGCCTCATCATTCTCAGTTGCATATAAATGGATCCCTTGGGGCACCTGGGTGTCTCAGTCGGTTGAGCATCTGACTTCAGCTCAGGTCATGATCTCACTGTTCGTGGGTTCGAGCCCCACATCAGGCTCTGTGCTGATAGCTCAGAACCTGGAGCCTGCTTCAGATTCTGTGTCTCCCTCTATCTGCCCCTTGCCTGCTTATGCTCTGTCTCTCTCTCTCTGTCTCTCAAAGATGAATAAATGTTAAAATAAATAAATAAATAAATAAATAAATAAAATCTCTGAAGAACACTGGTGAAATGACTATTTTCAGAGAAAATAAGGGAGGAAATAAAAATATGGGAAAAATAAGAAAAAGAGAAAAAGAAAAAGGAAAGTTAAAAAGAAAGTGAAAGAAATAGAGTGGCAGGATTAAAAAAAACAGGGGCAAAGGGCACAATTCGGGTAGAAAGAACATGGGAAATGAATACCCATTTAGAAAAATGGACTATCTTAACTTCTGGCTCGAGGAAGAGCCAGCTGTCCTCCTCCATCATCACAGGAGAGGGCAAGGAATGACAATTACCTGAGAATGGACAGCAGGGAACTGAGACTTGCACTGCCCAGGTCTACTTGGCTCCTGAACCTCCGTTCATCATGTTGAAAAGCACTGAATGGCCAGAGCTAGAGAACAACATTTCTCCAGGGTACAAGCTACACTCAAACTTGGACATGAACCTTCTGGGGGAATTCCCTACAGGGTATCAAAGTCACAGGACAAACCTGGCATAAATCTTTCCAGCATTAATTGTACTACACGGTGAAAATTCAAAATATTGACAATTCCAACATGGGCATATTAAACAGCAGAGTGCAAAATTTGTATGGATCTGGGGGCTAAAATCCAAGACTTCAGACAAAAAGAAAAATGTACTCTGTCCCCTTGTGTTATGCTCCCATACCTGGAGATGTGAGCAGCAGAGGAGAGCAGTGTTACCTGTTATCTTTATCTAGGGATGCTTTCATGGAAAAGTTGGAGAAGCACTACTTATATTGATACGTTTCCAAAAGACTTTATACCCCATAATGAAAAAAGAAACACACTTTAAATTACTTACCAGATCTTTAAATGCCAGGTTAAGATTCTAGAGAAGATCGCAAACATGGATTTATCACTAAACTCATTGATTGTTATAATATTAAAATGTCGCATGTATCGGGGAGTTATTGGATTTCGACCACCACCTAAATATTAAAAACAGTAACTCTTAACAACATTACTGCTACACACTAGAATTTTTTCTCCGATATTTTTTGGCATAAAATTACTTGAAAGAGGACAAATTCACAGCATACAGAGAAATGAAGAGCAATTATGTGGGTAACCATGACCTGAAAACAGTTTTCCCCTCAAATTCAGTAAGTCTTTTTTCTAGTTGAATTATCTTATTGAGTTCTTAGGTCAGGTCTATTTACCAAAAGAAATGAGACCAGACAGAAAGCTATCAGCCACCTTCTCTGTGACTCATAGAGCCCAAAGCAGTAAACTATAAACATTCTCATTACAATGTAATATTCAGATATAACATTATACAATAGTAATATTGTATACAATATTGGGGAACATGACTGATCAAACTTTAGCGTCATTCCCACATGGGTGAAATTCAGCACCATCTTGGCACATAGCCTAATTCTTCCCCCACATCCTAAAATGAATTTCCTGAGGACTAGTCTATGTGGCTCATGGGACCACTTCATTGACTTGCATTTTAAAAAACTGGGGGATTATCTCACTTTCATGAAATAATGACTACATTTTTAAATATTAAGCTTTAACAACAGACTTAGAATGTAACATCACCTGAAAAAATTCTTGATGTTATGTTTAAATACATAAGCAAATTACATTTGCTTTTTAAGGGCATTCTATCATGAAATCTTTAGTAACGAAGTAATTTTAGAAGTATGTGATATCTCTAACACATATTTTTGCATAAATATATGTAGGTTCATGTTTTATATTTGTTTAAAACCAGGTAAATCTGTATTTGCTTCTATCACTGAATTATCTGGTGCTCATTCTGAAAATATGAGAAATGTGTGAAAGTATGTAACTGGTAGTCTACACATCAAAACAACTGTTTGCCTATGGTATTTACAAACTTAATACAAAGAACGCTGATGCGCTGGGGCGAGCTTAAGGAGATGGTGAAACAGTCAATGAAGCAAAGGCCAGAGATCACATCCCCCAGCTCTGTCTTCAACTTTTCCTCCCAAAGATCATTCATAAATGGTGATGTGTTTAGAAAATGGGGTCCAAGAGGGAAAGATACCTCATGGCTTCAGACTACTCCTCTGTCCAGTCCCCGAAGGAACAGGGCAAAGTGGACATGTGATACAAATGACTGGCTTGGGTAGTAGGAGAGAGGCAAAGTAGAACCAAGTCTGAGACCCAGGAACAAAAGAATCTTGTTAAAAAACAAAGAAGGAAGGAAGGAAGGAAGGAAGGAAGGAAGGAAGGAAGGAAGGAAGGGAGGAAGAAAGAAAGAAAGAAAGAAAGAAAGAAAGAAAGAAAGAAAGAGAGAAAGAAAGAAAGAAAACAGAGGCAAACCATAAACCAGACTGTTAACTATAGAGAGCAGATTGAGAGTTGCTGGAGGGGAGGTACATGGGGGATGAGCTGAATGGGGGATGGGTATTATGGAGGGCATTTATGATGAACATTGGTTGTTAAATGTAAGCGATGGATCACTGAGTCCTACACTTGAAACTAACATTACACTGTATGTTAACTAACTGGAGTTTAAATAAAAACTTGGAAGAAAAAAAGAAAGGAAAAAAAGCATTTGAAGTGGCCCAGAAAGTGTGCTGAGAGCGATTACTGACTCAGAGCAAACTGACTGCATTATAGGGAAGATAAGTTCAGGGGTTAGGAGGCAAATACCAAAGGGATTCCTTGAAGAAATGGTATACAGAAAAAAGGAATTAAAAAAATTTTTTTAAAGGTTTATTTATTTTTGAGAGGGGGAGGAGGGGCAGAGAAAGAGGGAGACACAGAATCTGAAGCAGGCTCCAGGCTCCAAGCTGTCAGCACAGAGCCCAATGTGGTGCTTGAACTCATGAGCAGCGAGATCATGACCTGAGCAGAGATCTGATGCTCAATCGACTGAGCTACCCAGGTGCCTTTTTTTTTTTATTTTTAAAGAGAAAAGAAATTTTTAAAGACTAGAATAACAACTAGGTATTTATCCAAAGGATACAAAAATGCTGATTTCAAGGGGCAAATGCACCCCAATGTTTATAGCAGCACTATCAACAATAGCCAAAGTATGAAAAGAGCACAATGTCCACTGGCTGATGAATGGATAAAGAAGATGTGGCATATATACACAATGGACAATTACTTGGCAATCAAAAGAATGAAATCTTGCCATTTGCAACAATGTGGATAGAACTTGAGTGTATTATGCTAAGCAAAATTAGTCAGAGAAAGATAAAAATCATATGATTTCACACATATGTGGAATTTAAGAAACAAAACAGATGAACATAAGGGAAGGGAATGAAAAATAAGATAAAAAGAGAGAGGGAGGCAAACCATAAGAGATTCTCAAATACAGAGAAACTGAGAGTTGTTGGAGGGCTGGTGGGTGGGGGATGGGCTAAATGAGTGATGGGCACCCAGGAGGGCACTTGCTGGGATGAGCACTGGGTGTGATATATATAAGTGATCAATCAATAAATTTTACCCCTGAAACTAAGACTCCACTATCTGTTAACTAACTTGCATTTAAATAAATTAAAAAAATTTTTTTTAATTAAAAGAACTGGCAAGGATGATTCAAAGAGAAAAACAAAGACATAATGAATAAAGACTAGAATACCAGCTTGAGTTCAGGAAAAGAACAGCTAAAGATGTCCAGTTACTTGAATCAAGCCACTTTTGATACCCCAGCATAAAAAAATTTCCCTTGTATAGAAATTCCTTTGAATTTATCAATTTCCCTTGAGATACGCAAAGAATGTTTAAGGGTTAATTCTTTTGACTACTTGCTACTTCAATTCCTCTTAACAGCCTGTCTAAATCCAAAGACTCACTAGAATGAGACTTGATTGGAGTAGCGGAAAAGGGAATTTCATACAGTTGAAGGATTAAGGAATAAAAGAGAGGGAAATGAGCTGCTCCAGGGGCATCTGGATCCTTAGAATGCAGAGACAGGAAGTTCAGAGCAAAGTGCCAGAAGGTGGGAGAAAAAGGATTTGGAAGAATTGGTGGGAGAATGGCCCCAAGCAAGGTAACCCACTTCATAGTGTTGACCATTGTACTATATTTCCATAGGTCACAAAGAACACACAGAGAAAATATATACACAAGAAAGTGTAACTCAGTTGTCCAGTTGGGTTTCTCTTTCTTTCTCCAGCTATCTCTCTAGGTATAACCAGACTGATTCTCAATCTTAGTAATCACAAACTCAGAAAACGTACCTGGAGGTCCCATAGCGCACATGATTTGAATGTCCACTAGCTTAATCATAGAACAATCTTTTAGATCATACCAATTCCAGTGATCTAACCATTGTCTAAGCAACTCAATGGGTGGCTGAGCCCCATATACTTCCCGAGCGGGCATATTGACATCATCTACAAAGACAACCTGAGAATAAAAAGAGAAGCAGTATTACAAAATATTAACACCTTAATGTCCTATTGTGTAAATCGTGTTGAGGCAAAGAATGTAGAGTACATATGTGAGAAATGATGGTTTCTTTTCAAATAAAGAATAATATCCCCTAGCATCCATGCTTCCAAGGAATAGGGAAAGTCTCATTACTAACCTTTATAGATTAAGAGTCGAGGACTTAATAATCCTCTCACACAATTTGTTTCTCAATATGCCTCCTCTTTTTCCTTATACAATTTCAATACATTAAAGTAAATGAGAAAGCTAGGATGTTAAAATGATTATAACCTCTGAGGGGTGAAAGTTAGGTTCAAAGGGGTGTTCCTGGCAAAGAAACACAGAGAAGTCAATTGATAGCTGGGTTGTTTAAAGGTCTAGAGGAGCAAGCAGCATAGATGGCTGAATAGAAATGTTAATCAGAGAAGTAGAAAGGTAGATAATTTCCCAGATGAATATTTTACTTTAATTCAAAGGGCAAGTGCTTGTTTTTAATGTCAAGTTGTCTAATGCACATGCAAATATGAATACACTTTTCGGGAAACGTAATCAAAATTTGTGATTAAAAAACAGTGTACAAAAAGATATCAAGTTTTAGTCTATCTTGTTTCATTTTTCTGACTGTAGCAGGGTCAGCGAAGTGGACCAGTGCTGTGCCATATGTATAGAAACAGAGCAATTACCATTCTCTTGCCCAAAGGAGGACCAAAAACTCCCTTTCTTCTTTTGTCCAATTTTGACATGATGATATTCTGAGTTTGAGCTGCTGTAGTTTGTGCTGAGAAGTTAATTATCAGAGGCTTGTAGATGTCTTTGCTGAGTTGATTTAAAAGAAAATTCTATATAATAGGAAATAATAAAATGAGCCATAGTTTGGAATTATGCTCTGACTTTTGAAAATAAACACTAAGCAAAAGTATTGACACACCTGAATCTAAACTTAGAGTGTCGTAACAATGTGAAAAAAGGGTTGGAATCGATAGAAATAACAGTTACTGTATCAGTGGTGTCTCTATTTGTCCAGGCCCCATGCATATGGCGTCTCTGATTTCCAAAACCACATTCCTTCTTAACAAGAGATCATGGGGACTCAGAGGCTAAGAAACTCATTTAAGGTCTCAGGGATGGTGGAAGGGGGAAGAATTCAGATCGCCGTGCATCTCTTACCAGATAAATGTTCTTTTTATTATAGTCTGTTATCTTTCCACTGAAACACCAAGTTATCAGACTAGAAGTTAGGAAGCTTAAATAATATAACCGTATTTTCAAAATGGATTTCACCGGAAAGCAGGTGCAATTACAATGATTCTTAACCAAGACGTTGTGTTTTACAAATCATCTTGTAAAAGAATAATTAAATAGGAAAATATTTACAATAGATTAGGTAGAAAAAGCAGATTACAAAATAAGATGCAAAGTACATTCCCCATTTTGTAAAAAGTAATGTTTTTTGTTTGTTTGTTTTGCCTGGGCTGAATTTGGAATGAGGGTATAAATGACAAATGGGTTTATTTTTCTCCAACCATTGCCTTTAACCTTATCAAGTCTCCATTCCTTGACTCTTGATGGTATCTTGGGTAAATCCCTTAGCTTTCTGTATACTTTCAGTAAGATTGATTTTTAACCTTGGCCAAACCAACACCTTAATTTAAAATCTCAGTTTAAAACTTCTCCATCTCTGCTGTTGGATATTTCCTGATGTATACAGCATTTAAATTATAATGAGGGTTTCGTTTCAGTATGTTCTGAAAGATATTATTCAATAAATCTTATCAGGACAATTATTTAACCATATGCCTAAATATATTCCAAAAGGATTGACAGATTACATAAAACGATAAAAATCAATAAAGAACTAGAAACAGGAGCTATCATAATTGGGGGAATGTGAGTTGACTGAGAACCTGCAATGGGGGAGGGATCACTGATGGCTCATTTGGGCTCCTTTCCCTTTTTCCCATCTTCTTCCCACCCCGCAGCTGGGTGGGGGACAGAGCTAGAGGAACATAGGCAAAAGTCCTATCCCACTGGCATCACTGTGGTTTCCTCTTGGATAATGTGGTCTTGCCTGCTGTCGTGGAAAGCTTCTAAATGCTTACTCAGAGGAGCAGATCTGCAAATTCTTTAGAAACTCCAAAGGGATACCCACACTGTGCAGTTCTCTGCCATAAGGAAAGTAATGGGGCTCCACACTGTGGCATTGCTGTGGGTAGTCATCTAGAATGGAGTCCCAAGAAGGCTGAAGTCCACTTATCTTCCACATTGTCCACTTGCCCCTGGGAAACTTGCACTCACTTGTCCTGCCAAAGCTGGGGATACTTACTGACAGCTCCAGGCAGCTTTCTGCCTTCAGAAATCTGAAACTAGAGGCAAGAACTAGTCTTTGTTCAATATGACACTCTAAACACAAAGGAACACAGACTGTGTAAAGCTACTGAGATTTGGGGCATTATCTGTTATAGCAGCTAGTATTTTTTTTTTAAACAAACACACAATGGGAATCATTACAGAAGTCAATCAGTCTTATTACTACATAATAATCCTTCTTATATTAAATAATTTTGAAAATTAAATATCAAGTGTAATTAATTAAAACACCCCTTCCTTTCAACAGATATGAACTTCTTCATCCTCAACAAGCTATTTTTATTAAAATACCTTTAAAAATACCTTTAAAAAGGTACAATAATTTAGTGATGTAAAATAGCACATCTTTAGTCCATTTTCTAAAATAGGCAGTTACTAAAAAATTCTCTGTGGCTACAACATCAAAATATTGGAATGTTTAAAAAATATGAAGTTTTGGGGCGCCTGGGTAGCTCAGTCGGTTAAGCGGCCGACTTCGGCTCAGGTCATGATCTCACGGTCCGTGAGTTCGAGCCCCGCGTCGGGCTCTGTGCTGACGGCTCAGAGCCTGGAGCCTGTTTTGGATTCTGTGTCTCCCTCTCTCTGACTCTCCCCTGTTCATGCTCTGCCTCTCCCTGTCTCAAAAATAAATAAAAATGTTTAAAAAAAAATTAAAAAAAATATGAAGTCTACTATTACACGTAGTTTACAAAATAACATTCTTAGGAATATTAATGTACCTTTTAACATGTAGATTTCTATAATACTTACAATGATATAAACACTCTTTCCAGTTCCTGTTGGTCCTACAAATATTGAAGGCTTTTGATGGGTGGTTAACAATTCCATTAATGCAGAGTATCGAACTGTGTCCAGAGTTGGTACAATGATTTCATTAAACATCATATCCTTAGGAATTGGAGGAGCTTCTGCCAATTTTTTTACCCATGGTTCCCATTTTCCTATTCCCTGTTCATAATAAATAGCCAAACGGTGAATGTTATATTATAAAATACTTTTAAAAGCTCTGTACTCCTGTGCCACTGTAGAAAAGATCAAAGATCAAGACCAAAGCAAAACACTGATGTTTATACATTTGTTTTTAGCCTTTAAAACACTTCACCCTGAATTTGAAAGTTAAACTTTGTGCTAAATTGAGAAGAAACGAGGCTTTTCTATGAACCAAAATGAAATGGCAATGCTGTGGGTTTTTTTAATGCCCTGAAACCACTGATTACGTCAACCCAAAGATCAGCTATTTTGGCCAAATGTTAGATTGAGAAAACTGGACTAATTAATGCATTAAAGAGTAAAGAATTTTATTCCATAGTGTTAACCAATATAGCACTTATTTCCCTAGAACATCAGCTGCATGTTGCTTATACTTTAATATTTTTTATTTTTTATGTCTATTTTTTTTATTTTTGAGGGGGAGAGAGAGAGAGAGAGAGAGAGAGACCGAGAGAGAGGGAGGAGGACAGAGGATCTGAAGCAGGCTTTGTGCTGACAGCAGAGAGCCCAATGCAAGGTTCAAACTCATGAATCTTGAGATCATGACCTGAGTCAAAGTCAGATGTTTAACCAACTGAGCCACCCAGGCACCTCTGCTTATGCTTTTATAATGGTATTTATAACAAACATCAGCTTATCATTTCAGGTGAGATTTTTGTAAATTGTGGTTAAAAAAAATACCTAAAATATACCTTCAACCATTTTTTTGAGTATACAGTTCAGTAGTTTTAACTATATTCACATTGCTGTGCAACAGCTATCTAGAATAGACAAGATTTCTTAATGTGAGATTATTATCATGACTTAACATTATACTGCATCTTTGTATCCAATTAACTTGTCAACTAAAATTTGTGCTTGCTATACAGTGTTTAGAACAAAAATTTTCAGAGATATCATGTTAACTCTCTCACCTTAGAAAAACATCACTGGTCTCTCCATTCTTGCAAAATCAAATTTAAGCTCCTGGTCATTTAAAGCATATCAGAATTCAGGCCCTCCTTCCTTATATCTTTATGTGTTCCACAGGCCAGTCTCATCGATGGACATACTGTTTCCCTACATGACCTGGGTTCCTAGACCTTCCCACATGGCACTCTTTTGGCTTAGAGTGTCACATGACACTCTTCTGAAGAGGTTATGAACTCATCAAGGGCAGCTCTGTGCCTTATTCATTTTTGTACCCTCTGGCACAGTACTTTGCGGATAGTACAGATTTGTTTTTGAGGACGGTGAATTCATATCACATGTGAAAACTGTATTACAAAGACATTTCTACAACTTTCTAGAACTGATGAAAATAAAAATTTCCTTCCCATATTCTTTAAGTATATTCATTTTTGAGAAAGAGAGACAGAGAGTGAGCAGGGGAGGGCCAGAGAGAGAGAGAGGCAGACACAGAATCTGAAGAAGGCCCCAGGCTCTGAGCTATCAGCACAGAGCCCGATGTGGGACTTGAACCTATAAGCTGCGAGATCATGACCTGAGCCAAAGCTGGATGATTAACTGACTGAGCCACACAGGTCTCCTCCTTCTCATATTTTTGATGATCTTTTCTAACATGGATCTTTTGCCACCATATGAGGAAGGAAAAGTTAAGAGTCAGAAATCCTGGAGTGGATATGCCCTTAGAGATGTTGTGATACTGGGAAAATCACCTATCTCTGAGCCCTAATTTTCTCAATGGGAAGATTTGCAAAATAATACTATCTTTCTTATTTCATTGAGATATTGGGAAACAAATAGAAATGATTGTGGAAAAGCTTAATAAACTTCAAAGTGCTCTGAAAATGCAGGCTATTGTTAGTAATTGGAAATAAAATAAAATTAGGAAAAATGAAAGGATAATATCTTTCAGTTGGCAGGGTGAAGAATCTCTCCTAAGGTAAGCCTGGTAATATACCTCAAAAGCCATAAAAATTTAAAAATTGATATAGCAAATTCCTTTTCTAAGAACTTCTCTTTTTTACTTAAAAAGTTTTTTTAAGTTTATTGTTTATTTATTTATTTTGAGAGAGACAGAGACAGCATGAGTGGGGGAGGGGCAGAAAGCAGGAGGAAGAGAAAATCCCAAGCAGGCTCTGTGTTGTCAGGGCAGAACCCAATGCAGGCTCGAACCCATAAAACTGTGAGATCATGACGTGAGCCAAAACCAAGAGTCTGACACTCAACCAAGTGAGCCACCCAGGTGCCCCTCTAGGAATTTATCTTAAAGAAAAAATCAGATATATACACATGGCTTGTATACAGGAATATTCACCACAGGAGAAAAACTAAGAAACAACAAAAACAGTTCAACATCTAACAGTAGGAAACTGTTGGGCTAGATCGTGGTCCTCAGATAATAGAATCTACGGAGGCTTAGAAAAATAAGTTTATTAAAGAAATACTAATGAGATAGAAAGGTGTTCTCTTTATTAACGGGAGAAGAGGATATAAAATTACCCTCTGGGGATATAGTATGATCCAATTTCACCTGAAGCTCCATATTTAAACATCATGGATTTTTAAATGTCCTCAATACAGTACTTATAGCTGTCACACACATACAGGTGAACAAACACCACCCAGGTTTTATTGTCCAATTCATCTGCGAAGTGCTGAATTAACACTAACCCAGCTATGGCCCTACAGGGCTTCTTACCATCTGTGATATGCTAACATGCACCAAATGAATCTCCAAGAGGTATCTTAAAGCAAAATGTACCTACTGCTGGACTAGATGTCATAATGTGTAATTTTATTTAATGAATACAATAGGCCCATCAGGTGTTATTATTTATCTCATTTTATCAAAGAGAAAAGCAAGAATCAGAAAGATTAATAAACTAGTCCCAGGTTCTACAGAAAGAAAGTGGCGTTACTAGGACTGAAACCCAGAGGTGTCCGACTTCAAAGCCAAAGCAACTTTCTTTACTACTCCATGTTGACTCTTAAGGTAAACAGTGGTGACAAGGTGGCCCCAGAGCCATTATGTGCTGTAATGTTGTACATCTTGCTTCAGAGTTCTTACCTCAGTGACAAATTGATAATCATAAATTGTTCCTTTTTCAGGAAATGGGACAGTTAGTGCTTTTGAAGACGTTTGTTCCGTACCGCTCAGTAATTTAAACTTATTTTGAGTTAGTTCTGAAATTGGGCCTTCCATTAGTTCTCGAAGAATCTTATCAAATCTCAACCTATCATCATCATTACAAGACGCTCCGACGGACCAGATCAATGAAAATAGAAAAATGCCCTGCATCGGAGAGATGAGAAGATAGAGTGCATTAAAAAAGGACTTTAATGTATTCTTGAAGCTTGAATCAGATCAGCCAGATTAATATCTTTGAAAGAAAATGAATAAACTAACATATAATAGTAAGTTATCTCAGGATTTTATAATAATTAGATTTTTAAAAACCAAATTGCATGTTTTAGAAAAATCTTGCTATCAGAAAAGATAATATAATGCAAAGTATAATTCTAGGCATTGTGAAACCTCAGAATGATTAGTCTGGTAAATCACATGAAATTTTAAGTAAGTGGCAGGACCCTGATATTAAAAAAGAACATTGAGATAACTTTTTATGAAGGCGTATTTTAATAAGGAATAATCAATCGACAATAAACCTGCTTTTTAAATTTAAATTTTGATAGTGTTTTCATAAAAGCAGAACAAATTTATATTCATTTATTTACCTGTTGTAATAATCTGAGCAACGAATGCATAAACCAGAACTGCCATTCTGTAAGCTTTCTTCTTACCAGGCTTAGGCAGGAAAACAGAGTAGATGACAAGACCCACCACTAAATGAGAAAACTTACTAGTTTGCTTTAAAATCAAATCCGCTTCTTTTTAAAAAAAATTTTTTAACATTTATTTTTGAGAGACCGAGCATGAGCAACAGAGGGGCAGAGAGAGAGGGAGACACAGAATCCCAAGCAGGCTCCAGGCTCTGAGCTGTCAGCACAGAGCCCAATGTGGGGCTCGAACTCATGAACCATGAGATCATGACCTGAGCTGAAGTCGGACACTGAAACCAACTGAGCTCCTCAAATCCCCTTTCTAATGCCAAAACAAACACAATCTTGACTATGCTCATAAAAGTTGTGGACTCTACTTCGACACTGTGCACCTGCTCCTAGATTACTCACAGGTTGTTTCTCTCCAGAAACTCTTTAAAACTAAATTGAAATTAATTTATTTAATAGAATGTAAGTAATAAGAGCAACATATTGACCATATTAGAAATGCTACCATTAGCAGTACATAATTTTTTATTAAGGAATATTCAAGGTCTGTTGATAATTTTATTCCTATTTTAAAAATATGTTTATACATATTTTCTTCCTTTCCTCAATCCTGATGTAGATTTGTATATGCATATATATATTTTAAGCGCTTAAATCTCAAGAAAAATGGGGTACCTGGGTGGCTCAGTCAGTTGAGCATCTGACTCTTGATTTTGGCTTAGGTCGTGATCTCATGGTTCCTGGGATCCAGCCCCGTATCGGGCTCTGTGCTTATATAGCACAGAGCCTGCTTGGGATTCTCTCTCTGTCTCTCTCTGTCTCTGTCTCTCGCTCTCTCTGTCCCTACACTTGTTCACACGTGCTCCCTCTTTCTCAAAATAAAGAAACTTAAAAGAAAAAGCGAAGACAAGCAAGGAAAAAACGCAAAGAGTTATTATGATTTGCAGGTTGAAGGGGAGGGAGGTGAATCTTATCAAATGGTCATTGCTATTTTGGGGGTTGATCATTTCTGAGGCTGGTTAAGTGACTGAAGATTCCAGTAGCAGATCTAAGGGTATCAGTGGGTTTCACCCAAACCTCATGAGGCCATAGAACTGCCAGTTGAGGAGGTTCCTCCAAGGACCTACTATTTGGGGCCTGACTTTTTCCTTGCTGTTCAGCTACCACCCACAGTCCAGCCCCCATTTCCGGGGGAGAAATGAAGTTCATTAATGAGGAAGCACTGGGGAAAGCAGTAGATGCCTTTCTACAGCAGGATTCAAAGGCAATGGACCTTACCTCCAATAAAGAATACGTTTCTCGGTCATTTCTCTCTTTCACTTTGACTGCATCAGCAAAGTCATCGATAAAACAGTCTATTAGATTCATTAAGGATCGGACTAAGTTTGTGTCTGAAGTAGGAGATAATTCCTGAAAAATCAGGGGGAAAAGTCTATAGAACAAATTAACTTAAATTAGGCACTAATTAAAATAGCATCAACTAATATTTTTTGAACTTACTTCGTCCTCATAGCTGTAGTACTTATGAAAAGGCACGATTATAATTCTAGCTCTATAGGTAGGAAAACTGAGGCACGGATTAATTCCCTAGTCTAGAGTGTAGTGACACTGGATGTGTTGTCCTGAGCCTCTCCTGCACAGATTCTCAAATTCACAAAGTTTACTTGTACATGTTCAGTTAATCAATGACCTTGATTCTCATACCAATTGTGTAGGTCAAAACACTAAAAGAAATCTTTCAGAGAAGGCAATTAATTTTCATTACTTAAAATTAATTAATGCGCTTCAAAACTTATTTTATACATCTTTACAGTAGTATTCATAGTAAGCTCATTCCTATGAAATAAATTTGCAAGTCTTGAAGGGCACAAAATGTAGCCAGAGTGCTGTAAACATCATGCACTTTACTTTTTGGGGTCTCACCGTGAGTGTTTATAAAATAAATGAAATAGTGTACATAGGTCCTAGCACCAGGCATCACATAGCAAGTTCTCCATAAACATGTGTCTTCTTGCCTCCGAGCTCTCCTCCAACCTTTAGAGGGGTATTGCTTCACAGTTACTTTGTGAGAATTAACTCTCTGAAAGTTAATTGGAACTGAAGATTAGGAGCAGCTGACTTCATCTTCAGCCACTGTCCCAGTAGAAACAGGCAGAAATGACAACCGAGTTTCCCTAAGGATGGGACTAACTATAATTCTGTAATTCTATAATTCTGTAATTCTATAATACTACTGATGCCCCCCTAAAATACAAATGGCTGTTGCTAAAAATAAGACACTCATTACTACATAGCAGCTAAGAGGAACGCATAATTTCTTTAAGAGAGGACAAAAGTACATAGTACATTTTAGAAGCTTGTAATAAAAGCATGGTTTTTTTTCTCTTTTGCTATTGAAAAGATTAGTTATTACATGGAAAATTCATTTATTTGTAATACCTACATTGTCTGACAATGCCGGGGATGGAGGGGGGGGGGGGGGGACCTGTAGCTTACTCGACAAGTTTAACTGTTTTTGAAACATGATTACTTCATATCTTCAACAAATGTCAAGGTTTCTTTCTCTCTCTCTCTCTCTCTCTCTCTCTCTCTCTCTCTCTCTCTTTTAAATTTTGTAACATCCACACTCCTTGGAAGAGATGTGTCCGCCCCTGTAGTGCCAGTGTCCCCCCCTCCCCCCACCGATCCGGCCCGTTCCTCAGTGAGCTGCCAGAGCAGCCTTGCCTCTTTCCTGAAAATGTTTGGGCCATGCTTCACCCCATGATCTTCTCACTAGCCAAATACAAGGCCATGTGCCAAACATTTTCTGCCTTGACCTCTTGGTAGTTTCCCATAATACTGACTACCTGCTTCTTAAAACGCCCTCTTCTCTTCCTGAGATTGCAGCCAGGTCTGGCATTGTATTCTTTGCTCTCTTATCTTTTTTTCTCTGCATTTTCTCTTTAGGCAATATCCACTGGCATGATTTTTAAATTCCGCTTTCCTTTTCTGTACTGTGAGCCAAACTCGTGCCTTCTTCTCTTAGATTTCCAACAGTAGGAGAAATACCAGCCCTGTGTCCCTATGTTTGCTCCAGAGCCCAAGTCAACAACAGTAATCTCTAAACAAGTAGATACACTCATGCTAAATATAGTGGATTCCTCATTTAGCAGGCCTAGAGCAGTAACGTGTTCCTCCATCATTACCCACTATCTAATTCTTTAGATTTAATAAATGAATTACTTTTAAAAATGGTCCCTTTGCTGGTTATAATATAGATTTATTCTAGGAACTTTAAAAAACAAAGAAAATTATAAAAATGGAAACTAGAATATAATAGTCTGAGAAATGAGAGATAACATTTTTAGGTATTTTCATCCAGATGTGGTTAAGTGGACCTTTAAGACTTTTTTTTTTTTTTTAAGAGGTAAGAGAGTAGCATCCATACATCTTCTCAAACTTTAAAATGCTTCTTTTAAAATTTTTCTGGGGGGCACCTGGGTGGCTCAGGCGGTTATGTTAGGTTGCTGATTTCGGCTCAGGGCATGATCTCGCGGTTCACGGGTTAGAGCCCAGCATCGGGCTCTCTGCTGTCAGCCTGCTTCAGAACCTTGGTACCCCCCTCCCTCTCTGCCCCTCTCCCTCGTGTGCTCTCACGTGCTTTCTCTCTCTCTCAAACTAAAATAAACATTACAAATTAAAAAAAAAAATAACATTAAACTTTGTTTTGGAGAATAAGTATATAAGTTAAAATCTTTTTACTTTAATCAGAAAAAGGTTTTTAGTTAAAACAGTTAAGTTATCTTAATACCTGAGAGTTGACATTGACCACAGACATTAAAATGAATATATTTGGCTAATTTGGATTTTCCACTGATTGTTTAAGTCTTAAAATTCTCGTTCCTCTTACCTTCGTATGCTTTCTAATAAATTCAACAGACACTGGGACCATTCTGTCAAATAAGCCTATTATAAATTCTTTCTGAATAATACTAATCACAGCAGGTAAAAGATTTATCCAAGACAACATTAGTGGTCTCCAGCCTAACATGTGAGGCTCCATGTAAATCATACCACATCTGGAAACCTGGAAAAAAGAATAATTGTTTACCATCAAGGTAACGAAATATGACATGGTACATCCCTTTCTTAAAACCTGCAGAAAATTCCTAAAAAGAAGCTTAATTTTATGTCTTCATGACCTAAATTTTTATGTGTGACTTTACCAATGGTTCTAGACAAAAAGGAAAAAAATCCCTGACTCTAAAATTGATCAAGGTAGGTCAACAGCTATGTCTGTTCTTAGAGTACTGTTACAATGAATTGTAATACGTTTCATTTAAAGTCAAAGTTCCTTATAAACACATTTATAACATTTCAAATATATAAGATGTCAACATTGAGGACTCACAGTGGCGGGAGAAGCAACTTCCAAATCCATTGGTTCAAAAATAAGATTCATTTGTGGTGACATTTGAATAATCTCCCCACTCATCAGACAGAGCTTTTTGTTGTCATCCAGCACCGTATTCATATTCTCAATCCACACGGCATCTACTGGCCCATCAAAAATTAACCATTTCCTATCTGGCGTCTGGTATATGCATTTGATGAATACAAGGGAAAAATTAATAGTGATAATGTAAGGAAACAGTGCAATGCTTCAAAATTTAAACATGTAACTCCTAAAATTAATTTCACCATGAAAATGTAAAGGTGTCTTTAGAATACAGTGTGTATGTGTGTACAGAGAGAAAGTCACAAAACAAGCCTTTATGTGCCATGGACAAGACAGAAATGTAACATCTGTTCTCAAGATTCCATCTTTTCCAACGTTTCTGAACTCACATGTAACATGTTTTGGAAAGTATTACAAATAGAAAAAAATATAATTGTCAGTGAAAACAGAATTTTCATTGAAATTACCTGATTCTATGCGGTATTATGTTCATACAGATTAATTACTCTTACGTGCTAAGTCAAGTTTTTTCTTCCCTCCGCTGAATGAATTCACACACATTCATACCCCTCTTGGGTCGAATGGTTTTATGGCGATATGGGACATTAGTATAAGATTCAGTTTCACAATGATAAATATGAAAATTTTGCTTATTGTCTGGAATACAGTAAAAGCTCAACAAATATTAAGGAGTGGCTAGGTAGCTGCTGGAGGGTACAAAAGCTGATTCTACTTTCCACAACTTATGAATCAGCTTTTTTGGGCACACGGATGCTGCCTTGGTTCACTTTCAGCAAATGTGATTTGAGTTGAAGTGGTGAGGGATTTGGATCCATCTTAACACCTTCTCAGTCCCTGTGGACAACTGCTTTAATCTACAAGACAGTACACCTGTCATGGGCTTAGGCCACCCCATACCCACTCTCTGAGCCAAGAAGCAAGAAAGAGCCCATACCCCGGAAGTCGCCTTGAAAAGAGCCCGTACCCCAGAAGTCACCTTGAGAAGAGCCCAGACCCCAGAATTCACCTTGAGAAGAGCCCGTACCCCAGAAGTCACCTTGAGAAGAGCCCGTACCCCGCAAGTTACCTTGAGAAGAGCCCGTACCCCAGAAGTCACCTTGAGAAGAGCCCAGACCCCAGAAGTCACCTTGAGAAGAGCCCGTACCCCGGAAGTCACCTTGAGAAGAGCCCATACCCCGGAAGTCACCTTGAGAAGGGCCCATACCTTGGAAGTCACCTTGAGAAGAGCCCAGACCCCAAAAGTCACCTTGAGAAGAGCCCAGACCCCAAAAGTCACCTTGAGAAGAGCCCATACCCTGGAAGTCACCTTGAGAAGAGCCCGTACCTCAGAAGTCACCTTGAGAGCAACTTTCCCTTGCACTCTTGGCTTCCCATGCCTGCTAATCTTCACTTTGGGTAACACCAACATGTAACAGCAAGATGTTGGGCTCTACGGTCTGAAAGACCTTGCTTTTCATTTGGCTTTACTACTTACCAGCTAGGAGACTTTGGGTCAGCTCCTTAACCTCTCTGAGACTATTTATGGGACAAAGCTCTCTGGAAAATGTAATATGTGCTATGTAACTGGATGTACAATGGGAGAGATCTCATAATTATTTCTGTACAAATAATGTAACTGCATACATTATCTACAGATGCCATGTGTTAATCTGGGCCAGAGTGTATCCACTGTGAAAAGAAAGAAACTGAGAAGTTATATCAATGGTCCCAACGTGTCTGTTTGCCTCACAAATACTTTTATCCTTGAAATTACTAATAAAGCCTGGTACTGGGCAAGATCTCTGTCCCATGAAAGCCAATCCTTATGTCACTCATTGCCCAAGTTCCTTCAGCCATTAAGAGCAGAGTTGAGATATGACATTTTTCTATTATCACACTGATTAAAGAATAATGATTAGTCAGGTCCTTAAGTGAATAAAGAGCACCAAAGTCAAGACGTAAGGTAGTCAGAATAAAGGAAATATTTATTTGAAAAAGATTCAATAAATTAAGTGTCTCTAGCCTAGGCCCTTCTTCTTTAAGACCAGACTTAGCAAGCTCTCTCCCACATGATCACATTCTGTGGACAGCCTGCTAACATGTGGCAACCAAGTTAACATTTCCTGGTCTGTGGACTCTTTCTTGGAAGAGCGGGCAACCGCTGCTCAGCAGAATAAGCCAGGAGTAGGTAAATGCCCGCTCCCACTCACAGCAGTCAGCACAGCTGGCTCATCCCTCACCTCCTACGCTTTCCAGCAGCCCATTCTCTTCCGAACAAGTAGAGCAAAAGTGTTGGAACTTGAAGACACTGTTTTGTAAAAGTCTGCAATTTCTTCTCTGCGAACTGGAATATACCTAACAATTAGTGGGTGTGACAGAGACAGCAGCCTAAAAAGTGGACAATGGAAGAACGTTCCTGAAGGAGCAAAAGGATCACGATATTCAGCTGTTCTCCTTCCTGTGTCATTTAGCCTGAAAAAAGAGACCCAGAAGTGCTTTTTCCCTGACTTCTTTCTTGTGCCCTCTTCTCTGCACACCCAGGCAAAGGCCCTCGCCAGCATCTGGCATCTTTGCCAGCATCTGGCATCGTCTGGCATCTTTGTAGGTGCTGCTGATGCTGGCAGAAACAGTGCCAGACGATCTGGGACCGTGTTGTAAATAAACACCTTGAGCTTGAACTAGAAATATAAGTGTTTGTTTGGAACAACTGAAAAACACATCAGACATCTGTCAGAAAGGACTATCACAGTCTTTCGAAGTGTGCACGCTGAAGTGTCAGTACTTACCGGTGAGGAAGCAAATGCCCTAAAACTGACAGCGAGGATGCCATCGGACCACTCATGAGACACTATGTCAAACTGTCCATACAACTGACCCATGGTGACAGACTTGGGATTTAAAACAGTAATTTGAACCTTGTTCTCTTCCATTAGCCCCTTAAAGGAAAAAAAAAATACATTATCCATTTAGAAGGATACTGTCTCTATTCATAGAAAAGCAGGACTGTATATGTAGAAAATCCTAGACTCTACAAAGAAACTCCCAGAAATAAGGAATGCATTTAACAAAGTTCCAGCATATGAAGTCCATATATAAAGACTGGTTGTATTTACACAGTGCCAATGAACAACTGAAAAAATTAAATTTTTACAAATACTGTTTACCATAGTTTTAAAAACTCATAAAATACTCAGTAATAAATTAGCTATAAATCCAAATACTTACAGAACTGTAAATCTAAAACAACAATGAAACCTGGCAAAATTTTTTGTTAAGGGTCAGGCAGTCAATATTATAGGCTTTCAGGTTACAAACAGCCACTCACATATTCTTCTGTTTCTTTTCTTTCTTTCCAATTTTTTTTTTTTTTTAGACAAACGTTAAAAAGTGTTACCACCATTCTAAGCTCATTGGTGTTAGAAAAATAGGCTCGGGGCCAAATTTGGGCTGTAATTGCCGACTTCTGCTACCAAATATTCTCTGAGAGAAAATTAAAAGATCTAACCATGTTCCATTCTCACAGAATGGAAAAGTTAATATTGGCAGATTGTCAGTTTTGACCAGAACCTTGAAGCCCGTGTGGGAATTATACAAGAGATGTTAACAGCCCTTGGGGCATAAGCTTTTCATGTTTTTAATTAATAGATGTTATTTTCTTAGAGTAGCTTTAGATTTCCCCTATTATTAAAGCCCAGTTTCCCCTATTATTAAAGCCTTGCATTGGGCTGGTATATTATTATGAATAATGAACTGATATTGATACCTTATTACTAATTAAAGTCCATGGTTTACATTAAGGGTCACTTGTGTGTTATACATTCTATGAGTTCTGCCAAACACACAATGGCACATGTCCATCATTACACTATCGTACAGAATAGTTTCACTGCCCTATAAATCCCCTGTGCTCCGTTAGTCATTTCTTTTTTTATATACACAGCAACATAACATGTGCAACTCTTCCCAACATTGCCTTCTGCCCACCCCCTCGGGGCTTGGGACACAAACCACCAAACTCGAATAAAGACGTGGGAAGATCACTAAGCAGTAAAACAAGCTTTGAGGCTTTGCATACTTCTCTGTGCCCACCAAGGGGCTGACAAGGAAGGCATCGTCCTAAATCCAGAAGTTTGGGAAAGCTCTACCAACTTTGTCAGAGGAAGTTGCTATCACCAAAACAAGGTTTTTGTCTCAAAGGCAACAGGCTAGTGAGACTCCACGAGAAAGATCTAACGATCACATTGGGGCGTCTGGGTGGCTCAGTCGGTTTGGTGTCCAACTTCTGCACAGGTCATGAACTTGCAGTCGTTAGTTCGAGCCCCACGTCAGGCTCTGTGCTGACAGCTCAGAGCCTGGAGCCTGCTTCAGACTCGTGTCTCCCTCTCTCTGCCCCTCCCCTGCTCACATGCTTTCACTCAAAAATATGAACATTAAAAAAATATATATATATATAATGATCACAAATCCCATTTGGCTATAAACGTTGAAATGAATGAAACAAAACTCTTCAAAATACAAGAAGTAGATGGAAATTAAATTTTATTAGGTGGAAAATTAAAAGCAGCCTCATTCCTTTCAAAGGAGCATTTCAAAGTAGACCAAACCATGATGTGTAAGATAGGAATTCACTGCATTTATGTACATATGTAAGTATTATATAACACACAGCACACATTCACTTTAATACCACTAACAGCTAATCACAGAAGTTTGCATTACAAAACTAACCATCCAGGAAATAAAAAATACTCTCTTAAAAGTATAAAAAGAGGGGTGCCTGGGTGGCTCAGTCAGTTGAACGTCTGACTCTTAATTTCAGCTCAGGTCGTGATCCCAGGGTCGTGAGATGGACCCCCACATCAGGCTCTGCACTGACGGCATGGAGCCTGCTTGGGATTCTCTCTCTTCCCCTTTTCCCATCTCTCTCTCTCTCTCTCTCTCTCTCTCTCTCTCCCCTCTGCCCCTCCCCCACATGCATGCTTTCTTTCTCACTCTAAAATTTTTTTTTAAGTATAAAAAGAAAACTTTTAGGATTTTCAGACTTTTTTTTTTTTTTACAAGAAACGTGTTACCTTCATAAATAAAAAAATTTTGAAAAGAAATAAAAGGTTGACAGCCAAATCTATGGTATATTCTTTATATGCTAAACTTAATAGCTTCATATTATTTTTCTAGTAGTATTTTCCCTTTGACTCATTTTTTCCACGATTTTAAGTGGCTACATTAAAGTATCTTTTTTTTTTTAATGTTTATTTATTTTGAGAGAGAGAGCACACAAGCAGGAGAGGAGAAGAGAGAGAGAATCCCAAGCAGGCTCCCTGCTGCCAGTGCAGAGGCGATGTGGGGCTCAATCCCACAAACCGTGAGATCATGACCTGAGCAGAAATCAAGAGTTGGATACCCAGCTGACTGGGCCACCCCAAAGCCCCTCCACTAAGATATCATTTTAAATGACCATACATTCTATCTTCCTCAAAGCTGATCATAAATAAATTAACGCATTAATACCACACCTACCTTTTCACAGATGTCATTTAGTGCTCCTGCTAAGATGCGATATGCACTGGTTTTCCCTCCAAATGGTTCTCCAACAATCATGAAACCATGACGCACAATCATCATCTCATATATTTGAAGTATCTTCTCAGAAAAGAATCTGGTCATTTGCAAATTCATGGACTCACAGTTATCTTTGATAGCTGTTAGCAAATCGTTGTAATCTGGTTTTGGTAATTTCACACCAGGAAACAAATCTGAGGTGATTCCCTGATGACAAATGATTTGGGGATTTATATTATACATTCAATACCCTGTCTCTCTCCACACACATATATGTACACATGATGAAATTCCTCCCATCCTCATATTTAATACTGATGGAAATAGAGCCATTAAATAGTTCAACAGTATTTTTAACAGCTTTTTAGAGGTATCAAGACTAACATACAATGAACAATGTTTAAAGTGTTACAATTCGATAGGTGGAACCATCAACTCAATCAAGACAATCAGCCTATCTATCACTCCCCAAAGTCACCTTGTGACCTTTTGTAATCCTCTTTACCTTCTCTCCTTGTCACCTCCCACCTCCGTCACCAAGTTACCACTAATTTCCTTTCTGTTATTTTTTTTTTAATTTGTATTGCCTAGAATTTAATATAGATGAAGGTACACATTATGGATGCTGTTTTTTCTGATTTTTATTCAGCATAAAGATTTGGAGATTTGTGCATGTGACAGCATCTGTTAATAGCTCACTGCATAGAAGTATTACATTGCATTGAAGTATAATGGTTTCTAAATCCATACCCCTGTTGATGGACACTTTCATTGTTTCCAGTTTAGGGCTATTAAAAACAGAACTTCTATGAACATTTACATGCAAGTCTTTTTTTTTTTTTTTTTTAATTTTTTTCTAACGTTTGTTTCTTTTTGAGACAGAGAGAGACAGAGGATGAACAGGGGAGGGTCAGAGAGAGAGGGAGACACATAATCTGAAACAGGCTCCAGGCTCTGAGCGGTCAGCACAGAGCCTGACGCGGGGCTCGAACTCCCGGACCCAGAGATCGTGACCTGAGCCGAAGTCGGACGCTTAACTGACTGAGCCACCCAGGCGCCCCTATATGCAAGTCTTTGTATGGACAAATGCCTTCACTTCTCTTGGGTGAATACTGAGTAGTGGAATACTTGGGTAATGTGGTTATGATTTTAATATTTTAAGAAAGTGTCAGCTTTCCAAGGTGGTTGTATTATTTAAATTTACCCAAATACTTTTAGTATTTGGTATAGTGTGTCTTTTCAACTTTTTTTAGTGTTTATGTATTTATTTTTCAGAGAGAGCGAGAGCCCGAGGAAGCGTGTGCATGAGAGTGGGGGAGGGCCAGAGAGAGAGGAGACTGAATCCTAAGCGGGCTCCGCCCTGGCAGGCAGCTCAGAGCACCATGTGGGGCTCACCAACTGTGAGATCACGACCTGAGCTGTAACCAAGAGTCAGATGCTTAACCCTCAGAGTCACCCAAGACACCCTGGTATGGCCAGTCCTTTTAATTTTAGCCCCACTCATAGATGTGTCGCAGTATCTTACTGTGGCTTCAGTTTGCACTTCCTGATGACTATCATTTTTTGTCTGTGCTTATTTCCTTTATGTGGATGTTCTTTAGTGACGTACCTGTTCAAATCTTCTATTTTTAATTGGTTTCTTTTCCTTTTTTTTTTTTTTTAAACATCTAATCACTTTTGAAAGACAGAGACAGAGACAGCATGGGAAAGCAGAAAAGCAGAGAGAAAACAGAGAGAGAGGGAGACACAGAATGTGAAGCAGGCTCCAGGCTCTGTGCTGTCAGCACAGAGCCCGATGTGGGGCTCGAACCCACACGCTGTGAGATCATGACCTGAACCAAAGTCAGACACTTAACCAACTGAGCCACCCAAGCACCCCTAATAGGTTTATCTTCTTAATGGCAAGTTTTAACCATTCTTTAAATATTCTGCATACAATTCCTTCATCATATATCTAATTGGCAAATATTTTTTCCTAGACTGCAACTTGTCTTTCGTTCTTTTATCAGTGTCTTTCAAAAAGCAAACTTTCAAAATTTTGATGTGTATATGTTATCAATTTATTGTTTTATGCACTACGCTTTTGGTGCTGTGTTTAAGAAATTTTTGCCTACCCCAGAGTCACAAAATATTTCTCCTGTTTTCTTTTAGAAATTTTACAGTTTTACGATACTTTTAAGTTAAAATGTTAGATGAATATTATCTGATTTCAAGGCTGATTATGCAGTGTCATATTACTATAATGATAGACAAATATATCAGTGGAACAGATCAGGGAGTCCACAAAGAGACCCACATACATTTGAACATCTCATTCTGAACAAAGACAATTTGATGGAGAAAAGATAAAGATAGGATGCCTTTAATCCATATCTCAATATCACATACAAAACTTAGTTCAAAGGTATTTTAATCATTGTGGTGGTTAGTATTGTAATCAGCTTAGTCTCTCTCAAAAATTCATGCCCATGCAAAAACCACAAAATGTAACCTCATTTGGAAATGGGATCTTTGCAGATATAATTAGGTAAATTAAGATGAGGTTATACTGGGCCCTAAATCCAATAACTGGTATCTTTGTAGCAGAAAGGAGACGGAGATTCAAATACAAATACACCCAGGGGAGGCCATGTAAAGGTGGAGGCCGAGATTGGAGCGATGCCAACCCACTCCAAGGAACATCGAGGGTTGCCAATAGCCACCAGAAGCTAAGAAGAGGCAAAGGAGTCTTTTCTAGAGGTTTGATTTCAGACTTCTATCCTCTAGACATTTGAGAGAATACATTTGTGTTGTCTTAACAGTTTGGGGTACTTTGTTATGGCAGCTTTGGGAACCTGATACGATCATATACTGTATGATTGGAAAGAATTATGATTCCATATTTAGTATATAGGAATATATGAATATATAAAGTTGATTGCAAGATCTAAGAAGCATACCTTTATAAACTGCTAAAGCTGTAAGTATTATAGCAACCTATGTGAGAAAAAGAACTATTTTCTTTACTGTGAAAGTAAAAGTGAAAATTCAGAAGTGCTTCATGTTTGAACTACACTTTAGAATTTATGAACTATGAACTTAATTGCCCCTATATTTAATCCTTCAAATGCTGTTATAGAGAAACTGATCTTAGTTTATCAAAGCAGTATGTTTCCTTGGGACAAAGGGGAGAAAAAAGCATCGTAGCACAGTGGTCAAGAGCACTCCACAGCCTGACTGCATGGTTGAAAATCCCGCTCGCTCATGTACTAGCCATAAATAAAAGTTAATTATCTTTGCCTCAGTTAAATGATCTGTAAAACAGGGATAATGACAGCACCTGCCCTACCTACTGGGTCATTGTGAGCATTAAGTTACTATTAGCAAAGCCCTTGTGTCTGATCCACGGTAAATCCACAGTGTTTGATAAATAAATAAGCAATCTTCTCAGATTGTTCAAATTGCTTATGGTTGACCTTGAAACCCCAGAACATATTTGGTATCCAGTGGTTCTCAACCAAGACCAGTTGTCCTCACTCTCCTTTCAGGATGTGAGTTGGAAATATGTGGAGTTGTGCTGGTCGTCACAACAAAAAAGGTCTCTAAAAACTGGGGTGAGGGTGGGGGGCAAGGATGCCAAACATCCTACAGTGCACGGGATAGTCTCGCAACAAGGAATTGTCATTGTCCGAATTTAAAGTGACAGTTATGCGGGATGCCTGGGTGGCTCAGTCGGTTGACTGTCCGACTTTGGCTCAGATCATGATCTCGCAGTTGACGAGTTCCAACCCTGCATGGGGCTCTGTGCCGACAGCTCAGAGCCCGGAGCCTGCTTCGGATTCTGTGTCTCCCTCTCTCTCTGCCCCTCCCCTGCTCATGCTCTGTGTCTGTCTCAAAAATAAATAAACATTAGAAAAAAAAAAGTGACAGTTATGCTCCATTTTTGAGATATTGCTCAATAATGTTCACGGAGTGAATACACAACTGCTTGAGAATACATCTGGTGAGGCAGATTTCCACGTTATAAAACGCAGTGTTTCGAGGTACCTGGGTGGTCCGTTGGTTAAGTGTCCGACTTTGGGCCAGGTCATGATCTCACGGTTTGTGGTTTCAAGCCCCACATAGGGCTCCATGCTGTCAGTGCAGAGCCCACTTCTTCAGATCCTCCCTCCCCTTCTCGCTCTGCCCCTCCCCCTCGCGCGCATGTGCATGCATGCGCCCTGTCTTTCAAAAATAAACATTAAAACAATTATAAAAATATGTAGTTTTTACTCTTGGAAAATTTATTCAGTATACTAGTGCCAAAGACACTGAGGGAAAACATGAGGAAGAAAATTTGAACCTATTCCTTATATATTTGCACTGCCAGCTCTCAGTGCTATGAAAAGATCCTTTCAACTTGGTGAAACATGGTCCCTAGGGAAAGCTGAAGACACTGGGCCACACTACAGAGACAGTGGCCTTCTCCCCCCTCCCTGTCATACCCCTGCCGTCTTTACACACTGGAAGATAACTGCTTGAACTTCAAGGCAGCGCAAATTAGTGCACCATCTAACATCTGTTGGGAGACAGGCCCCTGATTCCTTCTATCTGAGACAGGGAAAAGGAAAAGAATGACATCAAATGAAACGTGAAAACCTTAACCATTATTCTAATACTTCTTCTCGATTAGTAATAGTCTAATCTTAAAAATATAACAAGTTTCTTAAACTTAGTTCTTTCTTTAAATTATCCTGAAAAATCAATTTCATAAAAGCCATTATACTCTTTTAAAGAAATTAAGCTTCTTTAAAAATGTCTTCAATTATTAAGTTTTTTAAGTTTTTTTGTTTATTTTGGAAAAGACAGAGACACAGCAAGCAGAGAAGGAGCAAAGAGAGAGGGGGAGGCAGAGAGAATACCAAATGGGCTCGACACTGTCAGCACAGAGCCCGACGGGGGGGCCTCAAACTCATCAAACTGTGAGATCATGACCTGAGCCGAAACCAAAAGTCAGACACTTAACCGATAGAGCCACCCAGGCGCCCATCTTCAATTATTAATTTAACAAACATTGACCACGTACCTTTTCTGTGCAAAGGATTCAGTGGTGTGTTAGACCAATTATTCTCCTTCATGGAGCCTACATTCTAATGTAATTTATAAGCAAACATACTTTGCAACTTTTGTGGGTTTATTACATTATGCAGTTAAAAAGTACTATTTAAAAATCCCAACTTGTTGAAAGTCATATAAAGTAACAGAGCTAGTTAAACACACTTCAAGTACAACATGGGATGATCTATGTTTTTCTGTGCTGTGTCATTATTATCTATAGACGTTTCTCCTAGGAAATTGCAAAGTTGGACACTTGATAAATACACAATTTTAAAAATTCTGATATAGCAAAATAATAAATGTTCTTACCTCAAAGAGTGGTAAATCGTGGGACAAAAATTTTGGCAGATTTACATCAATAATAGATCTAAGCAGCAAAATTTCTTCATTTTCATTTGGATATTTCAGCTAAAAGAAAATATACTCAAGGTGATCTCTCCATCTTCTAAATGTAACCTCTACATTTTCACACACACATACACACACAGACCCTAAAGACAATTTAAATCCATGTAAAATTGTTCTCACTTATTTTCATTTCATTGGATTGTTATTAATTTTAGAGTCTGAAAAAATTCCAAAACACCTGTGATAGACCCAAAGTTTACTAAAAGCCTGGTTGAACTCCAAACCTGTTGCTCATGCCCATAATAAGGTTAGCATCGTTCACAAACATGGAAACTGAGAATTATTTCTCCCAACTTCCAACACTTTCTTCAACATCTCACTCCAAAGTTTCTCCTACCATCATGGATTTAATTTTCCAGAACACTCTTCCTTTCCTCTAGAACCTTTATGCCTAATAAATTCCACGTCCCAACTGAACTGGCTTTGTAACCTTACAGTCAGTGATGCCCAGCTGTCAAGCTCAGAGCACCCAGTGCCAAAGCTAATTCTGCGCATATGGACTTTGTCTTCAGATCAATGTAACCACACATAAATTGTGAAGTGTCAAAAGTCTATTGTGTGATTTGAGAAGCTATTATTTTAAAGCAAATGTTTAAATTGTTTCTTGACATAATAAAAACAAACTTCAAGATATTCAAGCCAACACTTTCAACCACTCTAAATTAGCTTTTGACAAAGAATGATAGGATTCATTTGCAGGATTCATTTGCAGCATAACTTAATAGCTCAATTCCACAGTCAAGATGTCAGTGATAACATACACTAGGACAATGCATTATCTTTTCCATTATCCGACCACAGAATAATTCTGACATGCCAGGTTAATATAAATTGTTGCTTCTAGTTGCGTTTGCTTATTGCAAAAAGACAACGACTTGAAGTTATGCTAGGCTAATGTGAAATAGAATATCACCACCATATATCAGAATTCTCAGTAACATTATTACAGAAGATAAAAATGCATGCCATTGTTCTTAATCATGTAGAATATATTTTAAAATCTTTATCTTCTACAACACATGAACATGAACATTTTATAAACTCCAAGGTCACATTTTGCATTTTGCTATTAAGTATAGCCTACCTTGCTTTGTTTCATAAAGAAATAATGCACATTAATAGTTCATGGCTCCACAAAATACTTTCAATGAAAGGTTACACAAGCCTTAAAATATTTGTATTTCTCCATCTATATAGTTATGATTCATACCATTTTAAAATTCAAATGTTATGCTGTAAATCTATAACTGCTGGTCTACAATAGATTGTAATTATGGAATTACATTAATTGATAATGTTCAGCCACATTTGTATATATTTATTAATTATACATTATTTCTTTTAAGGCTATATATGTTCATATAGACTGAAAGCCTTCAAAATATTCTCAGCAACAAGGAATTTTATTCCTTGGTAGTACTTAACTTCATACATTCAAAATTATGGAGGGGCACCTGGGTGGCTCAGTTGGTGAAGGGTCCGACTTCAGCTCAGGTCATGATCTCACAGTTCGTGGGTTCAAGCCCCACGTTGGGCTCTGTGCTGACAGTTCAGAACCTGGAGCCTGCTTTGGCTTCTGTGTCTCCCCCTCTCTCTGCCCCTCCCCAGCTGGCACTCTGTCTCTCCCTCTCTCTCAAAAATAAATAAACATTAAATTTTTTTTTAAAAAATTATGGAACTGAACTCAAATCAAATCACTAGGAATTACATTTAAGTTTTTACAAACCCTAAAAATTTCCTTTTTCACATGTGCAGACGATCAACTATTTTTTAGTACAACTGAATTTTTTTCAGTTGGTGAAACCAGCCAGTATTGGAACTCTGTAAAGACAGATGGCCCTGAAATTTACCAACAAAATTTATGAGTAAGAAATAACTTGACTCCTCTACCTTTAGATTCCCAGCGGCCGTAAGCACAGACTTCACAGCTCTCATGCCATAGTCATAGTGATGTTGTGAGGACAACTGCTCTGAACACAAGCGGTAGGTGGCCACGATTTTCACTGACAGTGGACGAGCTGTGACGAACCCACAGGAGTACAGGACTATTTCAGCAATCATGGCATAATCAGGCACCATCATTGCTACTGTCCGAAAGAGAGCCTGTAGGAGTGCAGAATAGGTGTTTTTTAAAGAAGACCATCATAAAGATAACTTACTGGGCATTTCCTTATGACCTTATAGCTCTTCCTCAATAATATTAAATTACAGTGTCCAGATCATATAGATAAGAACACTTAATTTTAAAAATGGGTTTCTAGTGGTGCCTGGGTAGCTCAGTTGGTTAAGAGTCTAACTCCTGATTTTGAATCAGGTCATGATCTCACGGGCTGGTATGATCAAGCCCCAGGTAGGGCTCTGTGCTGATAGTGCGGAGCTGGCTTGGCATTCTCTCTCTCCCTCTCTGTCTGCCCCGCCACTGCTCACATTCTCTCTCTCTCCCTCTCTCAAAATAAATCAATAAACACTTTTAAAAAATAAAATAAAAATGGGTTTCTTGTCATTGTTATAATACATATCATTAACTTCTGTATAAGTATTTTTCCTTAAATCATGATTTAAGAACACTTATGAATTCTTATGGTACTTAGATTGATTCTTCTTGGCAAGTGACAGATTATAGGGAAAAAGTATCCAATTCTGCTGGGATGTCCAAAAGCTGGGCTTTTCTTCTGGGCTGGTGAAAAAGTGCCTGGTTTGGGGGAGACCTGGGCTGTAAGTGAGGTTCTCTAGGAATCTAATTAATTATGTGCAGTGGGCTAATCAGATTACTCCTAATAACAAGGCTATGTTAGATAAATAAGGTATTTTGAGATATTTTTAACTTTTTTGTGTCTATAGTAAGCATGTCAGTCTTTCATCAAGCATAAAGAAATGAAAACTGGAAGTCACAGATAATTAATAATAGAAATAAATCAGTTTTCCAAATTGTAAAGATATTTTTATTGATTGATTTTTGAGAGATAAAGAGATAAAGAAAGAGAAAGAGAGAGAGAGAGAGAGAGAGAGAGAGAGAATCCCAAGCAGCCTCCACGCTGATGTGGGGCTTGATCTCACAACTGTGAGATCATGACCTGAGCTAACAGCAAGAATCGTACTCTTAACCAACTGAGCCACCTAGGTGCTCCAAGATATTTTTTTCTCATGATATTTTAACTGTTGTGGGATAGATAAATGTTACATGATGCTAACTAAAGAGAAAGCTCAACAGATTTTAAAAGAATAAATAAGAAAATTTAACTTCACAGGGCACCTGGGTGGCTCAGTCAGTTAAGCATCTGACCTTGGCTTAGGTCATGATCTCATAGCTCGTGGGTTTGAGCCCTGCATCGGGCTCTGGGCAGACAGCTCAGAGCCTGGAGCCTGCTTTGGATTCTGAGTCTCCCTCCCTCTCTGCCCCTACCCTGCTCATGCTCTGTCTCTCTCTCTCCCTCAAAAATAAAGATTAAAAAGAAATTAAAAAATAAAAGAAAATTTAACTTTAGAATGTTATTACGTGTCAAGTCCTACTTCAATACCTCGTACATTTAGACAGGAACCTTTGTGTACTAAAGAGAAAAAAAAAATAATATTCTAGAAAAGTGGCAATTTTTTTTAAGTAGGCTCCATGCCCAGTGTGGGTCTTGAACTCACAACCCTGAGACTGAGAGTTGCATGCTGTACTGATTGAGCCAGCCAGGTGCCCCTAGAAAAATGGCAATTTTTATTCAGATAGTTGGTAAGTATCTTCCGGACATTCATTGAATTACCTGAAACACAGGCAGATAGAAAATTAGACATCTCGCTTAAGTGATCCTATAGACTGTTCCAGGTTGAGAATAAAAGATTTGCATCAAACAAGATCCTTCCAATGTGTTAATTACTAGCTAGAGACCTTAGTACACCTATTTTATCAGTAAGGTTACCATTAAAGAAAGAATAAAATGTTAAAAATACATAGCTTGAGCAAATAACTTGGAACACAGAAGCTTAAACAAGTGCTCTAAAGCACTGCATATTTGAGAAACAAAGAATGCAAGAGAATTACTATATACATAGTACCTCTTCAAATTTTTTTAATGTTTATTTCTTTTTGAGAGAGAGACAGGGCATGAGTGGGGGAGGGACATAGAGAGGGAGACACAGAATCTGAAGTAGGCTCCAGGCTCTGAGCCATCAGCACAGAGCCCGATGCAGGGCTTGAACCCACAAACTGTGAGATCATGACCTGAGCCGAAATCGGACACTTAACCGACTAAGACACCCACGTGCCATAGAGAGTACCTCTTTAAAAGGGTAGTTTCTCAACCACTTTTTTTTTCCTCAAGTAAAAGAATGAATGAATCAATGAATCAATGAACAAATCAGTCAGTGGGTCCATGGCTAGGTTAGGGTGGTGTGGTCTTTCCACAATAGTATAAACTGCTAGTAGTTTAAGGTGAACATTCAGGTCTGTGTGTTGTAGGCTTCCCTCTGACAACCTCAGGTATTTCACAAATTCCTATTCACATTCTTTCAGCCCTACTAGCAATATGGCCGTGGAACACTATGCAACAGACAGATCAGTAGCCAAGAGAACAAAAAACAGAGTGTGGTAAAGAAGTTTTGAGGGGTTATCATGATGTTCCATCCAATAGGAATCCTTCACCAAAGACTTAACTTTGCTTTTTATATATCACAGAGGAAAGCATCCTGCTCAAAATATTTTTAGGACTAAACTGTTATGGGGGTGGATATTCTAATTCAATGGTTCTCAAACAGTGCATGAGAAATACTGATATGATATGGTCTGATCTGAAATGTGTCAGAAATAATTTGTTAGTAACAGCAATAAGTTTAAAGGCAATTTAGTGCTCTTAAAAATTTTTAAGTTAGATTCTGGCTTACCCAATGACATACTTTCTTGAATGTAAGAGTATAGTTCCAAGTTTCATACCCAGGCTTGAATGAATTCTGATACATATAGTCAACACGACCATTATCTTTCTGGAAAGCTATGTATCAGGTTATTGGCTTTGTGATACTAGAAGATCTGGAATATGCCTGTTTTACCATGGCTTCTAGCATTCGACTATTCTGAAATGTCATGTTGAGTGGATTAGAATAGTTTTAATATTAACTATAGCTTCTCTAACGTAGAAATGTGCTTAAGGAATCGACCTACTATGCAGATCTTATCTAGGGGTACAGGATGTCAAAAGGGGACTCTTTCTGCATGATGCACATAGGCGTAGGGAGATGGCAGCACAGGGGGAGCTGGGTCCTAATTCCAAGGTTCTTGTAGATCAGGCCAAGAACTTTGAACTGTTTTTCTGCAGGCAAAACAAAAACAAAAAGCCCAGTAGCTTAACTCTGGAAGTTATAGGATCAGATTTCTTCTGATGACACTGGTAGACTTTTAACGGGGAATTCGTTAGAGTGAATTTTAGTGAGGAAGAGATTGGTGACAAGTGGGTTGCTGCACTAAGACACACAAGAGGAGACTGAAGAGGGACAGAAACAAGGTGTGGTGATGAGACTAAGCGGGTGCAGCAAGAACTATAAGGCTTTTGTAAAATAGGATTCCCATTATCGGGGACCAGCTGAACCACTGGGTGAAGAAGAGGGAAGCTTCAAGGATGACTTTGAAGACATTCTCCAGGCCTCTGGGCCTCAGTAAGCCTTTTGTTTTTGTTTCAAGGAAGACAGATTTCTTTCTTTTCAGACTAAGGCATTTTCTTCAAAATTGTTAGGTGTTTCCATGTATACTTGCAAACAGACGTCCTGTAGCACTTCTAACTAAGGAGACTGCACAGTGGGAAGAACAACAAAGCTACCAGAATTTAAGAGCAACTTTTGGTCTAAAGTAGAAGGAAAATAATACATCACCCACAGAACCACAGGTGGATAATTTTGACACCATTTCAACACGCACAGCACATGAAACCATGAGACAACCTGCATTACAGGTTACAAGGGCATTGACACACTCAGCTAATAACCGTCCCAGCTTTTTATGATGAGCTATTCACACATTTCTGCCTTTACAAATACTATGTAATCACGTTGATCCTACTTAAGAAAAACAGCAAATAAAAGCACTGCTACAAAAAGAGCTTTCCAAATGTAAACCACAATGAAAAGTTGCAAAATGCTTCTTAGATAAAAGATTTACCAGTTTTTATTTTTTAATCATACCATCCTTCACTAAGGCAAAGTACTAAAACATCTAACATATAAAAGTGCATGGAATACAAATACCAAATACTGGGTAGCAATTGGTTGAATCAAGTCTTTTTGGTGGAAGAGAAAAATTCCTCACCTAGTCTAAGAAGTCCATCTAAATATGTGAATAGTGAATAGTAAATAGTGAAGCAAGCTCCAGGGGACTCGGTTTTAGATCCACAATTACCATTGCATTATCCTTCAACATTGTTCTTTATGCACTAGCCACAGATGCAGTTTATCAGAAAAGGATATAAAATGCCTAAGATATGGGGAAATGCCATATTTCTCTCACAATCAACTTTTTGTTTTTTAAGTGAAGATTCTAGATTGAATTAGCAAAGTGTTTTGCTCATTTTACCAAGAAAAAAAAAATAATGTTGGGTATAAATGAGAACTGAGAGTTGATGTGAGCTGTGAATTATTTCAGCCTCTGTTGGAAGGCGATTCAGCAACACAGCACTTGGTCCTATGGCCATACTTAAGGAAATATTTTAAAATAGAGAAAAGCCTTAAGTAAAAATTGCCATTGCATTATTATTTATAACAAAGGAAAACTAAAAGCAACCTAAATAACAGTAAGGCACAATGCAGTAAAATTATTTGCTGTTTTGAATTACGTTTATACAGACAGGAAAATGCTCATGCTATAATGTTAACCTGGAAAAAAAACTGAGCATACACAATTGCCTGATTCCACCATTTAAAATGAGCATTTTAAAAGGCATTTAAAATTGTGGGATATAATATAGTAAAGAATAGGATGGGTATCTTTTTCAGCATTTCCTGTATTTTCTAATTTTCTGTAATTATCATTATTTTTTTTAGTAGGCTCCATGCCCAACGTGGGGCTTGAACTCACAACCCTGAGATCAAGAGTTGAATGCTCTACTGACTGAGCCACAGCCAGGAGCCCCAATTATCATTATTTTTTAAACACAAATTTGGAAACTGCACTGGGTTTGCATATTTATTTTCTAAGGGCACTCAAAGCTTTACAAATTATTTTCTAAAAGAGTGTTCTATAACATCCAAAAGCAAATGTTTTGCATAAAATTCAAAGATGACATGTTCTTTCTTTTTTACATATTAACTTTATAAACTACAGAAAGGAAATAGATGATATAATTGCCCCTTCTGTACCTTCAGATTATCTGGCAGTTCTGATCGCCCTGCATATCCAGGGTTCATTGTTATAAAGACAGCACACGTGGGGTCGAGTTTTAACTCGGTTCCTTCAAACACCAGTATATCAGTACCTGCATTAATACCTGTGGGTCATCAAGAATGAAATGCATTAGCAATTCCACATATAAATACGATTTGTGCCATGCACTGCCTCTCATATTTCTGTTTTCACATAATGCAGAGACAAACTAGTCCATTACCTCTTTGGATAGTAAGAATTTGTTGAGCAACCACAGACAGTACTTCCAAATCAATTCTGTTAAACTCATCAAAGCAAGCCCAGGCGCCACAAGATAACAGTCCCTGGGAGAAAAGAGTAATGAAATTTTTCAATTATATCTGATTGAATGTTGCATTGAAATGTTGCATTTTCACCTGATGTTTTCAAGGATTTAATATCCTAGCAAGGAAATTCCTTATTCACCTTTATCTTTAAAGACAGCATATTATTTTTTATTAGAAATTCATTATTCTCCATGAATAAGGAGTTTGATCAGTTGGAAAATTGTCCAATTGGTCTATTGCTTTTTATTTTCTGTATATCTTTTGGCATTTAGATGTATACCTGAAATCTCAAAGCCTTTCTTACTTTTTTTTTATACAAGTTGATTTTGCTTGCTTTTTCTACATGCAATTTTTTATTTTCTAGATTTTATTTTCTCATTTTCTAGATTGCAATAATTCTCTAAATAAGATGACTTCTTTGCTAATGAGACTACTTTGTGGTCTAAGGACCTTAACAGTCAACTAACAGTCTCAGGCCCTAGTTTGCACTTCTAACTCAAAACTACCTCACAAATATGTGTCCTTTGGTCATTAAAGGAAACTGGAAAACCAAGCTTGAGTAGCTCAGTCCAAATTCAAATTTACTTAAAAAAAATCAATTTGACATTTATTGAATGCATTTCCTGTAGATTGTATGTGTATGTATATGTGTTTCATTAAGTACCTGGTAGATGCCAGGCATGATGCATGTCTTTTATGTAAAGAAACTAAGACTATATCATACAAGATATTAAGTAATTAATAAAAGGCCACACAGCTAATAGTGCCTGACCTTGGATTTATACACAGTTCCACTACTGAATCACACTGGATTAAACGTGAACTCCATGAATTTCGAAGATTAGTACATTTTCATTAGAGAAGGCTATGACTTTGATCTCTGCATATCATAAAAGAATTAGAAATCACAGAGAACAAAAAATGCTTTTGAAGTTACATATTCAATCAATTATAAGGATTGTGAGGTTCTTAATAGTAAGACCCATGTCTGTCTCATTCTGTACCCCCATTATTCAGCATGTTCCTAACACAAAGTATGTAACCAACACATACTTATTAATAAGCAACTTTAATATCAAAAGTATATGAATCTATAGCAAAGAATGAAGAATATCATTATATACATTCAAAAACTGAGTAGTACATACCAGACTTTCCTTTAAACATTTAGGAATATAATAGCTGTTCAAACTACACTACACACAGACTCTTTAAGATTTACTATCTCTTTCATAAATAATCATTACAGTAAGATTGTGTGTCATTACAGAGTATGATTAATGTGATAAGGGGTCATTCGAATGTTTTTTTGAGACTTATTATAATTTTGACTTTTAAAATCTTCTTCTAATTGTTTCAGCATCACAAAGGCAGACACTTTTTATATTCCATATCTGTTGTAAAATGACTAGGTTGTATTTCAGCCAGAACAGTTTATTGTATAGGGTAGGATTTGTATATTCTTTTTTTGTGAATTTGTGTATGTGCATTTTTAATGTTAACTTTTCTGAAAAAAATTTGGAAAATAATTACAGAATATTTAAAAGTAAGAATTACAGAATCTTTACAGAAACATACACATAAACAGAGCCCGTAATCCCAAATGGATAATTCTGTGGTCAACTGTACCAACTAACATTTTAAGGAATAATAGGCTGTAGCAATAAAATGCTAAAAAGACCAGATATTCATAGGTTTAATTTTTTTTAATGTTTATTTATTTTTGAGAGAGAGAGAGAGAGAGAGAGAGAGAGAGAGAGAGAGAGAGAGAATGAATGAGCAGGGGAGGGGCAGAGAAACAGAGACACAGAATCTGAAGTAGGCTCCAGGCTCTGAGCTGTCAACACAGAGCTGGACGTGGGGCTCAAACTCACAAACCTTGAGATCATGACCTGATCCAAAGTCGGATGCTTAACTGATTGAGCCACCCAGGCGCCCCAGATGTCATGGGTTTTTAGACAAGGATGTTATATTTTTAACTTCCCCCTTTTGTAATCTTACAGACTCCTAGGAGTGAGAATCTGACTCAGAATAAGAATAAAAAGTGGATTTTAACTTCACAAAAAAAGATTAACTAGAGTGTATCTATGAAAGTAAATTACTAAATCATGACTTGTTAATAATAAGAGCTATAGGTTAAAGAAGAGATTCCCCACAGTCTTTACGTGATGTATTTGTTCTCACATTTTTAGCTGCCCCAGTATACTGAAGGGACACCACTCATTCCTATTAGTAATATTGACCCATCACAGCAGGGGCTGGGGGCTGAGGGACAGTTCCTTCTCAGGTAAGCTTTTGAAATAACCCTACTCCTCTTGAGAATGAAAATAGTGTTTTAATTTTACTTAAAATACAAATAAGTCCTATACTTGCATTAAATTATCTTTCATTATAAATGAACTTCCTCTCTGAGAAGTCATCGTTTTGTAAAGAAATGAGTCAATTCAAACCTTAAAGAATTTCCCTAAAGCTAGATAATCCAACCCATCAGAGCAATTGAAAACGACACACTGTTTGGCCACTGCTTTTGCTAAATCTTTGGTAGTTTCGGTCTTTCCTGTGCCAGCTGGCCCTTCAGGTGCTCCTCCAAGGTGCAGGTGAAGAGCTCCAAACAAAGTCCTGAAATAGAAGCAATAAGCAATCTTTGTAGAATAATGTTATTCTTAAATATCTATTATGAACAGAGGAAAAGTTTAAACTGACAGCCAAATTTTCTCCTTCCTCTTAAATAATTTCTTCCTTCCCATGAATCTCGGAAAATCTCTGTGCATTACTTTATCTGTTATCATATTTAATTTGTGAATAGCTGATTATATATGACAAAGTCAGAACAAACACACTTTTGAAATTCAATGCTGACTCTGGTCAATATGGAGAATTCAGCTGAGGCCGTAAACCATCCAATGCCCCTAATTACAAGAATTTGGAAATGCTACATAGACAAAAATACTAACTTTGGAAATACATAGCCATTTTTGAAAGAACGGAAAGGAAATCACCAAAGAAGAGGAAATGCAATGCTGTCAGTAATTAGGTGCTTAAACTAAGAGGTGCATATTGTTTTGGGATCTGCATACAAACACAAGTGTATTTACTACCACACGGAATAGAAAAATTCTTAGAACTGAGCAAGGTGAAGAGCTGAAATAGATTTACCTATATAAACTTAGAGGCCTTGAAAAACTGACTTCTCTCTAAAGAGGAAGTAAAGTTATTTTAGCAGCCTACTCAAAAAAGACAAAGAATCAACTACAGAGGAGTTAGGAAGCTTATACTTCATGTAGCACCCAATCAAAAGCCTACATCATTCATAGGGGTATGGTCCCAATATCCATTATTCATGGGCATGTGAACCCAAACTACGAAATTAACCTTGAAATTTTGTTCTGGACCAAAGAAAACCCTAGAGCCCTTTTCAGAGGTAAATGTGAAACTGCTCCCCATGGACACCTCCACAGCTGAGGAAATGTAAGACTGCATGGGGAAATGACCCTTACTAAAAAAGGAGCTCACGATTAAAACTAGAGAGAGAGGGATCTAAATTAAGAGTCAGACTTGCAGTGGCAGATGGACAAAGGTGTGGGAGGATTACTGCGTACATGGTACTCTTTGGCATCCTGGTGGTTTATTCGATTAGATTTTAATAAAAAGCAATAGACATAAGAAAATTGTGAGGGGGAAAAAAGCCAATTTCATAAAAGAGACAACTTGAACTCTAGCAATAAAAAATATAGTCATTGAACTTTTTTTTTAATGTTTATATTTGAGAGAGAGAGAGAGAGAGAGGGAGAGAGAGAAAGCACGAGCATGAACAGGGGAGGAGCAGAGAGAGAGGCAGACACAGAATGTGAAGCAAGGCTCCAGGCTCTGAGCTGTCAGCACAGAACCCAGCCAGCATGGTTCCCGAACTCACAAACTGTGAGATCATGACCTAAGTCCAAGTCAGACGCTTAATGGACTTAGCCACTCAGGCACCTCTAATGACTGAACTTTTTAAAAAGTTAACAGATTAAATAGAGTAACCATGGAAAAAACAGAATTATGCACTAGAAGGTGAGGAAATCACCCAGGAAGATTCTGAGATAGAATATAAAAAAAGTTGAGATACCATAGAAGAAGGAAGAGACTGCAGAGAAGTCAAAATTTAAAAAGCAATGGCTGAGAATTTGCCAGAATTGAAGAAAGATATGAAGTGAAAAGTCTCAAGTGGGATATATGAAAACTTACCCACATCTAGTAACATTACAGTGAACATCAACAAAATCTTAAGAACTACAATAGAAAGAATTTACCTACAAAGGAATCATAATTACAGTAACACACTACTAAGTAGTAGCAATGAATGCCAGGAGAATAATAACTTTGGAGAGCTGAGGGGAAATTATGATTCACTTATGGTTCTATACCTAACTAACCTGTCATCTAATAATTGAGTGAAGACCAGATTTTTTTTAGACAAAGATTGATAGAGCTTATTATTTGCAGAACCTCGCTGAAATAATTACTAAAAGATGTCGCCTAGTAAGAAGAAAAATTAAACCAGAAAGAAGGCAAAGGAAGAAGCAATAGGGAGTAAAGACAATGATAAAATTTTTGATAAACATATATAAACATTAGCTGTAAAGTATAAAAAAGTCTAACAATATACAAATAGAGCTCTTTCTGTCTTGGAATGTTTATTAAAAACCCAAGCTGAGAGCAATGTATGCCATCTTATCTTACAGAAAGTAAAATTGGTCACCTAGCACCAGGGCATGTAGAGATTGGCTAGGAAGCTTGTAAATGACGGGTCAAGAGTAAGATTTCTTTGGAAAGAGCTGCCATTATGTTGTCTATTTCCCATTCCTCCGTAGAGAAGAAGAGCAGCACCTACCCCTCTCCCAAGCTACCTGAGGAGTTTTAGAGAACTATTCAAAAAGCTTGACACACTGACCCCCGGAATTTGTAAAATACAGGAACTGGGAATTCAATCACAACTTAAAATATTTAGCACCAAGAGAATGCCTGTAGCTGCTTCTGATGGCAGAATCAGGGAAAACTGTAACAGTGAGAGAGATGTACTCATATAACTGGCAAAATAAATGTATGTTTATCATCTGACCAGATCCAGATCCCACTGGAAGGGAGGTAGATTTGAGTCACATTGAATGGGACTCTGTGCAGAAGACCCACTTAGAATCAGAAAAGATCCCAAGGTGAATGTCAGTGCGTGGTTGACCTCAGACAGAGGCTGAAGCAAAAGTCACCAGCAGCCAGCCAGAGAAGGCATTTTACACAGGTAACTAGGGGATGGGGGAAGTTCCAGAAAACCCACATAAATATCCCATGGGAGATCTGGCGTATCTAGGCTTGCATCCCCACTGAGGGCACTAAATAGCCAAGAGATAGTTGTCACACAAGACACTTGTCACATGTAAACCCACCTCTCCCTTTCCTTCTCCCCTCCTCCATTAACCTTCAACATTGGAGGAGCCACAGGTGAGCTATTGAGGGACAGATGCTAAGGACAGGGATAAAACTGACAAAATACTGAACACATTTGCCTCTCCAAATGCAGGCTTTGTGTCTGAGTCAAGCTCAAGCTGGGAGAGAAGGGGAGTTTTAAGTTGGATGAAAGAGGGGCACCTGGGTGGCTCAGTTGCTTGAACGTCCAGCTTTGGCTCAGGTCATGATCTCATGGTTCATGAGTTCGAGCCCCACGGTCAGGCTCTGTGCTGACAGCTCAGAGCCTGGATCCTGCTTTAGATCCTGTGTCTCCTTCTCTCTCTCTGCACCTCCCCTGCTTGCACTCTGTCTCTCTTTCTCAAAAATAAACAAACATTAAAAAGATTTTTTAATTGGATGGAAGATGCTAACTTTGATATTATACCTATATGAACTGTTAATATCTGAAAAAAAATAACACTTTTCGTTTCTGACAATAATTTGGAATACAGGAGATGGGAACTTGGATTAAAGTTGTTAAAGCCTTTTTATTATTCAGAAACCTGATAGAAAAAGTATAAACATAAATACCTATGAGCTATCTAATGGAGATACCCAACCAGGCATGTATGTAGCACAAGTTTACAGGAGACACCTTGGCTGGAGGTATAGATTTGTGGATCTTCAGAATGTAGGCTATTAAAGCCTGAAAGTGAATGAGAACATTTGGGAAACCATGAGTCATGGTACGAAACACTGCATGAAAACAGAAATCTACAAAATTCTGCGTTTCTGGGGAAGCAACAGTTTGCCTTAAATGATCCAAAACAAAGAGAAATTTTCAAGGAAAGAAGAAACGAATAGTGTAAAAAAAACAGCAGCAAAATCTGGCAATATTTAGCTCCAGAGCTGAGAGGAAAAGGCCAGCAGAAAACGAGAAACTGAAAATCAAGTTGAGAGGAGTATTAAGAATCTAGGAAAAGATAACATAAAATACATTTGCTGAGTCAAAGATAATTCTTTTAAAGATTTCGTGGTCTAGGGGTGAGTGAAATTTATGTCCAATAGACCCTTAAGTTAGCAAGTTTACCTGTAACATCGATCAGTGAGCGGAGTAATAACCAGTCTAGGGGAATTACCCAGATACTCATATCCATATCGTAAGCCAGCATTGATCATCTTTGTTTCTAAATGATTTTCCTAGGATAAATCAGAGAAAATGAAGATAACTTAAATAACAAAATTTTAAATAATATGAAATTTCCAACTCTTTAAAACAATTGTCATGTTATAAACAAACTCCCTAAAATTCACTTTTCAAGTCTCTTCAGCAAGTGGTGCTGGGAAAACTGGGCAGCACAGGCAGAAAAATGATCCTGGACCACTTTCTTACACCATACACACACAAAAAAACTCCAAAATGGATCAAAGATCTAAACGTAAGACAGGAAGCCATCCAAACCCTCGAGGAGAAAGCAGGCAAAAAACTCTTTGATCTTGGCCACAGCAACTTCTTATTCAACACATCTCCGGAGGCCAGGGAAACAAAAGCAAAAATGAACTATTGGGACCTCATCAAAATAAAAAGCTCTGCACAGCAAAGGAAACAATCAGCAAAACTAAAAGGCAACCGATGGAATGGGAGAAGATATTTATTTACAGACGACATATCAGATAAAGGGTTAGTGTCCAAAATCTATAAAGAACTTATCAAACTCAATACCCAAAAATCAAATAATCCAGTGAAGAAATAGGCAAAAGACATGAACAGACACGTCTTCAAAGAAGACATCCAGATGGCCAACTGACACATGAAAAACTGCTCAACATCACTCATCATCAGGGAAATACAAATCAAAACCAGAATAAGATACCACCTCACACCTGTCAGAATGGCTAACATTAACAACTCAGGCAACAACAGATGTTGGCAAGGGTGCAGAGAAAGGATCTCTCTTGCACTGCTGGTAAGAATGCAAACTGGTGCAGCCACTCTGGAAAACAGTACGGAGTTTCCTCAAAAAATTAAAAATAGAACTACCCCACAACCCAGCAATTACACTACCGGTATTTATCCGAGGGATACAGGTATGCTGTTTCGAAGGGGCACATGCACCCCAATGTTTACAGCAGCACCGTCAACAGTAGCCAAAGTATGGAAAGAGCCCCAACGTCCATCAAAGGATGAATGGATAAAGAAGATGTGGTATATGTATACACAATAGAGTATTACTTGGCAACCAAAAAGAATGAAATCTTGCCATTTGTAACTACATGGATGAACTAGAGGTTATTATACTAAGCAAAATTAGTCAGAGAAAGACGAATATCATATGACTTCACTCATATGAGGAATTTAAGATACAAAACAGATGAACATAATGGAAGGGAAGCAAAAATAATATAAAACAGGGTGGGGGACAAAACATAAGAGACTCTTAAATATGGAGAACAAACAGAGGGTTACTGGAGAGGTTGTGGGGGTGGGGGTGAGCTAAATGGGTAAGGGGCATTAAGGAATCTACTCCTGAAATCTTTGTTGCACTAAATGCTAACTAACTTGGATAAATTAAAAAAATAAATTAAGAATAAATAAATAAATAAATAAATAAATAAATAATAAAATAAAAAAGTAAAATTCACTTTTCAGACATCATTAAATTCAAAGAACTAAATATCTGATTTTCTTAGATAAGTAACTGAAGCCACTGGCTTCCATTTTTTCTGTAGATATCTATGAAAAACATATTTGTTCCTTATTTTAGCTATATATTCTTTTCTTTTTACTTGCCAAGGCTTTTTAAAATTAAGGTATAGTTCACATATAATATTAGTTTCGAGTATAAACATAATTACTCAGTATTTGTGTTTACTGTAAAATAATCACAGGAAGTCCAGTTAAGATCTATCATCATACATAAGTATAATTTTCTTATAAGGAGAATTTTAAGATTTAGTAATTTTTAAATATGTAGTACAGTACTATTAACTATAGTAAAATACTGTGTATTACAACCCCATGGCTTATTTATAACTAGAAGTTTGCACTTTTTGACTCCTTTCACCCATTTCTCCCACTTCCCCATCCCCAGCCTCTGGCAACCACTAATCTGCTCACCAATCTATGAGTTTAGTTTTAGACTGCACATTTAAGTGAGACCGTATTGTACGTCTTTGTCTGACCTATTTCACTTAGCATAATGTCCTCAAGGTCAATCCATATTGTTACAAATGGCAAGGTATCATTTTTTTTGGCTGAATAATATTCCCCTGTACATATATATCATGCCTTCTTTATTGGTATGTCAATGGACATTCAGGTTTGTTTCTATATCTTAGTTATTGTAAATAATGCTTCAATAAACACGGGGTGCATGTATCTTTTCTAGTGTTTTTGTTTTCTTCAGATAATACCCAGAAGTGAAATTGTTGGATCATGTCATATTCTATTTTTTATTTTTTGAGGAGCCTCTATACTGTTTTCCATAGTGGCTGCACCAATCTACATTCCCACCAACAGCGTACAACAGTTCCTTTTTTTTTTTTCACACACTTGCCAGCAATTGTTATCTTTTGTCTGTTATCTTTTGTCTTTTTTTAAGGTCTATTTAGAGAGAGTGTGTGTATATGAGTAGGGGAGGTGCAGAGAGAGATTCCCAAGCAGGTTCTGCACTGTCCAAAGTGGGGGTCAATCTCAGGAACTGAACCTTGAGATACTAACCTGAGCAGAAATCAAGAGTCACACTTCACTGAGCCACCCAGACATCCCTCTTTTGACTTTTTTGTTAATAGCCATTTTGTTAGGTGTGAGAGGATATTTCATTGTGGTTTTGATTTGCATTTTACTGATGATTAATGATGTCGACCATCTTCTCATGAACCTGTTAGGTATACGTACAACTTTGCAAAAATGTCTATTCATATCCTTTGACCATTTTCAAATTATATAGTTTGTGTTTTTGCTATTTAATTAATTGTAGGAGTCCTTTACATATTTTAGATGTTAACCCCTTATCAGATATGATTTGCAAGTATTTTCTCCCACTAAGTAAGCTGCTTCTACATTTTGTTGATGGTTTCCTCTGCTGTATACCACGTTTCAGTTTGATGTAGCCCCACTTGTTTATTTTTGCTTTTGCTGCCTTTTTCTCGCCAAAAAAATCATTGCCAAGACTGATTTAAAGGGCTTACCATCTATGTTTTCTTCTATGAATTTTTTATTTCAGGTCTTACATTCACGTCTTTAATCCATTTTGAGTTAATTATTGTGTATGGTATAAGACAGTGGTCCAGCTTCATTATTTCCTATATGGTCATTCAGTCTTCCCAACACTATTTATTGAATAGACTGTCCTTTCTCCACTGCATATTCTTGGCTTTTTGTCATAAATTATTTGGTCATAGATGTTTGGGTGTATTTCTGGGCTCTCTATTCTGTTCCATTGATTCATATGTCTGTTTTTATGGCAATACCATTCTGATCTGATTACTACAGCTTTGCAATATAGTTTGAAAACATGGAGCAGGATGCCTCCAGCTTTGTTCTTTTTCAAGATTGCTTTGTGTCTTTTGTGGCTGCATACAAATTTTAAGACTGTGTATTTCTGTGAAAAATGCCATTGAAATTTTGATAGGGATTACATTGAATCTGTAGATTGCTTTGGGTATTAGGAATACTTTAACAATATTAATTTTCCAATCCACAAAGTATCTTTCCATTCATTTGTGTCTTCAATTTCCTTCATCAATGTCTTAGAGTTTTCAGCATGCAAATCTTTTAGTTCATTGTTTGAATTTATTTTTATATATTTTATTCTTTTTTGATGCAACTATAAATAGGATTGTTTTTTTAATTTCTCTGGTAATTGATTCTCCTATATTTATAATCAACTGTTCAATTCATCTTCACTATTGAATATTCTCATTATCATCATTTTATGGGTAAGAAAGCTGATGCTTCTAGAGAGTAAGTAACTTGCCCAAGTCCTAAATCTGGTAAGGGAAGGATCTGGCATTCATTCATTCATTCATTCATTCATTCACTTATTGATTGAAAAGAGAGAAAGTAGGAGGAGCAGAGAGATGAGGAGAGAGAGAGAATCTCAAGCCAGCTCTATCCTCAGCAGGGAGCCCCACACAGAGCTCAATCCCATGACCATGAGATCATGACCTGAGCCAAAATCAAGAGTCAGATGCTTAACCAACTGAGCCACCCAGGAACCCTAGGATCTGGCATTTGAAATGATTCCACACTGAGCTCCTACCCACTACTTCTTATGGTTTTCCCGGGTTCTTATTCTTGTATCTTTTCTCCTCCCACTCCATACCTACAAGCCTTTCACAAAAGTGAATCTGCTAAGAACTTTTGAGTCTGTATCTCCAGACATCCTCAGCTCCTTCTTCCCACTCTCAACAGGTTTAACTTTGTCCACTGTACTAACTGTTCCTATTCCTCCTGCATTCTCAGCTGTGCTGCCATGACCACCCACCTGGGTATCCTGATAAGAGCCTTCCTTCCAGATGTTTCTGGAGCCTTCTAGTGATCAACAAGAGCAAACTTTAATGATGAAATCAAAATAAAAGTCTGAGTTTTTACATTGTTTAGATGTGTCAAAAATCTGAAATTACAATTTTAAACTGTCTAGTTTGGACATTTTACAGATTCTGTGAGCATAATGGCTTATTTAAAATGAGTGATTTTTATAATTACTCAATTTGTGAGCATCCATATATGTATATATATATACTGTATTTATATGTAACTATAAATTTGGGTATAGAGTTGGGTATAGATAAAGATATAGTTTTTTGTTTAGATGATATATAGTTTCGCCTCCCTTAACCTTCAGCCTGGAGAATGCTTCTTTGGGTAGAGTCAGCCATCAACAAAAAATCTTTTTCTTTTAATGTTTATTTTTTATTTTTGAGAGAGACACAGAGCATGAGTGGGGGAGGGGCAGAGAGAGAGGGAGACACAGAATCCGAAGCAGGCTCCAGGCTCTGAGCTGTCAACACAGAGCCCGACGCAGGGCTCGAACTTACGAACCGAGAGATCATGACATGCGTCGATGGCAGAGGCTCAACCGACTGAGCCGCCCGGGCGCCCCAACAAAAAAATCTTCTACTACTATTTCCCATATGAGCAAGCAAGCACAAATTAAAAAGCTACGAGCTGAAATTGCTGTGTAATAACATTCAGTGATTTCACTTACTTGCCAATAGTACCTAAGTTGACTTAACCACTCGAAGTCACTGTCATCGCTAACTTGTTTTTTAACAAGTGATGTGAGGACATCTCTAGCATGGACATCCAGCACCACAAGAGCTCCCAGAGTAACACGATTCTGCTTGGACAATTTGCCACGGACCAAAGTGACAATGTCATCAATTTGCATGTTACATTTTTCCAAGTACTGCTCAAGAGCCTGAAAGAAAAGAAGATATAATTAACGTGATCAGAATTTTTCTGAACAAAACCATTTCAAGCTAGCATATATACAGAGTGTTTGCCACATTTTCCCCCATTTGACACCATTTAAAAATAATCAATTCTTCTTACTACAAAAGTATTAGGTGAATGAGGCCAACCTGGCCAGATAGAGAAGAATATGTGGTTTGTGTCTACTCAGCATCCTTTCCACTCCTATCTCCACTCTTTCTGTATGCTCTGTGGTTCTGGTGAGCTGTCCCTCACCTTGCCCTATCCCAACGGCAGCAAGGAGGGGGATGTGTGACCCAGCCAGGGCCAATCAGAGTTCTTCCCAGGAAATGCTACACACAGAGAAAAAAGTGATTTTCTTTAGGTTTGGGGGAGTATGCCATTCTGAAGCTACTGCAAGCCTTCATCCACTTGGCGGAACAAGCCTGCCAGAGACCAGCAGAGAGGAAAGGCAAAGGAAGAGAGATACTGCAGTAGCAATGATGCTCTGAGACCCCAATTCTGACCGCTCTTCCTTGAATCCCAAAGTCCTTTCAGTCCTGTTGTGTAAGCTTTCTGAGCTGGACGTGTGCCACTTGAAAAGTAAAGATCTTAATAAACAAAACATCTCCCATTTTAGTTTATGGTGAGCAATGCCAGTTCTGAGTACCAGACTCTCTTTTGGTGGGTAAATCTAATTAGTAAGTTAAAAAATAGAAGAGGGTTTATGATGAAGATCAAATTAGAATCAGCGAAAACCGCTATGCTTAAGGGAGTGTCAACACGCTCCAGAAGGCTGGTGTGCTTTCTTTCTCCACTCTAATAATACTTAATGAACATTGGGCACCAACCAGTGTATTTCATTCCTTCAGGACCAGGTAAGTGGTAGCGATGTAACGAAAAATGAGCATTTTCAAGAATGAGAGCAAGTTTAAAGGGCAGGGTTGGAGACCGCACACTGTTTCTCTGAGGGGCACTTTTCTTCCTTGAAACATTTCATCTTTATTTTTAAGGAGGTCAGTCTTTCAAAGGTTTGAAGTGCTTGAATACTATTGCCTTCATATTAGTTACATGATCGATCGCTATTAATTCTCTTCATAAGCAGTGAAAGATAAACTTCTGTCTGAGCCATTTTTAAGTGTTGGGGCGCCTGGGTGGCTCAGTCGGTTGGGCGACCGACTTCACCTCGGGTCATGATCTCATGGTTCGCGGGTTCGAGCCCCGCATCAGGCTCCGTGCTGGCAGCTCAGAGCCTGGAGCCTGCTTTCGATTCTGTGTCTCCCTCTCTCTGCACCTCCCCTGCTCGTGCTCAGTCTCTCTCTGACTCTCAAAAACTAAATAAATGTTAAAATTTTTTTTAATAAATAAAAATAAATAGCCCTAAGTGTTTAAATTCTTGGAGCCAACTAGTGAAAATATGTTAAGATGCCAGTGAGTGCATCTTAGTTTTCGCATCAGTAAAAGTGGGGGTCTCTGAGAGCCTTACCAGTTCTCACACTCTATAGTTCAACACAAAACACAAAATAAAAATTTCATCTTTCAATCTGACAGCACAAATTATATGTCCATAAGAATTTAGTACTACATACACTAGCAGAATGTATTTTCCTATACTAGGAAAACAGATTTGGAACTAAAATTTAACTGCAAACTGCAACAAACTGAGTTCTTTAGGAAAAAATCTATATGAATCAATGAGAATTCAGATTAGATAGAAAAAAAAATCACGGTATCGATAGCATTTTTGTTACATTTTCTTCCTTGTAAACCATTCTGTATAGTGAGCTAATGAATCTAAAGGTAGCAACTATTCTATTCTGTCAAAATAAACCCTGTCTGA